>NC_092327.1:38260546-38601561 GCF_036785885.1 Coffea arabica
CAATTTGTGCGACAAACAGCTGATGATAACAAAAGCAAAGACAGAGACAAAGATCCAGACAGCTAACGCCTGCCCTTTCTTGGGTGCGTATCACAGATATGTAAATGAAGATTAGCATTGATCCTAGATAGGGCAGGAGTATTATGAGTACATGATTGGTGGTTTTTGCAAAGGTCAGAAAAGCTATCAACTGGATGTATGGCAATTGAAGGCCATAGTAATCGAGTGATGAACCCTTTTCTTGAGTTCTGTTGGTTGTCTATTCTATATAGTTGCTACTGTACCGCTAGTAAGTGTTCATGACCGCGTCTATGCTAATAAGATTCTTAAAATCGGGAATGTGTTTCTGCTTATGATTTGTTCCTGGACGATGTCTGAAAAGTTCTCAAATAAAGTGTATTTCTCCTCAGTTTTAGTTCATTATCATCTGATCGAAGTGCTCACATGCAAAGTTTCTCAACGGGAACAGAATTTGTGTCCTATAGCTAGCACTAGATGAAAATTAACTCTAGGGTACTTCTGCCATTATCAGATTCCTATAGAACAAAAATTGACGGTTTGTTGGCTAATAGCAATAGCTAAAGGCACTCAGGACGGAGACACAAAAGGACTGGTGCCCACAGATGAAACCTAAGACAGCTAGATCTCCAGTTTAATCGAGTATACCAAAAATATAATGAAAAAGAAATTGGAAAATGGACCATAATGGAACTCTAAGCAGCTTAAACTTTCAAGTACAGTAAAGTACTGAGCATGCTCATCAGTTATCTTAAGGCTAGACTCCGGCAGTAAAGTACTGAACATGCTCAGTTACTCTAAAGCTAGACTCGGGTAAAAAGGGAAAGGGAAAGGGAAGAAAATCTCTCAATTTAGAAACACTGCAAGACCAAACCAAGAAAGAACGGCATGTATTGCTTAGTCAGCGTTCAAAGTAGGACTACAAGTTGACCAAGTTACTCGACTCGAGTTTGCCACTAACTCGATCAATTGCTCCACTCAAACTCAATATTGACAAAACTCCAGTTGAGTTCAAGTTGCTCGAGAATACGTACAAGTCGAGCTCAAGTATTATATGCATATGCTCGTAGACTCGACAAACCTAATCGAATCTTAAATAAATAAATATATATAGTTAGAATTTTTATATTTATTAGTGTGAAATGTAAATTATATCCTTTGTTAAAATTATATATAAAATATTAATTTTTATTAAGTGAGCTTGATTAGGTTCGATTAGACTCGAATTCAAGTAAGGTGAATTAAAGTCGAGTTCAAACTCGATTTCAACTTCTAAAAGTTCGACGAGTTATTTTAACTCATTACTCGAGTTTGACCTGATGCGAATGCACCCTACTTCAAATGAAGAAGGAGCTGAAAGCATTAAAGCTTAAGGAATCCCTATTGTGTAACAAGAAGGATTCCTAAGCCGACATATCGACCCAAAAAAAGGCAAAAAAAAAATACACGATGGAGATGAGATTATATGCCAGCATTTTACTTTTGGGATCTAGTATTTCCTAGCAACTAAAATTCTTTTTCTAACCCTATCCATTTGAGATTCTTCTCATTAACATTGAATATGGCAACGTTTGATGATTAAATTCTAACAGACGCAGGTGTTTATTTGTATAGAAACAGGCGTACTGACATAGCACAAGCCAGCACCACATACGTGTATAGATGCAAGTATATCTGCATCTCCATAGAGATCAACACAATAAGATCCAATCATGCACGCATATTGGTTATTCATACTTCTGATCCCTATCCGTAATTCTCATATCATATGGTTACAGATGAATAATAGATTCTGGGAAGCTGGAAAACAAACAATTAAGCGTGATATAAGATCCATGCATGTTAAGAATTACGTACAGATTAGGGGGAAAAAAAATGAGACGATACACAAAAAATTAACGTGCGCAGCAATATAGCACAAACAGGAGATCTCAGAATCTCCAGGATTGTAAACAAATTATGCACTTTTAGACTACATATTGCATCAAGAAGGATTGAAACATAGGATGAAGAGATTCATACCTTGATGGCCGCAATGCAAAGAACCATATTGTTCTGCAAGAAACTGCACACTTTGCTAAAACAGTTAATAAAAAAGATACGTGAAATATCACACACTTGCAAATATCAAATGCTACAGTTTTTGGTAATCAGAAAATAAAAATGATCTTAAAGATAAATAAGTACACCAACTGCGATCTATATTTTCTATAATATACACATTTATTCCTCCATTTTTGACTGTGAGCTAATTCACAACATACCTGTCTTGAATGATGAATATTGTTCAAGTCAAGGCGTAGTGATGAATGGTGAATATTGAATGGTGCTTCTGTTGTTTTGCATTACAGTTAGAGAACGAGGAAAATTAGGAGTTGTGCTTAAATAACACGTGAAGCATATGGGCATGTGCTTAAATAAAGAATTATCTCCATAATTATAGGCCACGCTCCCCAATTATTAATTGTTTCAATTGTTAACTTAAAAACTCTTTTCCCTACTCTGGTTAATCAACCTTCCTTTACTTCTTTGACCTTTACCTGTTTTTTTTTTTTTTTCTTTCTTCTAATAAGGATTGTAGAAAACTGATGAACTATGAAACTTCAAATTTCGTGCTGAAGAATTTGAGACAAAAAATCTCTTGTACTTCATTTGAGATGCAATAATTCTAAATTAATTTTTTTTTCTTCTCCTAATTTCCCCCCGGGGCGTAATGGATGTTAAGATTTTTAACCATAATTCTTACTGATGTGTGTTTCTAGTTTACCGGTCTAAGGGAAAAAAATATTTTATTTTACTGATAATAAAAAGTGTATAATCGCGTTACACAATATGTATTTTCCAAAACCAGATTATATACTCCACATAAGGATTCCATGAGATGCACCGGGGGATTGTTGCTCTTAGCGTATGTATGAACCATGTAAGTTCTGCATTGTTTTGAGATCGAATAACTTTCATATCTCCATCCTCATGAGTAATGACAAGGATTGTGTTTGAAAATCTTAATAAAGACCAAAATAAGCTAAATTTGGGATTTCTTACAATCATACAATTTGTAAAAACTCCAAAAAACTGGTCCGACTGAAGAAACCGCTTCTCCCCTTTTCATTTGGATTTTAAAGGGTTGTCTCGTCTGTTGCTGGATAAGAGATTTTAAGTCATTTCCCGTCCCGGCCTGGTGAGAAATCACTGCTTGAATAAGATGTCCAACAAGAACTAGCCGGAATCATGATTTTCCAAAATTGGAGCCCGTGACGTGCTTGCAAATGGCTAACAAGAAGAAACAGGCATTGCAAACGACCATCTTCGCATCATCCTTTAAATTCTGAAGGTATACAGCATGATGACAACCACCAGCCAATTAAGAGTAATGTTGATGAATTTGCTAGCTTCCTTAGGACTGGGAGTACCAGTTGCACCAGTTTCCCACCAAAAAAAAAATGCATTCATGCATTACATTTCACAAGGATATTTAGTATTCAAGTCCGACTCCCAGGATAGAAATATTCCACGCAATTTTCTTTCACCCTGAAATGGAAGTTGCGAATCTTGCCTTTTGAGCATCCAGAACCTTGACAAATTCCCTTGTTGAGAACAGTTAACTGGATGGAAAACACAACATGATCAATCACAAGCCAGCTCAGAAGAAGTACAAAACAAATTGAAGAAATAAATTTACTCATATTTTTTTTCCAGCTCTAAGAATGTATTACAGAGAATCACGTCAGAAGGGCCCTGCAGGATCTAGAGATAAACAGTTCAAAAGTTTCCAGTGTAAAAGCCAGTTCAGACTATAACCATTCGTCAGTTTGAGATGATGCACTATAGACAGACGAGGAAAAAAGGGGCATGGTTCAGTACTTCTAAATTGGACAATGTTATTTGATTTTAACTCTTCCAATAGCTTATAATTCAAAAGAGGTCATAAGGCTTAGTAGAACTTGATCTCAAGAGAGCATGCTTTGCTGGTCGAAGGAACTACATTGGACTCGTACCATTAACTTTTCTCCTCAATAATTATATGCACCTACACAAGATTATGAAGATGGGTGGGGAACCTGCTGCTACTTCATGTTTTACACATGCCTATCAAATGCAATGAAAAATGAGAGGAAAAAGACCATCCTTATCCGATGCCTGATTAGCACTCAATATGTACTTTTTCCAGGCCTGATTATGTTCCAGAGTCAATTTCTAACACTTTACAAGCAACAAGTTTAAAAGTTGTTACACAATCAAGGTTTTCTGCTAACACACAACAGTTACATGAATGGGATGAATCACACTGAAGACACAAGGAAAAGGTTTTTAAAAAAACGTACCTGGCCATGAACATCAGTTGCCAAACCAGTTGCTAAAGGTTCTGCTTTTATGACTATATTTGCAAGGTATTCCATTTGAAGAAGTGGGCTAGGCACGTCCATGGTGGAATAAACATCCTCGTGATTAAGAATGATAACCAGACAATCCTGAGGAAACAATTCAAGCATAACATTTGGCTTATAGCAGCAATATGTGCCTACACACAACATTCCAAAATAAACTTCAAATGAAGTCTTACAAATTGTGTTGCTAAACTGTAGCAGTAATGAAGAAAATCTAACACGAGATTTGACGAGCCACAAAGAGCCACTTCCATAAGAGAGATATCATCAATCATAATAGTACTATTCTTGTAGCCTTCACGTGATGAACACAGTTCCACTGTTTTCTGAATTTTCCCATACACGGAAAGAAGCAAGTCTTCCGCACCTTTCTCTCCATCTGTTACTAATCCTCAATCAAAGCAAAAATGAAAACTTCAGTGATTCAATTGATATAAAGAAAAAACAAAGTCTAAACAAACTATAAGTACCAAATTTAGTACTCAAGTGATCTCAAAGGAAGCAAAGATATGTTCTAATAATCACAGTGGCCCTCAGTATTTCAAACGCCTTTTGTGGCTACTGATTTTGACAAACCACAATAACAAAAAGAAAAACAAGGGCATAAAGAAAGACATCTTTAATCAATATCCATAGTATCAATATTTAGTTTTAGCATCCTTTCTTTTTGACTTTGTTTAAATGGTCACATAAAAATAACAACAGAACATCTTGCAATCTTAGCTGAACCTATAAAACAAGTAAAACTACCAGAAATTGAACTACTCTCACCTATCACCCAAGATAGTTAAATTACCATGAAAAAGAGCAATTACACTACATTCTTCCAGGAGGTTAAGTATGTCACGGTTGCATTACATCTCCATAACAGGCTAAGGCATTTAGATCCATTTATACCCAAAGTACCCTCAACACTATTTTATTTTCATTTTCTGTCAGCATTGGCTGTACTCAATTTCGTAAGAGATGCATCATCACTAGAATTTAATTCCAAGTTTAATTAAGAGTGCAAGTTGGAAAACTTTTTAAACTTAAATCACACTAGGAGTATAAGAGAGTTTACAACTAAACTAATGCACCACCAACATGGACATGCTCTTTCTTAAATAAAACAAGGTGAGGAGCACAACAATACAATGACTCTAAGAAGGAATGACAGCAGACTGGAAAGAAAAAGTAATGAGTTTTGAGAATGGAAAAGTATGGCAAGGAAATGTTCCCCCAATGAATGGCTGTACTATTTTGAATACCATACCTGTTTTGTTTATCATGAGAATAAAACTTGAATCCTGACAAATATATCAGCAATTATCAAGTTATTAACCATAGCACACAGATTGAATCATTGGCATTCTCCAATACTAATGACTTCAACAAAATATTCAATTGTACCTGTTGCAGGACATATGAAATTTTGTTTTTAAATAACAGGTTTGAAAAATTATAAAAAACTATACTTTACTGTGCACTGAATACAACAAAATGTTACACACTAAACATCACTTGATTTTAAAACTTACAGTAGGATTAGATCCATGTTAAAACTGACTTCAAAACTCACATTTCAGAAAATTCGGCCCATTAGAAAAAAATGACACTCCTCTTAGGAGTCAAACTGAGGCAGGTTTGCATATGGAGTCTATCTGCTGACAACCCTTTATGACATTGCATTACGTGTTCAAAACAAATGCATAAATCAACGCCTCGTTTGTCATGCTTCCAATTCGTTAACATAAAAATCTACATTCAGGCATCCTAGCATCAGTCACTGTACTACTTATACCGGAACTTCAAAGCCTTTGCAATGTTATACTAGTAAAATTAATAAGTACGAATGGCAGAAAGTGCAGGTCTTTCTATACATTTTTCCAAGAACCGATTAAAAAGAATTCAAAACCTTGCAATGTCAGCATATCAGTCGAAGCAAAGTTGTTACGAAACGAAAAGCCGGCAAAAGCAAAATAGATAAATCAAAATTAGAAAGAAAAGGTTAATTCAAATGATAGGACTGTTATTCGCACCTGGATAATTAAGATTAAGCATGTCATAATATACGAATCGTTTATTCTCCTTTTGCACACCTAAGTTGCACCCCTGGAACATACCAAAATTTTAACCTTTTAACCTCCCTATTCGAATTTGAAAACAAGTACTACATCAACCAAGAAGAAGAAAAAGGAAAAGAAAGAAACTTTTCCAACAGAGTAATGGGAAAGCAGTTGCAGTAGTTAGTACCATTTTGCGGAGGATCCGATCGTAGTGGGAAAAAGGATGAGCGAAGGAGAGAAAAACGACAACGTCATTGGGGCGATTTGGGGAAGAAAGACGACGTTTGATGAGGTGGTGGAGAATGAAAGCTCCACTGGTCTCCACGCGGTCCTCTATCAGCAGCAATAATCCGCCACCTCCGCCGCCGCCGTCGTCATTGAAACCTAGGGCTTCGTCCAGCAGATTATTTGCTGAGTTGCTGCTCATCATTCTTTCGACTCAGCTGTCTGTAATTCAACTTCTTCTTCTTCCTCAGTTCCTCTAGCTCTGATTCTCCAGCTCCCGCAGGCCTTTTTCCGCTTGCCTATGTTCCTTATGTTTCACGTGAATTGCACGTGATCAGAGGAAACGTGTAAAATGTTATCAATCCAATTGGCCACTCCAAATGCAAGTAGGCCTGACATCAGGGGGCTAGGAACAAAATGTTTTCAATTTCTTGATTCAATGACCACTCACGATATAACTGGGCCTGCCACCAAGTCCAACCTCATATTAACAGGAGGCCCAATAAGCTTTTAGAAATCTATTTTTAAATTCCTGTTAATTTTGCTATAGTTTTATCAAGAAAATAGCAAATGGAAGATGACAAATCATTTTTGTGACTATACTTTGAAAGTTAAATATTTGAGGTCAATTTGTTTACTATTTTTTTCTTGTGAAAGAAAATAAAGTATATAGGACAATTAACAGTAATAATAGAGCAACGAAATGAAATAAACACAATAAAATAGTTGTTTTCTATGGTGCTAACTAGTATGCAGGTAGTGAAAAAAAATTTAGGTAAAAGTATTTCCTTTTCTTTTTATATTTTTTTTGGGACAAGTGTTTTCTTTTATTTTTCAATAGAAAACTCAGCAAACACGAATTTTATGATAAACTCTTTCCTTTTTTTTTAAGGGTCAATTGGGAGGATAGTGGAAGTGGCACTCTATTTATTGTAGATTTACACCTATCACCCTCAAAAAAAAAAAAAAAAATTTACACCTATCAAATCTTTAGACATTTTCACCAACTAAATGGGTATCCTTTTGGACCGAAAATTTTAATTGGGCTTTCTGCTGGAACTTGAGATCGCATGCTATCAAAGAGGAGGGTCATCTGGATTGGTCCAGTTAAAGCCAAACATGCCCCGGCCTACTTCTCAACTCATAACCCATTATATTTTCTCTCCTGCCACTTTTTTTAAAAATCCTTAGAGCTTCTTTTTTGTACCCATTTTACATCTAATAACACATTTGCACTTGACAAATCTTTACAATTATTTCACTGCCTTTTGTGCAGTAACAAGGATAAATCTTTTATGTACTGTTACTGTATACGCTAGCAGGTCAAGATACACGTTAAATATGTAAAGTTTGGTATTTAAATTCAATTGAGGTGATATATTATAGTATGCATTTAGACCTGTTAATATATAAACTGACAGTGTAAGAAAGTTTAATCTTAATAACCATATGGATTTATCCATCTTCCTAAACTTGCTTATTTTACGAATTAATACTCACATTTAGCTTGTCATGCTTGCTCAATGCAGTACAAGTTCATACCCATATTTCAGATAAATCATTCGAGTGCTATAAGCATCCCATACGTCAAAACAGATGATAGGTATTTTGTCATAAGGAAGAAGAAGATAACAAACCCTAATTGTACAATGATCGTTTATAACACTACCACCACATGTCAATTTATAGCCCCCACCAACTCATCCATCTTTGCCATTACCTTAGCCGAATCAAACATACAATTTCTTCTCTGAGACAAATACCCAATAAGTAGAGGTATTAATTGGAGAGACATAAAAAAAAAAAAAATGGACTATAGGACTGGAGTCTCCTATCACCTGACCTGGCCTACGTCCCTCAAAAAATTCAAAAAAATTTGCTTCAAACCAATTATTACTACTACAAAATTTGGCAGCCATATGGCACCAGCTGGCACTGTCAATATCCTCTGTCTTACCAATACATGTAAACAACTAAGTACGTGTGTATTACGTTCAGTTTCTATCCATGAGTGTATGCTAAGAAGAAAAGCTTCAATCATCATCAATCCATCACTATATAGCTGTTT
Organism: Coffea arabica; assembly: GCF_036785885.1. Lineage (NCBI taxonomy): Eukaryota > Viridiplantae > Streptophyta > Magnoliopsida > Gentianales > Rubiaceae > Coffea > Coffea arabica. The sequence continues at coordinate 38,269,294 of NC_092327.1, forward strand.
AAAAAATGACATATTGTGTGTGTGTGTGGTGCGTGCTTAGAGGGAAATCTCACGTACTGAACTTAAAAAAGTGTGTTTGGATAAGAGATTATTTGAAATAATTTTTTGAAAATATATAAGGGAAAAAAAAAGTTCAGAATTTATCTATGCAACGTGAATACGACCGTTGTTGCTCGACCAACAAGGTTGACGTTAAAAATAACTAAAAAGTCAAGATTTTTTATCGATCTGGGATTTTAACCCAAATTGATTTTATGGTCTTGACAAAATCGCAGTCATCAAGCTGTGACCAAGGGGCAGCGGATCAATTTGCTTTGAAGTGTTGTATTTAACCATCATGCTGTTGCCTTTTGAAAAAGGAAAAGCTAGCAGACATTCCAATAAACAAATGGCAATCACGGATAAGTAGGGTTGCATTTTTAACTTCTAATAAGGTCTAGACGTACTTGGCCTTTTCTTAATCACCTATGATGGTCATTAACCTAACCTAACTAGGTTTCTACCTACCTCATACTATGAAGAGTATTATGCATAATCCTAAAAGTTGTTCTGATAATTATGCATGGTGCAAAACGTTTAGATGAGACCTCGGTCTAGTTTTAGTAGGAATTAAAAAAAAAAAAAATTAGTGCATTGCTGGAAAATGAATTTATTAATCAATTAAGCAATCAAATTAGAGCCCACCATTACAAGAAAATCGAGTGGGGGCAGTGGAGCATGCATCCATCAAATATTTTTAATAAAGACATATGTATAATGGTTCTCATGACCTAATGAAGTTTAAATGATTCAGAATTAAAAACAAAAACTAGAGTTCACATAGCCATGCAACGAGGATGACAAACCACCCACATTCTCTCCGGGTATGCTAAAGTTAGCGGCAGAATAATTCACAGGAGACAATAATCTAGCTCTCAATTTTGGTCAAAATTTTTGAGAAAGAAAAAGGTGTGTGTGTTTATATATATATATAAACACACACACCTATTCTTTCTCAAAAATTTTGGACTAAAAAGATGAAACAAAAATATAGGGAAAGACTAAAAAGATGAAAGTTGAGGAAATTATAGGGGTCAATTGATGTAGGAGTGAAATACTAGGATGTATGAGCAAAAGACAAAATCTGAAACACGGTTTGACAAAAGTCAGTTCAAAGCCTCGAATTTGCCGCCTAAAGGTTTTCTCAAATAGATCTTTTTCCCGAATATTTTATAAAGCATTTATCAAGTGTTGCAGTCCCCTGCAACTGGAGTTTTATAAAGCATTATCGAATATTTTAGTGAACTTTTTGCCAAAATTTTTTTTTTCTTCTCTCCTTTCTTTTTCTTCCACCCCATACCTCTACCCATCACCGCATCCACCAATAGCCGGCACTTCTCCCTTTCACCCTCTCCTCCTTCCCTCCTCCCTCCTCTTTCTTCACTCCCCATTGAATCGCGTAGTCAAGAGAGGATGGGAGAGAGGGAGTAGAGATGTAATGGAGCTCGAATTTGAATTCAAGTTCGAATTCAAACTTTTGAAATTTGAACTTAAATTCAATTTTATTTTACATTACTCGAGTTCAAGAGCAAAATTGAGTTCGTGCTAATCAAACTCAATCGAGCTTGTTTGGAGGTTAATCGAGTTTAATAAATATAAATTTATCTTTCTATAAAATTTTACAAAGGGTCAAAAAAGACATTTCATACTAATAAATAAAAAATAATATGTGTGTGTGTTTGTGAAGTTCGATTGAATTCGATGAGCTTTCAAACTTCGCATATTAAACTCGAACTTGATTCCTCAAATAATTCGAGCCGTTTGAACTCGAGCTCGAACTTAGCCAATGCGAATTTGAACTGGAACTTTGACTAAACAAACTCACGAGGTACTTAATTAATTTCGATTCGTTTGCACCCTTTAGGGAAAGAGAAAGAAGGAAAGAAAGGGATGAGAGCATAAGAGAGGAGAAGAAAGAAGGAGAGAGATGAAAAGAGACAGATTTTAAAATCAAAATTAATGATTTTTAATTTGGCTCCCTAAAAGCATGCCTATCCATTACTAGCATAGATTTGTTAAAAAACTAAAATAAGAAACCCAATAAGTATCAAGCAAAAGAATCATTGAAGAAATAAATAGCTAATTTTCGTTAATTAGAGTCGGGTTGTCTGATATTTTAGAAAGATAGAAGATTGTTGTTGCTAAAACAGCCACATGAACAAAAACGAGTATATACCGCATAGATTTTTTTTTTTTTAAAAAAGCTCAAATTAGAAACCCAAAAAGTATCAAGCGAAAATACCATGTCCACTTACTCAATACGAAGAAATAAATAGCTAATTTTGTGTTTTTTTTATTGTCAAGATGACGAGATAAGGATGGTTTTATCAGATAATTTCAATTATTAGTATAATAAACGAAAGATTTTTTTCCACTATTCAAGAATAAAAAAAAACATAAAGAAAATCCATTGATAATTAGAGTCGAGTTGTCTAATACTTTAGAAAGATAGAAACTAATTCATGCAAAAACAGCCCACAAGAACAAAAAAAAAAAAAGTATATACCATAACAACAAGAGCCTTCCCTCTACCTTAACAAGTTTTAAAATATCATTTGTCTCCCCTATTTTCAAATTTTTTTGGTAACATTCCCAACCCAGATTCAAATTATATGATTAAATACTCATTTTTACATATTTTATTAATTATTTATAATTTTTTTATTTTAAAATTTATCTTCAAATTATAGATAAAATTTGTTAAAGGAACTTCCAACCCCAAAATTATAATTTTTCGTTAAGGAAAACATTCATCAAGTTTTCAAATGTTAAAGAATTTTTAATTGATTTGTTATTACAACATGTGATCACAATAAAGGGGCAACTTTAGAATGAAATATTTTTCTCTTTTCTAAATATAGTATTTTAATGATAATATAATTTGAGTTGGGTTAAGAATGTTACGAAAGTTTGAAAATAGGAAAGACAAATGATTTTTTTAACTCAAGGGTGCTAAGTGATATTGTTCGAAACTTAAGGGGAGGTTTCTGAAATTACCCATTGTTTTACTATAGTTTCCTTTTTTGTCTCTAAATTTATATTTTATACTCCTTTTCTTACCTTCTTTATTTTCCTCTTCTAACATTCTTTCCCAACTATCCCAAAATCATGTTTAGTCTCCTTTTATTGGCCCATTCCTTTGTTTGTTTTTAAAGTTTCACTGCCTATAGTTTAAGGTGCAAAATAGGAGAAAATAATTACAAAATAAAAACAAATAAATTAAGGAGAAAACTATAGATGCTTCCTCTAGATAGGAAAATCAAAGAAGAAAACTAAGTCCCAGAAATCCCACAAGTTTGATGATCATATCCCATCATTAATAGTTACTTATCCAAGGAAATGCAGTAAACATGCACCCTTTATTCTCAATATGTCATATTCAGCATAAAAAACCAATCTTGCTATCCTAATTGTCACCCTCTCCACCACTTTTGTCCCTATTTTTCCATTTTTCAAGGGACATTTTTATTTTTTTTCCAATTTTTTTGGGGAAACGGGGTGGGGTTTATTGTATGGATATATTGTATCTTGGTAGAGGGGTCAAAAATGTGTATAAAGTGACAATAAAATGTTTACATCAAACTCTCTTATTTCCCTTTATATATAGTATGGATGCTTATTGTGTGGCCTCAAATTACCAAATGAGAAAAATCTTTATTTTTATGTAAAATATTTTGACCAAATTTAATAAATAGTTTAGAATGTTTAATAGCATGAAAATTAGAAAAAAGAAAAATGTTTAAAATTACTTATAAAACTTATTTGAAATATTTAGATGATGAAAAATAGTAATTTCTTCATCTTTACACTATGTCGAATAGTTTTTATATTTTTTTAATTATTCATAATTTGTCAATTTTAAAATTTATCTCCAGATTATATATAAAATTTGTTAAAGGAACTCTCAACCCCAAAATTATAATTTTTCATTAAAGAAAACATTCCTCAAGTTTTCAAGTGTTAAGAAATTTTAAATTGATTTGTTATTACAACAAGTAATCACAGGGCCAACTTTAGAATGAACTACTTTTCTCTATATATAGTATTTTAATCATAATATAATTTGAGTTGGTTTAAGAAATGTTACGGAAGTTGGAAAATAGGGGTGACAAATAATTTTTTAAACTCAAGGGTGCTAAGTGATATTAATGTTAAAAATCTAAGGGAAAGTTTTTGAAATTACCCATTGTTTTAGTATAGTTTCCTTTTTTTTTCAATCTAAATTTGTATTTTATACTCCTCTTCTTACCTTCTTTATTTTCCTCTTCTTACATTCTCTCTCAGCTGTCCGAAATCGTGTTTGGTCTCCCCTTGTTGGCCCCTCCCTTTGTTTCTTTTCAAAGTGTCACTACTATCAGTTTAAGGTGCAAAATAGAAGAGAATTACATAGGAAGAAGAAATAGGTTTAGGAGAAAGCCATGGGATGCTTCCTCTGCACAGGAAAATCAAAGAAGAAAATTAAGTCCCAGAAATCCCACAAGTCTGATGATCAGATCCCATCATCAATAGGTACTTATCCAAGGAAATGCATGTTTATCCCATCATCAATACATACTTATCCAAGAAAATGTAGTAAGCATTCACCCTTTATTCCCAATATACTATTTTCACTATAAAAAACCAATCTTGCTATCCTAATTGTCACCGCCTCTGGCACTTTTCTCTCCATTTTTTGGGGACATTATTCTTTTTTTTTTCCATTTTTTTGGGGAAACAGGATTTTTTCCTTTTTTTTTTGTGAGACACGGTGGGGTTTACGGTATGGATAGACGAGAAGGGTCTTATGGCGTTTATATTGCTGCTTTATGCTGAGACATTTAATTGATCTGTGTAACTTTTGGTTGGAATTTGTTTCTTGCTACTGGATTTTGATAATCATTGGCGTTGGTGTGTAATATAAACCAAAATATTAGTTGTACAGTGCTATGTTGTGTACTGCGAAATGGGCTTCTTCACTATTTCCTGGTTTTGCCTCAAAAGATTGTTTTTTTTCTTATTGGGTTTTAAAATCATTCCCCTATCTGTGTATGTGTTTGAATTAGTTGGCTTGAAAGTTCATTTTAGTTTAAATTACACTTTCGAGGATGATAGTAGCTGGGGCCTGGTAATTAAATGTCATTCCAGTTTTGTCTGATATTATCACATTTCCTTTCTTTAAAGGAACTTCGCCCAGTCCAAGTAATGCAAGTGATAGTGCTAATTTCCATATCTGGAAATCCTCGTGTTCTGGATCAGATTTATGTTATTGATGTTATTTTGTAAATTTTGGACTCTTTTCATTGTATGACTCCTTCAAAAAGCAGTTAAATGAACTTTTGTTGTTTTATAATAAAGTCATTGAAGTCTTGACACTTAAGCTTTTGTCATGTTGTCTTCAGCGGGACATCAAGTTATCTTTGTTTTCTGATGGATAGTAGCGGTTCCATATGTTGTAGGCAACAAGGTTAGAGTGTGATATAATATAATGGAGATTGATTGGTTTTTTGACTTTAGTTCTCTTTTTTCTTTGGAGTCCACCTGTTTTAAATGCTTTGGGCGATTGTGGTAACAATTCATGATCGCTGTTGTCGGTGAATGCAGCTGGGAACTAATGCTTTGGTAATAGTTTTGCATGTTGGGATATTGTTAGTGGAAAGAATTTTTTGGCATATTTTTCATCTTAGTTTAGATGGCTTACTCATTCTAAGACTATGACTGGTGCAACTGTTGCAAGATAGTGTTGGCTCATAGAAGTCTAACATGATATTTGTGCAAGTAGTGGTGTTTGAGCTTCCTACCTTTCATACATTCCATCGATTTCTGTTCGTCTTTTCAAAATTTGATCTTTTTGCGGCAGTGTTACTTCTCTTTAACTACCATGTTAGAAGCTCGCATCACATAATTTTGAAGCTAAAAATTTGTTGGTCCATTTTAATTTCAGAGAAGCTGAAGGTAAATTCTTCATTCAGTGTCAAAAGTGAAGCTTCTAAAGATGGAGGATCTGGACATATTGCTGCGCATACATTCACATTTCGTGAATTGGCAGCTGCTACAAAGAATTTTAGGGCCGATTGTCTGTTAGGGGAAGGAGGCTTTGGTAAAGTGTACAAAGGTCGATTAGAGGGTACTAATCAGGTTTGTTTAACTTTTGCTGTCTGAAACATTACACAACTTTGAAATGATGCTCTAGTCTCATTATTCCTCACCATAATGAGTACTATCCAGCTACAGTTGTTTTCTTCGGTGTATTCTATTCTTGTGTGTCTGTTTTGTTTCTTTTCTTCCTTTGAAGGCCAGTTATCTTTTCATTTCTTGTCAAGATATGTGAAAAGCATTTGAGCAGCACACATGAGCATATATGTCTTTTCCTATCCCATTTACCCTTTACAACCCAAGAATTGGCAAAGAAAGACAAGTTGAAAACATAAATTGTCATCATTTTGAGACCTGAAATGTTGGGTTTAGGTTCATTTCGATAACAAATCAATCAGTAACGCTCAGTTAGTGAGCAAAATACTACCAGGTTTGGATATTGTATTGCTGAATTACCTTTCAGATGTGTGAAACCAATCTTCAGGTTATGATGTGATTATACTTCTCCTTTGAAACTCACAGAAATACGTCAATACAACACTTATCTGAGATCTGTTGGATGCCAGTGACAATAGGTCAACTAGCCAACTATATGCTTATCTTTATATATTATACATCTGGCATCTTATTTGTCAGTTGTATGTTGGTAAATATTTGTTCATGCATGTTTTTCCACCATTATGCCTTTTCCGATTGTTAGATTTTGTACTCGTGTATCTTTGTACATCATTCAGAACTTTAATGAAATATCGTGAGATAATACAACTTTGTCCATTGAGTAGGTTGTGGCTATAAAGCAACTTGATCGCAATGGCTTGCAAGGAAACAGGGAATTCCTTGTTGAAGTACTAATGCTGAGCTTGCTTCACCACCCGAACTTGGTGAACTTAATCGGGTACTGTGCTGATGGGGATCAGAGACTTTTGGTTTATGAATACATGCCATTAGGATCACTGGAGGACCATCTCCATGGTATGTGTTGTATTAGACTCAAATGTTCAAATTACTAAATAGATTCATGCTTGGCTACAGGCACTGCCGTGTTGCATCATAGACCTGTATTTTCTTTTGGATATCCAAATGTACAAGGGATTTGTGAAGAGAGTTTAAGATATATCATATTTTCTTATTGATATGTTGAAGAAGATGATGATTCCACAATTAGTACCCTCTAAATTAGAAATGCTTATAATTTGTTACTGCATCCTAAGATTGAATCCTACCTTCAGTTAGGGGTGTGGACAATGCCTGTAGATCTGAAATCTGATGAATCCAATCTGTTTTCCCGGACACTTGGTCTGGTTGATCTCGACCTTCATTTGCACGCATGGAAGGCTTTGAGCCACTAAAAACATGACTGTAGTGCTCTATCCTTTTTTTTTCTAGAATTAAAATAACAGTTATATTAGCGTCTTCAAATTTAACATCATCTCTTTGTGGATAACTCTTTAAGGATTTTTTTTTTTGGGCTGGGTCAACCTGTCAGCGAAGAGAAGTAATCCAAGTTCTTAATGTTCGGGTATCTGCAATGATGCACATGGAACTGCCACTTTTCCCGATGAATATGTGATCTGAAACTCTCTTGCTAGATCCCTCTTGTAACATCTAATGACAAAGGAATATATTGACTTGTGTTTTTCAGACCTTCCACCTGATAAAGATCCACTTGACTGGAATACAAGAATGAAAATAGCTGCCGGTGCTGCAAAAGGCTTGGAGTATTTGCATGACAAAGCAAGCCCTCCTGTTATCTATCGTGATTTAAAATGCTCAAACATTCTGCTTGATGAAGGATACTATCCCAAGTTATCAGATTTTGGGTTAGCCAAATTAGGTCCAGTTGGGGATAAGACACATGTATCAACTAGAGTAATGGGAACCTATGGATATTGTGCACCAGAGTATGCAATGACTGGACAGCTTACACTGAAATCGGATGTTTACAGTTTTGGAGTTGTTCTTCTGGAAATCATAACAGGCAGAAAAGCAATTGACAATTCAAGAGGTGCTGGGGAGCACAATCTTGTTGCATGGGTAAGAGGTTTATCCTACCATTGGGGTTTTTTTTGAGGGGGTCAATATTTTGCTGTTTAGTTACTTGTACCTTTCAATATAATAGCAGGAGTTCAGCTGCCACTTGACTAATTCTTTTGATTTGTTAGCTAGAACTTTGGCCCGTCCCATGACTGGAATAGTACCGGCTTGAACTTTTCACATAATTATCTCTGCATATGATTCTAAAAATTTAGCATGCATTTTACTGTGGGAAGCGTATAGCCTTTCTAACTAAAAGGGAGAGCTTTGCTAAGTAAACTTGTTCAAGGTCATGAAGATTCGCTGCTGAAGTAATGACCAATTGTTCCAATGATTATAAATAGTTTTGACTGTCCAGTTCTATTAAACTTTGGATGTTTGTTACTGATTTCTGCTATATCATATTTTCCTGGAAATCAATTGCTGTTCTGATACCTGGATCATAGGAAATCATGCTTTAGTACCTTCTAGTAAGGAATCTTTGTTGGTATTTTGAGATTGTACCTGAATCTAAGGCCTGAATCTAAGGAAGCGTCTGCATCTTCATGCAAGTACTCCTGTGTTCTGGAGAATAACTAAACTTGTATGCTTTCTAATCTAACTCGAGCATTAAAAAAAATATCTTTATACTGATCTCTTAATGGATACCAACTGAAAGGGACTGAAGTAGATGGTTATGTTACACCTTGCCAGCAGAAAGACTTTGGAAGCAAAACTGCACACCTTTATTGAAGATAGGCAACTTGATTTAGTAGCTACATCACTTGACTAAATCTCAATAATCTTGCAATTATGGTTTGGGTGGCATAACGCAGATTTTTTGTTCATACAATTTTTTTCTGTACAATGGTCATTTGTCTGAACAATGTAGTTGCTGCTTGTTTTGTCATTTCAACATATTTGAACACCAATGTAATGTGGTTGTTAAATGGTACTCAAAGATTGATAGGAATGGCATCAAGAAAAACAAGTTGAATAAACTCTGGAGGAGCATCTTTTGTTGATTTCGTATGTTGTCCGATTCAACTGTGCAGGCACGTCCCTTGTTCAAAGACCGAAGGAAGTTCTCTCAGATGGCTGATCCATTGCTTCAAGGTCAATACCCATCAAGAGGCTTGTATCAAGCTCTCGCTGTTGCTGCAATGTGTGTTCAGGAGCAGCCAAACATGCGCCCTCTTATGGCAGATGTAGTCACAGCCTTAAGTTATCTTGCTTCTCAGAGATATGATCCTGAGACTCAGCCAGTCCAAAGGCCGCGCTCAGGCGCATCCACACCAAGAACAAGATGATTGCAGCGGTTGAGAGCACAATCTAAGTTGACGACCTAATTGAATATTCTGATCCCTCTTCCACCAGTATCAATCCAAGGATGGTTAGCTGCAGCTGGCAATTTTTGTACGTCTGAATGGTGATGCATCTTTAACAGATTTTCTCGCCACTCTATGCAAAAGGTTTGATGAAGCTGTTACAGTATACCATATTTCTTCCTGGAAAGGAAGCGAAAGAACCAGGATTTTTTGAACCACACCATAGTTGCCTTGCCAGGAAACCCGTTTCCTTTCTCTCTTTTTAAGTTTAATTAGTTATAGGTATCTTTAATTTGATACTTTACTTTCCCTGTCCGCTGTGCCACTATCTGCTTGTGTAGAAGTATTTTGCCACGGCTTTGAGTAGCTGGATTTGGTAACCTTTATGCCATCATATAGGGGAACAAGAAAGTTGTTCTAGCGATATTCTTATGTATAAATATGTAAAGAAACTCGAGCAATTTGTTGGAACTGTTTTTCTTCTGAAATGTGATGATTAATTTGAACTACAGCTACTACATGCATGGTATGGTTGTTTCTTTCTAATTTTCTTTTTGTTTTTGTTTGTTTTGTTTTCTTTACTTTCTCTTTTATATGAACATATATGCATATACATATTTAGATGATGAATCATGTGTATTAACAAATGTTTGTAATTATGGAAATTCTGATTGCTACATTTGATGCTTCAAATACCAGAAATTGAAAATATGCTCATATAAAGGTTCTTTCTGGATCCTACAGGGACCGGAGTCATTCATTAACTGAGATTACATTAAAAAGACAATGCCTAATTTACCCTTTCAAAATGAGGAGAATTCATCCGTGCTCCCACCCACCTAAAGGAGAAATTTCAGCCAAGTGTGATTCATTTAGCAACAAACTAGTACCCCACGCTTTAGTCTCGAAAGAAATTGACTGGGACGGTCATGATACAACCATCAACTTGACTGATTGATGACTTGAAAGAAAAAAAAAAAAATCAATCCCTAATTCGCCTAATAATAGTACTGAACTCATAATCTTCCGCAGTAAAAAAACTACTGCATTGATGATTTCCCTCTACTCTTCATCACATGTTCAATACAACAGCATCAACAAATTTCTTACTACCGGACGCCTCAGTGACATTTTTCTATGGAAATGAGGCTAGAACATTGAGCAAATCACTCTTAAAACTTTCTTCAAAAGAATTGATATCACTACTCTCTCTCTCTCTCTGTGCATCTAAAACATTATACATTTGAGTAGCTGAGGGGGAGAAGAAAAAAATATAACAATAATATTACAGGAAGCATTATTTTACAGCCGGAGGATAGCTAAAAGATCCCCTTTTTCATCTTTTCTAAATTTGTCTATGCTATTAATATTGTTTTTCTATAATAAACAAACCAATAAATGGTACTATACTTTCTTATACCTTCTTTCTTCACCTTCTAAGGGATGGAGGGGGTGAAAAAATAAGATGCAGACAAAGAAACCACATTTACTCGTTTCAAAAGTGACATTCAAGCTGGAGAGCAGTTCCTGTTTCTAACAAGAGTTGCAGTTTCCCAAGCCTTTTTTTCATCTTCAGAAGCTATTGTACATTATTGTCCTCCAACTGATGGCTGTTAGTCTCTTTCTGTGGGGTACTTGGAGTTTGTTCCACTTTCGCGTCTACCAATTTATCATCATTGGATTCCTCAACATTAGATGGCTTTCCCTATATGATTCACAGCAAATGTAGGGCATATATAAGCAATAAGTGGCACAATCTACATTTGAGCTTATTATTGCATTAAACCATCTTTCTTTCAGCTCCCTACAGTGATCCTTAATGAAACTCTTTTGATAATAAATTTGTACATTATAATTCTTCAAAATTGGAGAAGTCTAAACTGACCTTAATCCTATCACGCCAACCAAGTCCAAATGGTCTTGATAGCAAACTAATCTTTCTCATCGGGATGTCTTGGGAAGAATCTTGACTGTTTCGAACTTGAGAAGAATCTTGCTGTACAGACCTATGAAGTGCAGTTGAGTTAACTATGACTGACACTAACAAATGCAAACCACAAAACCAAATTCTGCTCATGCCAGCGGTAGCACATCCAAAAAATAAAGGAATTCAGTATTGCAGAAGAAGAAAAAAATAATCAAACAGCATAATGTCAATGTCATTAAACACTTGAAAGTAGATAGTGAAAGAGACAATAGGCACCTTGGAGAAGGTTGTGCTTTATTTTGTCCAGATTGGTACTGCAATGTAGCCTCCAACATGGACTCTGCCATAATTACCCTTTTTTCCATATCAGCCAGGGAAGCAATAGCTTCTTCATATTTTTCCTGCCGTTAGAAAGACGATATAACTTAATGACTGACATTTCCAGCTGGTGTATTTTTCTGAAGCACCGGCATAATTACAGTTTGCAAATTAGGCGCAAAAATTCTAATCAATATCATGGACATCAAAGAGACAAATGCAGAGGATAAAGGTTCAACTTCTAACCAACTTTCAGCCATAAATCAGAGCCAGACTTAATTCCCTTTCAAGTTCAACAATTACTCAAGTACTGGCTGACTTTTCAAAAGCTTGGAACAGTATTGTGAGGAGAACTTTAAAGGATAGGAATCCACCTCAAAGCAAACAAACAGTGGGCTCTTTTCAATAAGGTAACCACACGATAACAAAATCAATGCAATAGTTGAGATAAATTGCTTATAGGTCCTCTGTTAAAAAGAAACAATGAATGGGCTGGCAAGCTGATAGCACAAGTCCATATTAAAACTTTGTAATGAATAAGCACGGTATAAATGCTATCACTAATGCTCCACTAGATTGAATGTAAACTGGTTTTCCCTTTACTGTCAATTTGTTACAGATGCACAAACACAACACTGACATATTTTGCTAGTTCCAACAAACAAAAGAATAATTGACGAAGAAAAAGTTTAATAGCAATATGAACAAAAGAATGAGATGCCTCAAGAAAGACATAATATCCTAGTAAACCTGAAGCACTTGAGCAGCATATCTCTGAGCATTTGCATCTTGTTCAGCAAACCTACGAGCATCTTCAGTTACCTTCTGCTCCTGCTCTACTTTCATCAAAACCTAGATAACAGGTCATGACCAAGTCACTATATGAAACACTGAGGAGACTGAGGGGTAAAATCAGCTACAATGTCATGAATCATCTACTAGTAGTAAACATAGTACCTGAAGCATGGCAGTTTCTTGTTCTTGCTTATCAGCAAAAGCCTGCCGAAGTTCTGCAAGTTCTCGCTCTAATTGCTCAACCTAAAGAGAAGACACATGATTTACCTTGAATTCAGAAAATCAGTATCTCAAAAGAGAGTGATTAGATTTGCACCACAAAACCCTCATTGAAATTAAGCAGATTTTAGACAAATTTTGAAAAGAAAACATCATTGATATCACCAGCGAGAAAAAAGGAACCAAAATCCTGAAGAAAAGGGGGGGGGGGAGAATAAAAAAGAAAAAGAAGCAACTCTTGAACTTGACACACTAAGCCAAAAATTTTTATTAGAAAAACTTGCATATGAAATTCATTCTGTAGATCCCATGCAATAAGATTATACTCACATCAGAGAACAACTAAACAGCAAATCAGGAAAGAAGCCCAGGCAAAAAGCTCAATTTTGAAAAGCCAAAATACAATAAGAATACAAAAAATATTGAATAGCCCTCTTGCAGTGGACCCCGCAACAAGTGATGTACATAGCGGTGATCGGAAAAAAAAAAAATCCCTTTTTCAATTAATGACCAATATTCGGTAAAATCAAATAAGACCTGAATTATCTAGCAGTCAAAATTTATAGTAATTGCTTTATTTGATACCAGGAGGAAAAGGCAATTTCATCAGAGACATAAAAAAGCACCGTACAGAAAGAGCAAAATAAGTGGAGAATCAGCAAGATAAATCAATGAGATAATAATAAAGGAAAAAAATCATGGTGGGAAAAATTATTCACGTACTCGTGCACTCAATTGCCTCCGGTTATCTTGCTTGACCATCTCCATTAGTGCTGTTTCCAACTCCTCAGATCTGTAAAACCAAGAGAAGAAAAGAAAAAAAATTTGATATTCAGTACAAGAAGTAAAAATTCTGTGAAGCAGCCGTATATGCATTTTGAAGGCAGTTATAACAAGCAAAATATTTCATCAGGAAAGCACAGAACATCAAAACATACAAATACCAAAAGACTTATAAGTTGCTGTTATGTATAGTTATGGAGTATCACAAAAAAAGGCATGTATAGTTTAGAAGTATCAGAGAAAAGCTAACTTGAACTAAGATACATTACAAGGTGAAGGAATGTTCTCAATCGTTTTTTAAATGTCTGATACATAAAGCAAGACCTATACTCGACATCATGTGCACAAAAATATTTGGCTAGAAAGGAAAAATTGATGTGAAAAAAAATAACTATACAGGCACCATTAAGAAGACAATCTTTAGAAGATAAAGCCAATATTTGGGCTCCTTTGGATTTGTGGGTCCTGCATGTATTTTGTTTCAAACTGAGTGAAAGTAATGCCCATGTTTCCAACAGAAGGACCCAAAATTAAGATCCAAGAAAATTGAACAGCAAATCAGTCAGAATTCAGGAGGCAAGAAACTGCACGGCACATAACACTGACATCTACCTGAGTTCAGCAGACCGTTTTTCCTCCAACAACTTACATAATTCAACCTTCAGCCACACTACCTGCACATGCTCTATATGTCACCAAGGGAAGAACAAAAAATATACTCTTTTTGATGAATAAGACAATCAAAACAAAGTGAAACAAATTTTACTCGTACAAGGGAAGAATATATTAATTGCACAATATGCATAGCGTGGTGCCATATCAACTTTCCAAAAGTATATAACAATCCATCTCTCCTGTATTCCACTGATTACCAGTTTGAGTTCAACCTCCAGTCATTATCAGCTAATAGACATACTTCTAAGCTGCGAGTCCTCCTTAGGAGGCAAAATCATTATCATTGGCGAAGGTTTTCTAAAATCTCATAGCTATTCAGTGGTACACAAGTGCATTTAAGGGATGCACCAAGCATTGGAACTTCAAGTATGGAAAAGGAAGGGATTTATGATTAAGCAATAATATAACTCTCCTTAATCATATATATCAATCTGTATCAAAAGTTCTACAAGAATACCTTGCCATGTTACACAAGAATGATATTTACCTAGTATTCATATTTATCCATAGCAATAATAAGGACAAGAGGTCAGGAAAGGGAAGAAGGTACCTGTTCTTTGAGATCTGGAACAGAATCAATCTCCATATCATCTGTCAGGCCCGTATACAACTGATCCATGGTAGCAGATGCAGCATGTATGGGGGATACATCACCATTTATCTGTTTATTAACCCCTTGATCTGCTCTATTCGCCCCAGCAATTATAGATCCAGGATCCCGCTTAAAACTATATAGCTTGGACGCCAAGCCCTTGGAATCCTTCCAGGCCCGAAGTCCTTTTGATCTTTCTTCAATAGCAGCCTTTACTGCTGGCCGATGCTTATTTCTCAGTTCCTGTAGTCTGGATTCATTAACATTCTGGTAACCCATGCATGCTGTCAAAACCAGTTGGCTGCTATCAAATGTGGAGCCAGCCAGTGACTGCAACAGAGTTACTGCATCACCAGCATCCTTAGTTGTGACAAGGGCAGGTCCTAAACAAAACTGAGCAAAATAAGTTTCATTCATGTAATAGTAGAGTCCTTATTTCAAGTAAAAATGGTTAAGCACATCAAAGAACTACGAAAAGGTCACATCAATATACACATTCGAGGTATGTAGAGTGACCCCAAACACTTTATGACATTACCATATAGTTCCATTAAAGCAAGGGCTGTCCGAAATAGCATCACACGGTTTCCTTCAAAGAGAAGCACATCCCAGACCCTAAGAACTGGGAAAAAAGCAAACTTATCAGGCTCAAGCTCTCATATGACACTGCACTTCCAGTGAGATAAGCAAAATGAGAAGAGACGTTTCATAACTGGATGGCATGAGAATAGCAGATAAGCACATTCCTACAACCTCAACATATAAAGACCTACAAAGATATAGCACAATGAAGCAAAGAACCTGACCACTTTCCCATGGAAGCATATTCATGAATATTGAAAGGAACCATGGTCCAGTAACCCATGCCACTTGAACTCCTAGATAATCCAGATGGTTTACTGCAACATACAAAGAGGTAGAATGAAACCAAAGAATAACAGCAAGGTTGTCTAATCAAAGATTAATGGGATTAAAGCACCAAGTAGAGGCATTGTCTACAGAAAAAAAACAAGAAGACAGTATGACAACAAGAGACAAACCCAGTTTTGGAAATTTCTCGCGCACCAACTCCTCAAGAACAAGTTGGTCAACCTGAAACATAATTCAAAAAAAGAAAATATATCTTAATCAACTTTTGAAACTTCTTCGCATATCCACATTATTTAGTTCAAGAATTCAAATACATGATTCATCCAAAAGGAACTAGACATCCACAATCTTACAAATCAATATGGCCAAGGCCAACCAATTGACAAAGCAACCAAAACCCAAAGCTCATTACCTGGGACTCTATCATTTCTTCTGAATAATAGCCATCAAAATAGTCATCAAGAATCCCCAACAAAGCCCTGAAAAAGCTAGCACTTAAGAAAATCCCATGCTAACAGCAATGCATTTGGTGCATAATGACACCAAACAGACAACCAAAATTTACAACAAAATAATTTGAAAAATCATATAACTATCACCCAAACAAAAGGTTCCAGTAATGAACACCATGAGCAAGTTCCAAACTCACCAAAATGCATTTTCTTCAGGCATCAGTAACAGCAGCAGACCTGCAAAGAAATTCATTGCCTGCAAAGTAAATAGCAATAAATCAGTGGCATTTGGAAGATGTCAAGTGTCATTTAGCTTAAGGTCACAGGCACGAGCGAATATAACTAGAGATCAACTTTATGGAACACAAAAGAAGAGCAAAAATCATATAAAGAAACCAGCGTATATCAACAATATTGTCTTGATGCATTAAGGTATAAAAACATATGAAGAAACAAAATAATAATGTGAGAACAACTACCCAAGACAATTAAATTCAGCTTGTCACCGCCACATTCC
Organism: Coffea arabica; assembly: GCF_036785885.1. Taxonomy (NCBI): domain Eukaryota; kingdom Viridiplantae; phylum Streptophyta; class Magnoliopsida; order Gentianales; family Rubiaceae; genus Coffea; species Coffea arabica. The sequence continues at coordinate 38,285,894 of NC_092327.1, forward strand.
CCATGCTAAATCATAAGAAAAAAAAAAAAGAAACTCTTTGCAGACAAGTACCTGACAGTACCCAACAGAAGGATTATGCCGAGCATAAGCAGTAAGTAATCGTCTCAAAGCATTTCTTCCATCTTCATCCAGAGCAGGATGGCCTGGGAATGTCCGAGGCAAATCCTATACAGTTTAAACAATAATAGAAAACTCAGAATGGCATCAAATTAGTAACAAGAAGCTATCTATAATCACAATAGAAGGGTAAACCAAAGACCTTCTCAATCTGCCCTTTCCATTTCTCAGATATAGCAATACAGTCTGCAGTTGACTCCTTTTTACTGTCCTCTGATTCCACATGTCCGTTATCTGTGTTATTAGCAGATTTAACGTTTGATGCTAGCAAATCTTGATAGTATTTCTCCACACGACGCGTCTTGACACCAACAAAGGCTTGCCAAAGCTATAATTAAAAGAACAAACTGAGCATATAGGAAGAAGATTGAATTGAATGAGTTCAAAGAAGGATCAAAGACTGGTATGTCTACCTCTCCCCTCAAAGCCATTGGCACACCACCTTGCACAAGAATCTCTAATTCTTCTTTCCAAGGAATCAAAGATTCTGGAGAAGCTAAATCACCAGTGGCACCCGCTCCTAAGGCACTTATGTTATCAGTTGATTCTGATCTCTCCAAGTCATAAAATTCTTCTTCAGAGTCCTCTTCAGATGCTCCTTTTGCAGGTCGAGCCTCTTCAATAGGAGGAAGATGCTTTCCAGTTCCAACACCTTGCTCTTTCTTCACATATCCAGCTGTCTTCTTAACACGAAAGCTCATTGCATCCTCAATTGGATGTAGCAATAGTCTAACTTCCGTCCATATCTGGACCCCATGGGCTTTTGTCTTCACTGTTGGTTGCCCCTCTTCCCCTTCATTTGTAGTCAAAGTTCCAGAATCAGGCTTCTCACCACCTATATTCTCTTCTTCTTTTTCATTCCCGACAACAATATCAGCATCCTCATTTCTGGTTCCAGCATGATACGTGATACCATCATTATGTGGAGATAACCCATTTATAGGCAATCGAGCAGACTCTGCTTGACGTAGCAAAAAATCTTTCCATCTCTCAGACCTTTCCTCCTCTTCTTCCTATAGGGATTACAAACAACAAGAGAGACTATAAGCCAGAATCAAAGCTTAAATCTTTTGGCTGAGGCACATTGTTGAAGTTTCATATAAACTAATCTAGCTTTGTCCTAAGTAGGCATTTTGCATAGTGTGAATCAGATTAAGTGTTACACAAATCTTTTTGCATTTTATACCATTACAAATTCCCTGAATCAAATACATGATTCTGTATTACTAAAAACCACTAGAGATAAGATTAACCACCTTGTATATATTTGCATATTCACGGTATCTCTGCAAGTGCTGCGGTCTCACAGCAAATCCATAAGCATCCCTGATCAAGAAAGATCTTCATTAATTGGTCCAACACAACAAGGCAATCAAAGTAAATTCCAAGCTAGTTAGACACCAAATAACTTGAACAGCTCAAAAATTTTGGTCCTACCACACAACATAGTAGTACATGAAGATCAAATCCAATGAAGCGACATACAGAAACCATAACAGGAAAAAACCGTTGCACTTTTCCATAAAGACTAGAAATAAAGGTGCATTGCTACCTTCCATCAGCCTCAAAACATTGCCGGCTTATATCAGATAACAACATTTTCCACTGTGTATTTCCATTTTCCTAGAATCCATATTGCTCTTGGCGTTGCCGTTACCACATTCTGAATTTTAACTATATCACAAACCAGTCTTCCCTTTAACAGGCGCTCAACGAGAACACTAGTAATTAATCAAATTCATAAGAGATTTAGGATAAAAATACGTTTCTTCGTTTAGATTTTACTGAAATCAAGATTTGGAAGCTTCTAAAAACAAAGAAAAAAAAGGAAGAAAATCTCAATTATATTCAACTTAAGCAAACAAATCAGGAATAACAACATCATCAGAATGGTAGTGATAATCAAATTGTCAATCGCTCTAGTTTCTTCAAGTTGAATTGCAAAATCCCATTGCCGTCAAATCAGAAAAAGACCCCAAATTTGAATTAAGTGAATAAAAAAAATAAAAAAGATTTACAATTGTCGTAATCTAATCAGGACTAGAAAGGGCCCATCAGAATATCTAACACTGCCAATGAAAATCAAGAAAATTTCCTCATGGTGATTCATCAAACGGTACCAAGATAATCCACGTGGCAAGTTATAGAAGAATCAAGAAAGAATAGTAAAAATCCGGCATGAGAATCTACAAAATGAAAAGAAGAAAATCAAGAAACAGAAAAATGTGGAACGTGGGATTATGGGATAGACACGTGGAGAGACGAGGGATGGGATAGGACTGAGAAAACAAACAGTAGTTAGAGCAGTACCTCTTGTGATCGAAAGAAATGACAGGAGGACTCAAGACTGCTGCTGCTGCTGCTGCAGATGCTGATTTGGCCTTCATTCTCGGAAAAGCAGGGGAAGAAGAAAAAGCCGGCGAGGAATGCGAAATGGAATCTCCCAGGGGTTTGAACTGGAATTGAACTTGGTCTTCTTTTCTTGATCTAAAAATCTATACTTTTAATCAACCAAAAAACAATTTAAAAAAAGAAAAAGAAGACAGAATTCGATGGTAGTAACTATTTATAGAACCATATATACTACTTCTAGTACCTATTGAGAAATATAACCGAAGAGGGAAGAGTGATTAGGCGGAGGATGGGTAGGGTGGCTCATGGCTGCTAGTGCAGCTATAGCAGCAGCAGGAATTGTACTGAATTGGTAGTACTGAATTGGTTTGACGTGGATTTGATCCTTTTTCCTTGTTGATTAATGGGTCCATGGGGGAGAGAGGGCGTATGGGGCGTGGTGGGGGACCGGTCACATGGGATCGGCGAGATTAACGTTTACATAAAGTTTTTGTTTTTTTTTAAGTAAAGAGTTTAAATGGATTTGGTTTCGATTAGTGTTATAGGTCAGAACATGTCCTCGTTGCTTATAAAAATTTTCACGAATTGGTCATCAATACATTCCTCACATCATCGATAGCGAAATTTGAACCACACAACCTTTTATAAAGAAATTGTCATTCTTTACTAACTAAATTGATTGTATATATCAATAACGAGATATTCGAACTACACAACTTTTTTATAAAGAAATTATCCGTCCTTGCTAACTAAATTGATTGTGTATATTAATAACGAGATTCGAACTACACGAGCTTTTGTGAAAAAATAATCCATACTTATCGGCTGATGAGTTAATTGTATGTTTATGCAACGCACTTGTGGTGTGACATTTTGTTAAAGAGACTTAAAATTAGGGGCGTCGGCACCGAGTGTATACAATTAGTATTTATTCAGTAAGTGGCAAGTTACTTAGCACGGACTACGAGCAGAGCGATTGCGTCCGGCGAGGCAAATGCAAAGGCAGGCAAGAATTGTTGGGCAAAGTAGGCTGGAATATTACTACTTGCATGAGATTAGAAAAAGAGGAGGCCAGGAGGGATGTGGAGATTGGAAGAGGAAGCAAAGGCAGGGAGGGCCCGGATGGATTAATCTAGGACAATAAGTGTAAAAAAACAAAAAAACAAAAGGAAGCTGCTTCATTTCAATGCTCCAGATATATTTTATTCCTAACATTTATTGGGATTTAATTCTTTTCTCCTTTAAAACCACATGGATGGAAAGAAATGAGCTACTATCATTAATGCGACAATGTCGAAAACCAATCAATATTGCCAACTCATTATTAAGGAATATCGATTATATCTTCATTTTACATATTTTTTTAGGACTCATTCTTTGGGTTTTTCTGTACCACTCGGCAGTGTCGACAACACCATTTGCGTCCCTTAAGAATATGCTGAAAGAAATGGTAATTAATTATACAGCATGGTTGGCTGGCTGGCCAGTCAAACATTTTTAAATTTTTATTTTTATGAGCATCAATTAATCTTGGGATTTTATTCTGCCAGTCAGTTGCTTATTCGATTAATAACGCATTGTCCTCTTTAACACAGTCTGATGTTTTTCCATTTCGTTCTCTTAATTGTTCAATTGAATTAATTTGTCCCCTCAACTTTTGAAAAAGCTTTTTTTGTGTAATGCAATCCACAAGTATACTTAAATTAAATGTGATTTTGTCATGTTTCGTGCATATTTTACAGAAAAGCACAAAGAAATTGCAGATTTCGGTTAAATAATATGCACGACAAGACTTGTTTATTTGTAAATCATCAAGGGTACGGAATTGGCTTTTTATTATATTACATTTGACATCGTATGTCTTTTTTTTTTTTAACAAAACGTTGATGTCATTAAGGCCAAACCTATCAATTTGTTGCAACCTATACATTATTACGTCTCACGTGACCTAATAATGTATTACATCACGTGAGACATAATAATGTATAGGTTGCAACAAATTGACAAGTCTAGGAACAAATTGACAAATTTAGGAGCTGTATTGAATCATTAAATTATGAGGGGATAAAATGGAAAAGTACGTACTTATAAAGGACTATTTTGTAATTTTTTAAGCATTCTTTTCAGTGATTTCAGATACGGAGAAAAGCTAGTTGGTGTTGGTAGACGTGACACTACTGTGGATACACTAATACTAGAGTCCAAACTCTTTGTTATTCTTTAATCCTAATGTTTTTGCATTGTACTACACTACAATAAATTGGGTAAAGATGAATCAATCTATGTAGGTAATGGGAAGCCACGATGGGCGGGAGGTTCGAGAGAGTATTCGAATTCGAAGCCTCTCACGTGCATTAAAAAAAATTTTAAAAAAATGAAATTTCGATGAGTAATAAATTTTCAATGGAGCTACTTTGTGAGCTTGATTTGGATTTTACTTTTCACACTCCTATAATTTTCCCTAGCAAGACTATTATTTATCGTACATGACGAGTAATGGTGGTCGACTATTAATGTGCAAACCACTTTTATTAATGTGCAAACCGCTTGTTAATTGTTAGGACAAAACAATAATTCTAAGTGACATTATGGCACTTATCAGATCCAAAGGACGATTGCCCCAACAATGCTCAGCAGTGTACATCGATCGAGTTCAAAAGTTGGCATAAATTAATAAATCGTATCCTTTGCTATATTATTAGTTACGTGGAAAATTATCGAAAAAAGGACATAGGGGAAGAGAAGCTCCAAAGCAAGACTTTCAAACTGCACCAGGAATTTGCGACGGCAGAAAATGAAAGGTAAAGTGTAAAGATTGATGGTAAACATGATTGATGCTAACTATAAGATATTATAATTGTGCTTTAATGATTATTGCTGTGAGGTATGTGATTTAGTGGTGGACCAAACATCACTATTGACTATGTTGAGCTTTTTCGGTTTGTTGTCAATCACGGGCAGAGAAAATTAATAGAGAGAATTGTGCTTTAATTATGGAAGTTCTTTGAAGAATCTTTGTCTAGATTGCTTTTTTCTGAAATTTTTTACTGTAATGATCTGATATATTTGAAGTAAAAAGATAATTGAAAAATGTATCCACAGAAACGTAGCAATTTTAATTTTTTTTTTGGAAAAATTGCAATCCAAACACACCAATTTTTGTTTCAAATTTTCTTTCACATCTAAATTTAAGAACAACATGAACTTCAAAACATACTAAACTTGGGAAAAAATTGTATGTTTAACAAAAATATCCTTTGGTTTTAATTAACTCTGCAATTACATTATTTCATGTGCCATCGAAGATTGATCCTGCTTATCCGAGGGTCTCGCCTCCTCCACTGTCAATATATTTGTGTTAATGTCCCCTTAGATGCGGCCTCACCTCAATTCAAATGCCCCGTAATACATAACAAGTTAACAACTCGAGTAAATACACATGTTGAACTAATTTTTTCTACATTACTAATGTAATGATTTTTTTACACACATAAAATTTTTTTAATAAAGATTATGTGATGTGCATTTAATCATACTTACTTTGCGTGTGTTCCAAAAATACTACTACTTTAGAATTGTTAACATTTTAGGGGCACACTAATAAAAGAATAACTCATCTCGAGCCCCTTTAGTCCATTGTGTTTGGATAGTTATTATTTATATAAAAAATTGTTTATTTATATTATAAATATACTTTTTTAGTATATATTTTTATTTCACGTATATTACAACTTAAAAAATTTGTAATAATTATTTCAAATAAACTGCTATGGTAGATAACTAGAAACGCATGCAAGAGCGCAGAAAGGTCCGGCTGGAGGACAAGGGGCACGTCAACTGTCTCCAACGGTTTTGACCATTTTTAACGACGCGTAACTTTGGTTACACACGGTGTAATTTTATTTGCACAACGTGTAACTTTAGTATAAAATTTTGCGGATCCCACATACGATGTAAAAATCGATGCATAATTTGTTATCTGGATCGCACAAAATTTTTTGACCAAATCATGACCGTTAATTGCTCAGAAACGGTCATTCTGATGACTGTCCCTGCCCCATTTCCCCGGCTGGAAGACTTGTCAGATAACCGCCGCTTTCTCCGTAAATTCTCTTCTTCTTCTTTATTTAAAACGGAAACCCACATGTCGGAAAGGTCAATTTAAAGGGACTTTTACTGTGTGATTATAAACGATTTGGTCCCGGCATAATCATTGATGCTGCAACATGCCTTTCGAGTTTCGACCTTTATTTGGGTAGTTTAAAAAATTAATTTGTCACCCCTCAATTTTGCACAGACAATCATAATCCACCCCTAATATTGAGTAAACTTTTTATAAAGCGTTTTAAGTACATAAACCACATAATAAGTAGCCCAAATCATTCGACGGATAAGCACTACACACCCAAGTAAACTCAAAATATCCTAAAGATTGAGATAATGATCCCAAAATTTTCGACTTTTTCTTTTTCTTAAATAAATAATGGCTAGTTGTCATTTTCTCAAATCTTAAACTAGGTGGACAAACATGACCATTTAACTTTTCTTCGTAACGGGCATATAGAAAATTTACACGCCCTGTACTTGACTACAGAAGCTCCAGACATGCACAGGGGATATGAATGGACCTATTATTTCAGTCATGCCAAAAAGAAAAAGAGTAAAATCCATCACCTTTATTACCAAACAGAAAAAATCCATCACCTTTTTTTGGGGCCCATGTTTGCTCTACATCATTGCTTGATAGGTCTCACATTTTAGACTACCTTTTCTTGACGAAGAAATTGAAAATGTATTGAGATTTTTTTTCCCATTAAGAAAACAGATAATAAAAAAATTAGATACTTTTGCGAGCAATTGGCGACTGCAATTTATTGGACTAATCTAGTTCGTTAAATAAGCAATTACACACCATGCTAGTTACTACAGGTGCATTCAAGTTGAGTCGAGATAAAATAATTGAACTCGAGGTTGAGATCAAATCCATTGAACTTTTAGAAATCGAACTCGAACTCGAACTCAATTTTAATTTACCTTACTTGAACTCGAACTCGATATCAAATTTAATTAAATATAATCGGGTCAAATCAAGTTCAATCGATCATATTCGAGTATAATCAAGTATAACTGAGTCTATTCGAATATAATCAAACTCACGTAACAAAAATTAATATTTTACATATAATTTTGAATAAAGAATGTTATTGACATTTGACAATAATAAAAATAAAAATTTTTAAATATATATATTATAAAAAAAGTTCGATTATGTTTATCGAGTCTTCAAGTACAAAAAATTGGAATTCGAACACGATCAAAACAAGTTCGAGTCGAACTATTGATTGAGTAGTCTGCAAACTCGAGTCGAATTACTTGATTCAACGTCACCCCTACTGCTCACTATACATACTATGCCCAATGCCACGTATCACTAGTTAGCCAGATTCAATCCTCTATACTCTGTCACTTTGGCTTATTACTAATATGAATCAATCCAACATAAATGAAAGATTTGAATTTGTAACCCTTTTTCTTCTTTTTTCCTTTTCTGATTTGAGCAAGTAAATTTGATAGACAATCTATGATTCATCAAATCTTCTTGTATTATTTTTAGCTTGTATTAAATTTATTTAATCTTTTATAGAATACAAATCTTTATCACAAAAGTAGTACACATCCAATTTCCTCCTACCAAAAATAGGCATCCAAATTCCAATCCTGTTAATTTTTTTTAATTGTTCTTTGTATACTAGGGTTTATTATATTTATCTTCCCAGAGGTTTGACCAAATAACAAATCAGCCCCTCATGTTTGGCCAGACCACAAAATGTTCCTCAAGCTCAAAACTCCATAACATAAACATCCTGTCGGCAGTCAACTAACGCTGACTTACAATTGACATTAGCACAATTGACATTAGCATCCCACTCCAATTGCTAATGTCAATTGTAGAGTTTTTTTTTTTTTTTTAAGGCTTAAGCTTTAAAGTTTCAATATTTCAATAAACTTGATGTGAAAATAAAATAAAAATTCTAACCTCAAACCCCCGGAATTCAAGAAAAACAAGCTTAAATTGGAATTAAATTCTTCCAAAGTCTCCAACCAACTCCTTGAAAATATATTATAAACACACACTCGTGCAATAGCTCATATTCAATCATAAATTGACTCAACGAAAATCTCCAATTAACAAATATGGATAGATCTGATTATGGATAGAAAACTATATTCAAATTCATAAAAGGGTAATTTCCCAATTTCATGTGCTATTAAATCTCAAAAAACAAATTGTTACAAGGTCTGTTCATCATTGTGGTTATGTGTTTGAAAAAGTGCAAAAGAGGACGGCGATGAAATATAAAAGCAGCAATGGTGGTAGCGGCAATTGACAACAGAGTTGGCGACAGCGGTGATATGGAGACAAAACTTGTTCTTGGTTGATTACTAGATTGATTTCATTATACACAGAAGAAAAACATTTTCTAGAAAGTATTTTACGCCCAAACAAACACACCCTTAACTAGTTTCAAGGAGGAGGAAGGACACAGGACTGTCGAGCTGACACAGTGTATTTCTCTGCCAAAAGTAACCTAAGCTTACATTTGGCCACCCCTGCCCTGTCCATCACTCCATCCCCTTGCTAACGTGAGCCTCCCGTGCGCGTTACTCCACCCAACCGAATAAACAACCATGCCAGGGGGAATCCTTAAACTCTCCACAATCTCTTCCCTCTACTGCTCCCACAAATTACCCACCAATAATAATTGGGTCCGCCGCAGCCTTAACACCACCACCACCACCGCCGCCGCCGCATCTGGGCGGCAGCTCACGCACCCTATTTCAACCACCACGACCGGGGGGTGGTGGCGGCGGTGCAGGATAAGCCCGTGCGCACTCTCGGCGCATGTTAAGATCCCCCTCCCTTCCTCAAACTCTAGTTCTAATAATAGAAACAACAACCTAGTACTAGGACAGCGACACGGATTTGGTGGTCAGAAATTTTTGCATTCTTCGACCCCTTTGGCTTCCTCTTCTCAAGAAAAACGGCAAGGCTTTAGTACTCAATTTAACGACGATCCCAGTGGTCTCGCCACTCACATGGGCCCCACGCCTTACGGTCATGATGACGACGGGAAAAAACCACCGCCACCGTCGGCTAATTCTGCCAAATTACTCACATTGCCCACCATCCTCACCATCGGCCGCGTCGCCGCCGTCCCTCTTCTCGTTGCCAGTATGTTTTTGTGAAATCCCTTTTCTGCCTGCCTATGATCCAATACCCATTTGTATCAATAAAAATGGTTTCTTGGTTTTGTCCCGACAATCTATTTATTTTAATGTATGAATTTGAGTCTTAAAAGTCAGCTGCTTATACCCTTTTTGTGGATGTAAATGTGTATTAGATTTGGCATGTTTTTAATTGCTGGTGGATGTTGATTGAAAAACAAGTATCCGGAACTTGTAGTTGTTGAAAAGTTTATGCCTTTCCTCGTTATCTTTCACTCCTACACGGCAGCTTTTTTCTCATGGCTACCAAAAGTTGGAAATATGTTAGTATGTTAGTTCTGTTTTACGAGTTTTTTTGGCAAATTGCTATGACATATTCATATTATTCTCTTTGCCAGCTTCAACTTTGCATGTTTCATCCTTTTATAATTGTGTTTCTAATGCTACTACTAGTCCTACTCTTTTCTTAATCCAGGATAAGGTCACGAAAGAATATGAAGTTTAGAATGATGCTAGTAGATTCGCAGAATGCAAATGCCACTATTTCATTTTATTGTGCCCGAATCAGAATGAAATTCAGATTCCTTCGGTTGCAGCTTGAAAAACTACTTGGTTTTTTGATTTTATATTGAATATGGTTTTGCAACTACCCAACTTGTTTGATATAATGTCTGTTGTGCCGAGGCAAAATAGAAAGTGCATTGATGTTAATTGCTGCTAAAAGATAGGAAGCGCATTGATGTTATATTACTATTATGGACCATCTTTGGATAGTTGCATATTTGAGGAGACTCACAGTATTCCCTCTGTTCTGTATCAGCCTTCTACTCCGATAATTGGTGGGGACCGAATGCAGCAACCGGTATATTTATAGCTGCTGCAGTTACAGATTGGCTTGATGGGTATCTTGCTAGAAAGGTATTGCTTCCCAAACCCCAAACAATGAATCGTGAGGCCTTTTGATTCAACTTGTTTTTCTAACTGACAACTCAAGTTTTCTGTATGCTGTTTCAGATGAAACAAGGTACTGCATTTGGTGCATTTTTGGATCCAGTAGCTGATAAGGTATTTTCTTGCTTTTTTGGAAAGTAAACTTCTTTGAACAACATAATGAACTTCCACTGCAGATCCATAGGCTTTGGTTCTTTACATAGTTCTTCTTGATATTTTCAGCTTATGGTTGCTGCCACCTTGGTTTTACTGTGTTCAAAACCCCTGGAAGCTGGCATATTTGGACAAGCTTCATGGCTGCTAACCGTACCTGCAATTGCCATAATTGGAAGAGAGGTAAAGCACTTGATTTTACACGCAGTAATGGAGTTTAGATGGGCTGCATAACATGGCTGTTTTGATCCGTATTAATTGTGTTCTGTTGGTTTCACATATTTGTTCTTGTCTTCATCCATATTTCTGGCATTCGAGGCTTCATTTGGTTGCCACTTTTTAGGCTTTTAAATCACTTGAAGTACAAACTAAAATTTCAACCTTCGTTGGATCATATATTTGGCAGATATCCACCGCCTTTATTTTGGTTACATGTCAGCTTACTTGAGTTGATATCTGTTAGAATTTTGGAAGATCATGACTTGAGAATGCATAATAAAGTTATTTTGGCTTCACCCATGGAGATCAGTAGTTTCTTTGAGTTTAAAACTTTTGCTTGTTTTACATTCTCATCATCTTCTTGCTGTAAACATTCTGGGAAGGTTTGTAATTGATTTGTCTAATGAACTGGTTCTCTCATTTATCTTCAGATAACCATGTCTGCTGTCAGGGAATGGGCTGCTTCTCAAGATGGCAAACTCTCAGAGGTAAATACCACTACATGTAATTTTTTTTGTTTGCATTGGTGATTGTAGACCAATCAAGTTACATCTTCTCTGAATGCAACTCATAATGTGACTGATTTTCCAGGCTGTAGCTGTAAATAATTTGGGGAAGTGGAAAACAGCCACTCAGATGACAGCGTTAACCATATTGCTGGCCACCAGAGATAGCAGGTTTGGTCCTCTTTCTGTAGCTCGACCTTTTTTTTTTTTTGTGGGGGCAGTGTTGGACATAATCGAGAAGTGACCTTAAAACTGTGGTTTACTGACACACTTCTTCTCTGCCTCTCTTTCTCTTTAGTCTGATAGGGGCAGGAACACTTGTGGCTTCTGGTGTTGTATTGCTCTACATCTCCGCATGGCTCTCTGTATGGTCTTTGGTCGTGTATATGAGAAAGATCTGGAAAGTTTTGTTGATGTAGCTTTCTTCTGCATCAGCATTGCTTTGAGCTCTTAATATTTTATCTTTGAGGTATCTTGTTGACCAAATCCTTCGTTTGTTTATACAAGAGAGGTTTTTTCATATCACAAGGACAACAGGCGGCTCTGTTTTGGAATCTTCTGCACTTACTCATTAAACTACACTTACTGATTGATACTGTTAGTGGATTGAATAGGTATTCTTCATCGTAAGTTGTAACTCTCTAACAAATTCAGGTTCACAATGTTACAACAGTTTCGGCGCTGACCAGTTGTTTGCATCTTTCATGTTTCTGGTCTTGTCAATCTTTGGTTTGCGTAGATAGGCCAGTAGCATTTGCAGAGATGAAAGGTCTGTAGACGCTTGTCATATTTGTGGGTATAGGAATGATTCAACACAGATCACAGAACAACCTTTTATCTTTTTTGGAACTCTTGCCAAGGATGTAGTGCCATGATTGCTTATTTATATCTTAGTGATCTTGCTTAATAGTTCTTGTGGATATCAACCAGTGTATTCTGATCAAAAGTACACCTTGTTTTCTAATTTTCCTTGTTAGACTCTCTCTCTCTCTCTCCCCTTTTTTGTTTCAAAGGCAAGTCGGGTCACAAGAAGGGATTTAAAATCTCTCTCTAGGCTATACGTTGCGGGTTTAGACTTTGTATCCCAGCAATTAAGAGAGTTTAATGCACCCGTTTGGTTTAAATGGGCTTCTCCCTTTTTCTTAGAGTAGAATGGTGCATGTGTTGTCGTTTTTTAAAAAAATAAAGTAAGTTTTTGGGGAGCTGATCTAATACTTCAACAATAATTGTATTGGTGATTGGAAGAGGAAAAGGGCCATGCCAAAATGTTTCTGTTCTTCGAGTAGCCGAATCTTGCCCAGCAACAATGCTTATGATAGGGACGTGCTTGCTTGTATATCCTCGGTCGTTTGCTATACAAATCCTTGCCTATGGAAGGTACTAAGAGTGCGTACGATATTACAGAAAGAGACGTGCTAAGGTAATTTGAAAATATAGATAAAAATCGACAAAAGTATATAAACATGTCAGTGGATCGAGTCTTATTTAGATTTAATCACCTAATATATTTAGGTAGGGTTTGGATTTAATTTTTCAGATCCATTCTCTACTCAAGCCAAATCATGTAAGAGAGTCATGGGTTTGGTTTTTTAATAATTCATATTCAAACTTAGATCTATATCAAACCCTATCTAGACCCATGTATATTGGCAAATTTATAAAAACAAAAAATCTATTATTCTATGATCATTAGATCAAATACGGTAAGATTTCATGATTCTTTTCTTTTTCAAGCTAATCATAGTTGTCCTTGTAATCGGTACGTACAAACTTTTTCAAAAAAAAAAAAGTAAAAGTAAAGACAAAGTAATAAAAGATTGGACGTAGATATAATTGAAACTTTGAAAATAAATAGAACTAATTGATAATAGTTCTTTTTTTTTGAGTTTATAATATTTCATTTAATTTTTTGAATAATAATTTTATTATTTGAAAATAAAAATTGGATGATATTTATGTTATTTTTGAACTCTAAATTTTTAATATATTTTTACTTTAGAATGTTTAGAAAAATATAACGGATACTCATTGAATATCCAGATCTATGAGGGTCTGGGTTTTGACGTACTTTTCAGATTTAGACAGATTTGAATCTGGGTCTAGGTCTAATTAAATTTAATGAATTTGAATTTGGGTGAAAGGGATCTACTACAAATTCTACCTATTAACATGCCTAAACGTGTACATGTTTTCTTACTCATAGCATCCAATGATTAGGGTTCAATGCCAAAACTCCTCATAAATTACTATACTAGTTGAATTGTACACTAAAGTATTTTAGATACTTTATACCATTGGTACTCTCTCTCTCTCTCAATTTTTTTTATTTTTATTTTTACACCCTTGGTCAACTAAGAAGAATGATGAAAATTCAACTCCATCAAAGTAATTGATGAAATAACTAATTTATCCTCTATTAAAACCTATACCAACAAAATACCTTTTTGGTGGAAAATACATATCACTTTAAATAGACTAACTTTCACTTAGCAAAAATCTAATTAAAAACACATAAAAATAAAAATATAGGGTCACTTTAATGGCAATTGTCAAAAGTAGGGCGAGGGGGGCAAAAAATCAAAAAAATTGAGGGACTACTTTTTCTAAAATCTTATCATTTTCTTTCAACGCATCATAACTCCTTAGGTTCATATAATAGGCAAAATTTCACTTGAAATCTTCATAAGAATCAAGCAGAATAGAGCCCACAAATTTTCATATGAATTTAGCACAATAATAGCAATAAACATTACCAAACCTAAATTAAAACCCAGATATTAGTAAACAAAATATTGGCTTTAGAAATTTCAATAAAAACAGCTAAATTATTCACTTAGCTATATGCATATAGAAAGAAATCGAAATTGTAACTTGGAATTGGAGGAATAAATAGGGATTTCACAGTGCTTTTTCCTTTATAGCAATTTTTCTTACCTACGTTGACTTGAAATATGTAGTGGAATGGGATTGTTGAGATTCTTGAAGTTGATTTACTCCTTTTTTTTTTTTTTTAATTCTACTTCTTTTTTTTTTTAATTGCCATTCAAAGTGAACCCTAATTTTATTTTTATGTATTTTCAATTGGTTTTTTATTATGAAGTGAAAATTAGTCTATTTTATGCCACAATTTTTTTTCACCAAAAAGATAATTTTTGGAACTTAAGCTTTTAATGGAGAATAAATTGGTCATTTCATCAATAACTTATAATAGAGTCGATTTTTCCGTCTTTTTTTAGTTGATCAAGGGTATAAATTGCCTATTACAATACTTTAGGGTGTGAAGTGTAATGGCCACAATAATTCGTGAGAGTTTTCTGCATTTAACCTTAATGATTATATGAAAAAACACACTTCCAATTCCAACGTGTCTAACTCGCATCATTTAGTGCTTTTGGATGCTTAATTTGTACTTATATGGTAGGATAACTTTGAAGGTCAATTATACATTACAAAAATGGCTACAGTTCATAGAACTAGCGAATTGAAGGAATGACAAACGTGACACCACAGGTAAGACACGCCAGTCGGCCAAACAAAATGAAGTAAAAGGGTTGCTTAGCCTCGATTCTTGCTACTTGCGTGCTATGTCCTGTGATACTTGCTAAAATGGACGAACGACCAATTTAGTACACACAAATAAGTAGTAAAATTTTGTTAGAATGCTTGATATGTTTGCTTGTTTCATTCTTAGTCAGGTACCACATTACATGTGATTTCTCATTACCTTTTCTGAAGCAAATTTTGGAACTCGGATCATCAAGAATTTGTAACCACACAAGCTCAAGAGAATGTAGTAAAGTGAGTGTGCTTAATCCATCAGTTATGGCTGCTGCATCAAGAAGTAGGTGTAGAATTGATGCCTATTGCAGCATCAATCAAGACTCGCGGGCGGCCAGAATTGGAGCACAAAAGAATCACAAACAAAGAAAGGTGCACGAATACTGGATTATGGACATCCAATACTTTTCGTCCCATAACAATGTAGTACAAGGGGAGAGAGACAAAATTTTGACATTTAGTTTCAACTCCATAAACGAAGAAGAAATATGTATAACTTTTACCAAGAAAAAGAACATAATACCAGATGAGGTGATCAGTTCAATAACAAAATAGTGATCAGTTAATCTCCATATACCATTCATTACCTCTGAAGGCAAACCATATCAACATTATGAACCAGAACCTTCTGAGTTTCATATGCCAATCAGCAGAGCAAGTTTTCAGTGTTCTTTTCTCGTTGCATCTTCTTGGCATAATCATTAACCCCACTATTTACGGTGAGATCCCCAAGGCCAAGTTATGCATATTTCTCATCTTTTCCTTTTACCTTTCTGGGTAACATAAAACTTCTCCACCCAAACGGGACAATGTGCACCATTTAAAAGCTCCTCTTCCTTAGGCATTAGCATCCTCAACAGAACCTCCACCTCCTCTCACTGAAACCACCGACTCCCTCAACGAACTGCGACTAATCAAAGGGGAATCCAGGTATACTACTATAACCGTGATGTCATCATGAAAATGTCTCCGGACCCCTCGATCAATTTTTTTCAGATCAGAATATCTCATTTCCCGTTTCTTTGCTGCCTCACAAAGTGCAGCTTTGATAAGTTTCCTAGCAATGCCCTGCATCAATACATGAATATTAGGTAGCTGAAATAACATCAGCAAATAAAAGACTAAACAGAATGATAGACAACACATTTACACCAGAGACAGAATGATGGCAAACACAATGAGGCCACCGGATTTCTTGAATCAGGCAAACTTTAAAATATGCAAAAATGTTCCAAGATGATAAAGCACATGATAATGGTGCTCAAAGAATGCTACACATGCCTCTGATAGCTACCAAAATTTCACCCCAAGTCTTACGTGGCAAATGCAGATGTGGATTATAAAGCAAACAGGTACATTATGCCACCTTCTTTACTCAAAAATTTTTATATAGAATCTACAATGGGACAATTGGTAGACATGACTAACTATGCATCAAGACAGATGACATAAGAAAGCATATGATTACATGTTGCCTTTTGACTCTTATGTCCATGCTCATGTGCATCTTTTTACCAAGCAACAATGTCAATGAAATGAACAAGCCCAAAAAGATGAACAAGAATCCTACATTGCGTGGGCAGGTGTTGACAATGTCAACTGCCTCCTGATTGCTCAGATGCTCCCAAAGTCCATCTGAAGCAAATACAAGAAACTGATCTTCAGGGTAGAGTTTCTGCACAAATATTGATGGCTCAGCTTTAAGAATTGGCTTCTGGAAAGGTTCAGGCAACCTAAACTTTGGCAACAAAGGTTCTCTGTTGAACTCTGTTTTCTTCAAATAAGCATCACCAATTGATCTTGAAACCTGCAAATTAATGAAACTATACACTGTCAACATTAATGAAATGCTACATTTCAAAATTTATTCAATAAAAAAGATTACATTGTAAACTTTGAACATATGATGCTCATGCACACAAATCAAAATCATTGTCTTAATGGTGCAAACCTGAAAGGTTAACCTTAAACGCTCCACTCCACTTCCAAATAGCTAGAGTTATCAATTCTTTGTCCCACTAAAGAATCAAGACATTTACTTGGGACAGTATGTTTACAGCATCGTCTCAACAAATGATGTTATCTCTAAGATCAATATAGCAAAGGTGCCCTCAGCTCAGGAAAGGCCCCGAATTTCAGCTCCATCATTTTCACTCAGGCATGCATAGTCCCATGTCCTCAAGCAATACAATCAACTTGCCAGTCAGCTTCATACTCAAATCCCAGAGACCAGGCCACCCTTCTTTCACATGGATGACATGATGCTTCAAGAACTTTTGCCCTAGATCTCACTCTTCATCAAGTATTTAACAGAGTCAAGGTTTTCTTTATTTTATTCAATTTTACCTATTCTTTTGAAGGGGAAATTGCTTAAGAACATAATTATTCAATTGGATAAATCCCCAACTTATTGACTAAGTTCAAACACAAGCAATAAAAGCCATCATTATTGACTAAGTTCAAACACAAGCAATAAAAGCCATCAGTTGTAACAATGACTGCTACTTTCTAATGATGAATCTCGGACCACAAAAAGAAAAACTTTCTACTCCAAAGTTGTTGAGTACATGCAGATATGTACAAAATGGTAAACAAGAGTTAAAATTTCATTATATTTATGCTTCAGCCAGAAAAGAAAGAAATGTGATTTTCTAGCCAGGCAGAAAAGGTAGAGGATAATAAATCATAAAAGATGTGCGAACTTGCATTACAAAAACAAAATACTTGTTAAAAAGTAACTGTCCACCATCAAAAAGAAGAGACACTAAAGAATGAGATAAGAGGAAATGGTTAAAATTAAAAGATGATTGTTCGTAACAAATTATCCGAAGGTTCAACATACAATAAATAAATAAAAAATAAAATCTTCTATCAAACAAAAAGCATCTGAAGATTAACCAAATGCATGCATCAATATTGACAGGAATTTATACCATAAGTTCAACTCTATGAAAAGGACCAAAAGGTAATCCTTAAGTACGCTACAGAGCATAAAGCAAAAAAATCACCTGAATAAGACCCTTTACACGCCAAACCTTATGCCTTAGAACCACAATCTGTGGATCATCAGGATGTGAGGATTGCAACTCATCCCTAACAGATGGAAAACTTGCATTGTGCTCAGTTGATAACTGCACAGGTTTCACTTCTTTTGAGGATTTGTCCATTCTCCCTAAGACCACCCGAGAATCACCAGCATTTGCAATGTATAACACTCCACTACATATTATACCTACTAGACAACACGATCCCACAGAAGCCATCTGTGGTTGAATTAGCCATTGTTTTTCCACCATAGAAAGAAACGCCTCTTCTGTTGCCAAATAAGCTTTACTTATAACATCAGCTGACATTCCTTGATTCTCTGAAGTATATTCTGCATCATGAATAGCTGTTAAGTGAGTGAAATATGCATTAGAAAGTAGAAAGGATCAAAACCAATGACTATACGGGAAAAGAACTGGGGAGAAGAGATGGACGAAAGATGTTATAAACAATAAATCACTGTTTACAACTTTTCTTGTCAAGTTTACATCATTACATGGATTAATCTATGGAAAAGGAATAATTGTCTATAACATTACTTGAGAATGACTTGTAATTTAGAAACCTGATTCTCCAAGATTAGTCTTGGACTTCAAGCTTAGAAGGTAAGGAAACTTCAGCAAGTCAAGTGGGCTACAAAATTATGCTACCTAGAATCCTATTCAGCACAGGGGCACTGGGAAGTTGTGCAACAACATATTCCCAACATGATCCAGAAAGGTAGCTTCAAATAGTATCTCAATATAGTTTACACTAGGGAAACTAAAAGATTCCCATATTCCCATAATTGCAAAGCTGATTCCAGATTTATAGGATCCACTATATCTCAAAACCTATCAATTATTTTTCCCTTTCTGTGAATTTAATGGGCAATAATACAGATAAAGCATTGTTATCCCTTTCAACTTGCACAGAAAGACTATCATGAACACATTGTTTGTTGGAGAAAGGAATCAAATATCCCAATTTGAAGACGCACTGGACAAACTGCATATGCTCTCAATTATTGAAAGCAAGCAACTAAAATATCCACTCTTCCACTTGACCAGATTTTGACCTCATATTTTTACTATTAAAAGAATTATTTGCTATTCAATTCATGATAATTGCAGATAAAAACAATAATATGAATAACAAAGTAAAGTTTTAGCAGGCATTTGTCAACAAACACCTTAAACTCCGCATGAAAACTCAGCAGCAGCAATAAGACGATAATTTTGACTGTAAAAGGTCCACCGTACACCCATATTTCCTTTGCTAGATAGTCTCATGGAAGCTAATCAAAGCACCATAATAACACTAACACATATGCAACTATATTTGTTTCGTGAAAGCAGAAAATTACAGAAGGCACAAAATTATGTATAAAACAAGGGGTATACGAAAACGTACTTTTGATATTGTCAAAAAGATGATCACTTATGAACTGAGAAGCCTCAGGACCGGCATGGCCATCATAAATTCCAACAAAAGTTCCTTGAGGACCTGACTCCTCCAAGCTCAATGGCCCAGATTCAAGCTGGCTATAATCTTCCAGTACATTATTAGCTTGGATTATTGCCATTGAAAATTCCCCATGAACATGGCGCCCTGAATCTTTATACCACCATAATCCGTCAACTCGACATCCCAAATCACCTCCTCTACCACTATTTTGACCTTCATTTTGAACAGAAGGTCTCCAACAAGGCGATACAATCCTTCTCAATGTAGTGGTCACCATCCCTTTACATATTATGCTTAAATAGTCAATCAGCCAAACGAACCAGCAATCAAAATCAAATACTTGTTATTCCAATAGCCTAACCCCAGTTTTTGTCCTATTCTATCCCGACTATTCAATCCCGTGTCCAAAGTTGCAAACTTTATACAAAATTCAATGAATGCTGACACCATTAATCTGTACAATAACCAACAAAAGAAAAAGCCCATTAATCCTATATGCAAATACTCCACATTTAATGTTGAAAATCAAGCAAAAAACATTAGACAAATTCCACATCTTAAGCAGAACTTATATGAAATAAAGGCTAAAACATGTATGAAAATCAAGCGGAAAGTCCATGACATACCTTAATAATCAGACTTTATGGATTTTGATTTTGCAGGCAAATGACAATCCCATAATTTTCTAGCTTGAATACAACAAATTTAGGGGTAAAATTCAAGAAGAAAAGCAAAAAGAAAATTCTTCAAGACTGGTGAAAAGGGCAGGCGCAGATCAGAGAGAGAGAGAGAGACGGGGGAGAGAGGAGAGGCTGAGGGGGAAGTTGTTATTGTTTCCTTTGCTGTAAAGAAAGAATATGCTATATGTATGAAAAAATTATATACACGCACTAAAAGTGAAACTAACTGAAAAGTGGGCTTTTCTTCTGCCCCATTCCAAGGAAGGGTTGGGTATGAGTTTTTGGTGGCTGATTTAAAAAATGTAAATTAATAAAATTTAGAGGAGATAAAAAAATATTGCATTGGCCATCGGCGGGGTTTATGACTTTGACCGGAAACAAACCATGCATTTAGGCAACTTTTTCTCATCTCTCCTTAACCTTTTATTTTAGTTTATTGGTAAGAAAATGTATTTTATTTTTCATTATTATGATTGAAGTATTCTCCTCATATTTTCAATAGTTGTGTCACTTTACCTCTTTGTCAATAGGTCAAATTTTATTAGTGGGTTTACTATGAAAATGGACACTTAAAAAATATGTTCAAAAGCTGTTAAAAAATTAGGTACTGGATTGAATAAATGCGAATTTTATATTTCTTGCATTATCCATAATGATATGCAATAAACATTTTTTCTTCATCAAACGACAACAATCTACACTTACTCTTGTACTATGGAAACCAAACAGATGCAACTATATTCACTAATAGAAAGTGCCAGAAATTCCTAGAATTAGGAATGCAAGAGGCTTTGAACCCTCCACCTACACCCAAGAGAGACTTTTTTTTTTGTCAAACACACCCAAGAGGGAGTTGGGTAACTTAAATTCCTCTTTGGTGGCCCATAGTCCAATGGTTTAATGATATGCAATAAACGATGAGCAAGAATTTATGTGGTGTACATGTATGGTCCGATAGTAATTTAGTCCAGAATTTGTATAGTGTACATCTCTGGACCGATAATG
Organism: Coffea arabica; assembly: GCF_036785885.1. Taxonomy (NCBI): domain Eukaryota; kingdom Viridiplantae; phylum Streptophyta; class Magnoliopsida; order Gentianales; family Rubiaceae; genus Coffea; species Coffea arabica. The sequence continues at coordinate 38,307,153 of NC_092327.1, forward strand.
GTTCAATGCCTATCGATTTTTCCTGATTCAGTTGGACTCTTCCTTAGATAAGTTAGCGTAGAAGTACTACTAGTATAAAAAGTGACCCAAAAAAAAAAACAATTGTGTAACATAAAATGAATCTATTTACCTTTCTTTTCATTTGTTTTTAATTTTTGACTCTACACAAAATATATTCGACATCTGAAGCCTCGAGAAGTTGTCAGGATTGAATGCACTGCACTTATCTATATATTCTTTTGATATCACTAGGGACAATTAAAATGTAAAGAAAATTGGCAACAGTTTAGTGATATATATATCTATATATATATATAGCTTTCTCACACCTTCCCACACCCTTCCGTCCCCAATTATCAGGCACATGATTCAAATCTAAATATAACAATGGAAAGAACTCTAGGAACCCTTTCTTAATTATTGAACCAACCCCTCCAGTGGTTTAGTGATAGGTTGCTTAATGCAAAAACCATCGTACATGATTTGGAAAATGTGTACCAAAAAAAAAATTTACGTAGGATTTTAGAAAAATAACATTAATAGAAAACATTTATGCCAAGAGGCTTCTCTTGCTTTGTAGCTAGTAGATAATGCAAACATTAAATCATGGTAGAAAACGTCTATTCTTTGTTCTTCTTTTGAATAAATATATTTTGGACTGCTAAGATTTGTTTGACACTGTACATTGTGACACAAACCACATAAAGAATTTAGAATTCACTACTGAAAAAGTGAACTAGAAACATGAATTGTTTGCATTCATATCTCCGAATAATGAAAACATGAATCTGCAGGCCACATTACTTAACTAAGACTATTATGATACATCATCCTTGTGCTGAATGTATCCATAGTACTTTTTTCTGTTTGGGGTTTAAAAAAAAATACTAATTAGCAGCAGTTGAAAACCAGCGCAGGTAATAAACATAATACAGAGGCCTGCAGCCGTGTTAGAACTTAGATGGCGCGTTTAACATTGATTAAAATGGTTAAAGAAAAGCTTTTTTGTTCTTTAGCAATGTTCTGCTCTAAATTCAGTTTTCGCTTTCACTTTAATCCGTGTCACCGTGTATAATGCGTGTCTTACCAGTGTATACTAAAAGAGGCAATTTCCCATTTGGCATATATCCTACTTCAAATTTATTTTCATCCATATATTTGGCACATAATATAAATTTGGATTTAAAACTCAAATTTTGTATATGTGGCGTATATCCAACCATGATAGTGTATACACCGTTAGTGTATATAAGATTACTCTTTTTGTTTTTGGTTTAATCATACCGAAGTTGTTCAATTAATTTAATTTTGTGGCCACATGGCATCTCTTGGTTGAAGTTTTCACTTCTCATTTCTTTAATGTGGGATTCTATTTTCTTGTTTGGAACTTTTTTATGGAGTAGCTGGTTTGTTAGTACCATTTTCAGCAAAAAAAATAGAAAAATTAACGTACATCAATCACATTGAGATATAGCTATGCTTCTACATTTTTCTATATTTTCACATCGAGATATATTTTGTTAGATATAGACGGGTGCGTAGAATGCAGGACAAGGAATTTGATCTCTTGACCTATACCCAAGTATTAAATCTTTTTTGGTGACCAACTATTTTAGAAATAATTGGTTAGATAAAATCGTATGACTTGAATGAGTTTGTTCTCGCAAGAAAACTTGCTAGTCAAATTTCAGTTATAGAAAATTTCGTCTAACTTGTTGAATCTATATTCTTACCCTTATTCCCTATCTAATTCTTACCCTTATTCCCTATCTAATTCAATTCTTGCTCCCTTGATCAGTAGCAAGAATATGTTTACTTGATAACCTTCGCAACCGGGATACTAACTTATAAAAATAGATTTCAACGAAGCACCAGCAAAAATTCTTATACTCCCACGAGAAAGATACTCTCGGGGAGAAATATATGATTGAAAAAAGCTCTAACAATTTATAATTTGAAAAATACTAAATTATGGTGAAGAGTAAAATTTATGCCGAAGAGGCAGTGGTCTAGTAATAAAGTTGAGGCGTCAAACTTAGACGTCTTAGGATCAAATTCCTTTACTCTTCCCTATTTCTTAAATTCTACTTTTTCCTTACTAGAACTTTTTTTTTTTAATAAAAAAAAGAAGGGAATTTACAATCACTTTAACCAAATAACCGTGGCATATTTGACTATGTTTCATGTTCTTTAACAACTGAACTTGCCCATCGAACATCTGTATTGATGGAAAGTCGAGGACCTGAGAGGTAAAAGCTCTGAATTCAAATCTTCTTTTTTCCTTACCGTTCCTTAAATTTCACATTCTCTCCACTAGAATATATATATACTAGAGGTATTTGAACTGTGCAAAGCACAGTTTGGGCCCCCTAGAAATTTAGTCGAATGCATGGCATCAAATTATTTTGCCACATGATGAATGAATAGAAATATAGGAGAAAAATTGACTATCAAAGCAATTAAAATTGACAAATATTATTTGAACTCTCATTTTTGTTAATCATACTTCCGCTATTATTTTTATCATATAGCTTTTGTTTATTGTAGGAATACAATTAACAAAATATGGAGAATAAATAAAATTTTTCTGAAAATTTGTTGTAAAGAGAAATCCCATCTATGAATTCAACCTCCCTATTTTTTTGTGATTTGAATAAAGATTTTTGAACCACTATTATATGATACCCAAAAAGGAGAGAAAATTAATACACTATAAATGCATTGATGTATTAATAGTAGTATAGTTTTAGTTAAAACTAAATCAAAAGCAGTCGTAATACTTTTAGTACTTTAATAATGAGAAAAAGTTTAGCAAGCTGCTAAAACATGGCACAAACTTCAACATCAATATAGCTTACTATAAACTTTCATATTTTTCTTTTTTTTGATAGAAGAGGTGACAACATTATCCTGCAGCTCCAGAATATAAATAGCAAGATTAGATAAAAATATGAATTGCTATGTTTCTTGATCTACATATACAAATTAGAATTTAACTATTTTTTATTGCAAAACCATCTTCCTAATCAAAATTGAATTTTCTAACAATTTTTTGTCAAATCACACTCTAGGCCGAAAGCCTCAATTGTGAGTTTGTGACTTCCACCACCGACTGCAATCTTTGAATACCAACCCAATTGATACTACACCACTTAGAGTACTTAAAAAACAAACAAAAATTAACTTTAGTTTAAATATATACAAAATCTTATTGGGTCCTTCAATTAAATTGAATAGGCCACAAAGTAATTGCAAAAAGAAAGAAATGGAGAAAAATGGAGATACAAGAATGCCTAGCTAGATTTATCTTGGTGGAAACATCATATGATATATCTTTCTCCTAAAAAAATACACAAAATTGTAGATAATTACAAAATGGAACCAAAAAAACAAAGAAAAGGAAACAAAATGTGAAGTCAGAAATCAAATCATGGGAGGAGAAAATAAAAGAATGAATTTTTGTTCTATTATTCATAGAAAATGATCATTGGTATAAAATGAATTTTAAGATATTTTAATATTTCACCTTTTATCCATGAAGAACTATCAAATAAAAACATCATCCTATAAATTTAACAAACAAATGCCAGTTGGCTATAACATTATGATCAAAAAATAGAGCAAACATGAGAGATTAGAGATGAAGAAAAAAGGAAGAAAAGAAAATGCAAAATGGGATAAAAATAATAAAGAATACTTTTTGCTAAGTAGCTATCATCTTGACAAAAAAAAAAGAAAAAGAACATGACAACAATCTTTTTGTTAGATTAGTTTTAAAAAATAAAAAATAAAAAAGGTGAGAGATGACAGTAGTTACTGCAAGAAGAAAAAGAAAAGATGGAGTTGATTTTCTCAAGGAGAAAAAATATTTTAATCCTTTAACCCAATTGAATCAAAAAAGGGAAGGAAAAATTTAGGTAAAATAATCAAAGGTCCACTTGTCAAAAATACATGCAATACATGTGTCAAAAAAATGGTTAGCTACAGTAATTTGGATTTCTTTTTATACACAAGGTAGACATGTATGATAAAAAGATAATTAAAAAACATGTTCACATAAAACTTAAATATTTATGATAAAAAAATATTTATTTTCATGGTAAAATGCGGGCTGCGGGCTGCGGCTTCTGGTATTGTTTTCATGGGTCACGCAACTGCTCTGAGTGGCTACTGGCTAGTGTACTAATGAGAAAGAAAAGAAACGGTCCAATGCCAAAAGCAAGAGAATGCTTCAGACAAGGCTTCAGACAACTTGTAGAAAATATTTTACCTTGCCACTTGTCAAACAATGAAGGAGTCACGTGGCAAGAGTAGAGGCAAACACTAAACCTTTCTCTTTTCTTATATACAAGGTAGATATATATATATATATATATATATATATATATATATATATATATATATATATATATATATATGTAGCTTCTTGTCGAATCAAAGGTTACGCATGAGACACGTACAAGTTATCCATTAATAATGCATATAATCTCTCTTTTCCATTAGTGCATATAATCTCTCTTTATAATCAAACTTCTTGATGGATATAATCTCTCATCAAACTTGTACGTATCTCATGCGTAACCTTTGATTCAACAAGAAGCTACGTGTACTTGAGAGTGAACAATTGCCACCCTTCAAGTTCTAGAAAACTACATGAAAGACCAAAATATTTTGCAATATTGTCAACATTTTACTTTATTTGTCTCCCAACTTTGTAAAAGCATCCTACATACTTGCCCCCTTCTCTCTCTATAATTTTATTAAATTCGTCACACTAACCCCTTGGAAACTTACAAAGTTCACACCTTTATTACGTTTCCTTCTTAGCACTACATTCTTCTTTCCTTTATATAAGAATATTGAACTAATTACTTTTGAAAAAAATTACGGGATGAATTCTAAATTAAATATGGATGCCACTCTATAAGGGAAAAAATTTCAACCTTTTTTTAGCTGGAAAACAATTAGGCTAATTAACTCTACTAATAAACTGTAAGTTGACAATGGTAGGAGTTGGCGCGGGTCGGGTATCCGTCCCGTCCATCATTTGGCTGACCTGACCTGCGCTTTTCCGGTCAGCCATTTTCTGACCCTTACCCGCCCCGCATATTTACTAGTATCTGCTGAGACAAGGTCAGACCAACGGGTACCTACTTCGTTTCTCTTATCATTTTATTTTTTTTAAAATAATTTATACTAAGTTAATTTTATATTTTACATATTCATCTAAAATTTAATACAGATTTCTTTTCTACAAAAAAGTCTCTCACTAAGAAACAAGCATGCGAAGAGAATACAAGATAAAGAAAAAAAATTTAAAATCAATAAAAGTTTGAAATAAGTAGCATTTTTTTTAAATATATGTTCTACATTAATTAAACTCTTTTCTATAAAACATAAGATCATGACCGCGACAAATAAATTTTGTAAATAAACTATAGTCTCTCATATTTGTAATGCAATTTGTTCAATGAAATTGTTTATTTAGTTCTAAAATTGTTTTATAGTATGTGTATAAATATATATATATATATGCGGGTTGGGTCGGGTACCTGTAAATTTTTAATTATGTGACCTTAACTCGCCCCATATCTTAGCGAGTACCCAACTCTCTCTTGACTCGATCAAATAATGCATATCGGATATCCTAATTTTCGAATCGAATCAGATATGGAAGGTTTTTGGAGTAGTAGATAATTTTGCCCATCCTCATACAATAGTCCCTTTCCCCAAAGGTCCTAATTCCGCAATTGCTTTAATTGCCGAATATACTTTGACCTACGCTAGTTGATGGCCGGAGGCAAATTATCTAAACTTTATATTTAAAAGAGATTACAACGAACATCCGGAGATGTGCTGGGTCTCCGACTGGAAAAAAGAGAGAAAAGGACAGGTTCATGTAACTTGCTCAAAGATTATTTTATTTTATTTGCATATTAGCCTCTAGTCCCACCTTAAAGCGGAAGAATCTAACAAATTTTCAATCTACGATAAAATTTTTAACTAGTCATTAGAGAAACAGGTGTCCACGTGGCATCTTCTACATAATTTGCTTGATTTAACTCCAAACAGATTGACAAATACAACATGGATCCAAACGTTTGGAAAGCCTCATGGGGAAAGTGCACATCAAAGAAGCAGCCCATAGCAGTTGTGGGCCGACCCAGGTTGCTTTTTTTTTTTGTTTGTTTGTTTGTCATTCGTCACTTTATATCTATATCCTACTCTATCCTAATCTATCTAGGGGAGAGGCCCAACTGGACCTACGGGGGGCAGGTGGGGACTGAACCACCACCTGACCAGACATGTGCACTACACACCCGTCTAGATTTTTTAGAAGAGCCACTTATTGTGGCAATTGGTGGGAGGCAAGGTTTCTCCCATCCCACCAAGCATTAAGTGCTTGGTGGTGGCCAGTAGCCCACTATATTTAATTTGTTTGGTCATTGTGTGCTGGCATTTGCCAACTGCATTTAATACTTCCCTCTCGTCCCAGCTTGCCATTAAGCTCGGTCAATAATAAAGCACAATACTCATTAAGCATGCTTTGCATTAATAATAGAATTTTTCTAACAGGTGTTTAAATGGGTACTTGTTAACATATTTACATTCCACCTAACCTATCAACCTATTGTATATACACACATTTAAACACTTTTTCTCTTGCATTTTATACATTTTCTCTTGCATTTAAACCTATCATATAATTACAATTTTCTCTTGCATTTTACACTTTTTTTTAATTAATCCCCTTATATTTATACACTTTCCCTAAACAATTTTATATTTCTAAAAATCTAACATTTGAAATACATTTTAGTGAGTGCCCATAGAACACCCGTTAAATATTTATACTGTTCTACTTTATATATTTATACGATATAAGATGCTTAGAGCTAATTATATATAAGGCTCAGCCTGAAAAGTACTAGGGTTGTCATTACTGTAACAAGTTGTGAAAAACAATGATATACCAAAGAGAGGCATCGTTGAAGTAAGAATCTATTCAAGCACATTTAATAGAATTAATAAACGTATTTGCAGTGGAGTGCAACACTAACACCCGAAATACCATGGCAAAGAAGTGCAAGAAAACAAGAGTAACAAACCCAACATTTTTTTAGGGGTTAAGTGCAAAGCCTACATACTTATGATCCCTTTCTCATTTTTTTTGGGTAATTAGTAAGTCCCTTTCTCATTTTTTTTGGGTAATTAGTAAGTCCCTTTCTCATCAGTAATTCGTCTCATAATTTTTTCAGAAGAGCCAAAATAAGATAGTTCAAGCCCTTCATAAGTTTTATATTCAAGAAAAAATTATCAAGTAATTGGAATTGACTTCTTTGAGCATATTATTTTACAACTCGATTGGCTACCCTAAGCAAATTCAGGAACCAACTTAGGCTTGTCCACTTGTGTAGTTGTGCTGCAATTTATCATTTGGTACACAGATAAAAGTATGTACCACATTAATATCGAATAACCTCGACATTGCAACTTAACTAATTAAACATGCTCCCATTTTCATGGAGAGCTCTACAATAGATCTCGGATCAAATATACATGTTTTTTTGGCAAGGGGCATTGGCTCTTATCGATAGATCAAAGAATTAATAGAAAAGAAAACATCTAAAATGTTTTCTTTAGTCCAAAAAATGGGGAAAGAAAAAAAAAGAAGGAGAAAAAAATTTCGAGCTCGTTCCTGAGCTTGAGGGAATTTAAGCAGCTTGAGCAGGAATGGTGGTATTGGCGCAGATTGGAGGGTTCAGCTTGCCACTCAGAGCTGGCTTCACATTGGCACAATTGCTTGACACATTTTCTTGATTGCCATTGTATGCCAAGTCAATGTCAGCAATCTCTACACCATCGCATGGGATACTCTTACTGCAAAGAAGAGTCACAACAGCTGGTGTTGCTAAAGTGCCAGTGATGTTCTTGAAGCTGACTTGAGCAATCTTAACACTTGATGGGGCCTGTAAAGCAAAACAACGAGGAAAGAAAAAAATTAGCTCAAAAAGAAATGCACTTTAGAATTTGATTGTCTTTGCATGCATGTTTTTTAACTTACAGTGTTTGTGCATTGGTTGTTTGGGCAATATTCTTGATCAATGATCACTGGATTGCTGACATTTTGCATGATAATGTTGATCTTGATCCGTATCTTTTGATATTTACAAAATAATGGATAATACTAATATCTCTTCAAGAAATATTTTCAGTTATGAAACAAATCAGATTCAAAGATTAAGTGCAAATGAAAGGGACAAAGGCTGCTGAAAGCTGTCGGACGCTTGGTTCGGACGTCCGATAATCATTGCGCAATTTCGGACGCATGAAGAACTCCACCACCGGACGTCCGAAGAAAATGAGACATTCCCCCTGACTTAGTGATCTCGATCGGACGCAAGTATCGCACGTCAGCTAGGATCCTTCAAATTCGACGAAAGTTGTTGGACGCTCATAAGGACAATACCGGACGTCCGATAGAATTGAGATGTTTCTTCTAACTCATTGTCTGCTTTAGGATGCAAGCACCGAACGTCAGATAGAATTGAAGAAGATTTTTCAACTCACTGCTTGCTGTCGGACGCAAGAAACCAGACTACCGGACGTCCAATACTCTAACGGCTAGTTGGCTTTTCACCTACTTTCTATCCGTTGGAAGTATTAATGAAATACTTTCCTGATCTATTATAAATAGAGTATGATCAGAAATTTTAAATAATTTTTGCACATTGAGACTACATCAGATCTTGAGTGATTCAAGTGTGAAAATACTCTTTAAAGAAGATTTGTACTCTTAGTTGTGTAATTTTCGATAAAATTTTCAAGTGTGTTTCTATTTCTTCAATAGTGTAGATTTGTGAGGGTTATCCGAATGATAGTAAAACTTTCTTGTTTGACCAAGTGCGATTTGGGGGGAGGAGGAAGTGATCTTTTTTTTGTACACAAGAGATTGGTTGTAAGTTGATCAACTTGAAGAATCTTGCTATATAAGTGATTTTCAAATTCAAGTGGAGTTTGAAACTTGATTTGCTATTCTATCCTTTTACTTACTGTCTTGCAATATAAATTGTTTATCTCTTCTATTCCCAAGCACTTGTGCTTTCTCATCAATTGCTCCATTATGTGGTCATTTAGAAAAAGAGGACAAATTCTCAAAAAGTGACTCATATTTTGGCCAATTTTTTTAAACCACCTAATTCACCCCCTCTTAGGTTGTTTTTGATCCTTACAATTGGTATCAGAACTTGGTCTCCTTGAAATTAAACTCAATTGGCTTAGGAGTAAAAATGACAACCAATAATGTCATATTTTTTGAAGGATATTCTGTCATTAGACCACCTATGTTTAATGAGTCAAATTAAATGAGTTGGAAAGAAAGAATGATTATCCTTTTGCAATCAATTGATATTGAATTGTGATTTATTATTAGTGAAAATCCATATGATGCCTCTCTTATAGATAAAAATACTCATAGATCTATACAAAAAACAAGAAGTGAACTGACTACTATGGATAGAGCTCATCTCACATTAAATGCAAAAGCCATGAATGTATTATATTGTGCTTTAGATTCAAATGAATCTATTAGAGTCAAGGGTTGCAAGTCAACTAAGAAAATTTGGGATAAATTGAAAGAAATTCATGAAGGTAGTGAGAATGTTAGAGAACAAAAGAAATCTATCTTAGTTACTAAATATGAGTCGTTTAAGATGGAGGCTCATGAAAATATTGATCAAATGTATTGTAGATTCAATGATTTCATTAAAGATTTAGAAGTGTTGGAAAAAGAATACTCTCTAGGTGAGAAAAATAGAAAAATCCTGAATGTCTTGTCCAAAGATTGGAAAAATAAAGTGACTGCTATTGAAGAGGCTAAAGATTTGAATACTATGCCTATTGAATCATTTATTAATTCTTTGACCTCTCATGAGATGAAACTTAAGATTAAGGTACAAGAGCAAGAAGATGCAAAGGTAAGAAGGAGCATTGCTCTAAAAGCATTTCAATATGAAGATGATTCGGCTTTCTTGGATGGAGAAGATGTGGAAATTGATGACAGTGATCTTGCTCTTATCACAAGAAGTTTCAAGAGGATTCTCAACAAAAGGAGATTTAGAAGAGGAGGACCTAGCAATTCAAATTCTAATCAATTCAACAATGCAAGAAACAAAGGAAGATATGAGACCAACAAAAAATAAGGTGACAAATGTTATGAATGTGCCCAATTTGGACACTACATAAGTGAATGTCCAATGAAGAAGTGGAACGGTGAAAGAAAACCAAAATTCAACAATTTTCAGTTCACATGGAATGGACACAACTCCAATGGTGAAATTGAAGGGGAAGATGAATCTGCTCAATTGACTTTTATGGCCATTGGAGATGATAAGATAACAATTTGTAACTCTCAATTTGATAGTGATGATGAAACTAATGATGATCTTGAATCTTTCATTAAAAAGTTACATGATATTTTGAAAGAATCTTATGCTAGAAACAAGAAATTAAAACACAAAATTAGTTTTGTTCTTCATTATAATACACGCCTTATTCAAGAAAACAAGATGCTGAAAACTGAAAATGATTTCTTGAAAAAGAATGAGATTGATTTACAAAATAAGTTTGATTGAAAAACAAGGCTTTGTGAAATGTTCAAAAAGGAGTAAGGTAATTTGAAAAGAAGAATGAATAATTTAAATGAATTGCTCCAAAATAAAAAATAAAACTGTTTTCAAGGAAATGAAACAAAAACTCATTTTGGCACTCATGAGAAGAAATTAAATTCTGGTGCAAATAATTTTGTAAGATTTATTAAACCTAGTTTTGCAAATAACTCTTTGATTATGTGTAATTTTTGTTGTCAAAAAGGTTAAATGAAAAGTGATTAATATGTGAGGAAAAATATTAGAAGAGATGTGAAATGCATATGGATAGTTAGACATGATACTAACTCTCAAGAAACCAAAAATTAAAGGGTACCAAATATTAGTTCTTGAACTCTTGATTTGGTGAATCTGGTAAATATCATTAAGGAATCAAAATAGTTCGTAGACAGTTGATACTCAAGACACATGACCGGTGATCCATCACATTCATCAAATTCAAACCAAAATCAAGTGACAAAGTGACATTTGGAGATGAGATAAAAGCAAAAAATTAGAGTAAGAGATGTTGGTAAGAATGATCAGATTTTTGTTCATAACGTTCTTTTGTAATTTTTTTAATGTTTCTGATATTTTGAAGTGAGTTTCCTTTGATATTTTTAATAATTGGGTAAACAACAAAAAAGCCCTCTGTGGTATAGCTATCATACAAAAAAATTCCCTCTGGTTTCATATCATACACGTCGATACCCCATGCTTTGAATTATTGTGAAAATTCTACGGAAATCGTCAAATGTATCGCGTTTGACTTAAACGCACTGGAAATGCGCGTGTTTCTTGCGGACAAGAGATTTCTACCACAAACTTTCAGCTGATATGCCTTCGTTACCCTTCAGTGACTTTAATAAAAAGTGGGAGACATCAAAATTGAAGGCTCGACCTTCATTGACTTTAATTCTTTCAGCTGATATGCTCGGCTTCAGCCAAAATTGAACGATTTCCATACATCGAGAGTAATCAGTCAAGCAGAGGTTGCAAGCCAGCAAAGGAATTGCAGGAAAGTGGAGAATCGACGTCTTCCTCAAGCTCTCGAACAACCAGCGGCGGAAACGGAGCTAGAGGTCTGCGATACCAGTATAAGATATGTATTTGTGGAAGGAATGCGAAGCTAAAGATTGTTGAGTCGGAAAAGCCATCGAAAGGAATGTTGTATTTTGTGTGTGAAAAAGATGAATATCGGTTCTTTTCATGGTATAGTCCAATCTACAGAGACGAGCCAGATCGAGATGCACCTGTCCCCGTAGTGAGCCAGCATGTTCAAGAAAATTCATATTTGGGTGGCGTGCTCTCAAAACTGGAAAATTTGGACAATGAAATGAAGAACTTGAAATTGCTAGTTGGAGGTTGTGTTATGGTAGCTATTTTTTCTATTTTATTGTTGTTGATGTCTACCAGATAAGATAATGGTAGGCTATTGTTGATGATGTAGTTCTTCATCTATCGAATTGCTAGTTGGTAGGCTGCTGTTGATGTTTTGGCATTTTGTTGCAGTGAAAAGGAATGAAATTGGTAATCTGTATATTGGAGTTTTGTTCTGGCAATTTGCATTTTGAAAACCCCCAAAAATGAACGAAATAAGCAATTTGGAGTTTTGTTTGGTAATCTGCATTTGAGCAAGTGTCTTGAAAATGAACAGAATTGCAGCAAGTACTAGTTGGAGTTTTGCGTTTTGTGTTATGTTATCTTTCCCTGTGGTGTTTTGTTTGATGTCTACCAACCGAATAATGGTCAGTGTTAGACCAAAAGTTCAATTCAAAGTTCTAACTGCAAATCATCTTACCAATTTTACCGCTTCCCAATTGAAAAGCTACACAATTCTTGAAATTTGCAAAGAAATATCGGCTCGTAGAATTGTGGGATGCTATCATCTTACCAATTTCCAGATTCATTCAGCAACTACAACTTACATAGTTGACAGAAAAAGAAGCCAAAAATAAATGTAGTTGCCATTTCACATAGCAGACACCAAAATCTGTTCACAGAAGAGATGTACAACAAATGTTTCCAGATTCATTCAGCAACTATAACTTATATAGTTGACCGAAAAAGAAGACAAAAAATGAATGTAACTGCCATTTCACATAACAGACACCAAAATCTGTTCACAGAATCTGTTCCCAGAAGAGATATACAACAAATGTTATAGATTCATTCAGCAACTACAACATCACATCACCCATATCACATAACATTAATCTGGTGGTTGCCAAGAACTTCAACCCAAAATCTATTCCCAGAACATAGATTCATCAAATGTTCAGTTTCATTCAGCAACTACAAATATTCCAAAAGCTATTCTAACTACGACTAGGCCACTATTCTGGCAGGTAATTAAGCCTTCTTTGGCTTTTGATCTCTTTGGCCTTAACTTCCGCAGGACATCAGTAACAGTTGGAGCTCTGGCTCTTTTTACTGTTGCAGTGGTGCCATCAGCCCTGTTACCTCCATTCTTTGTAGTACTTCGAGTACCATTAGCTCCTTCACTAATTGGCTGTTGTTGAGTGGACGACTCAGCAATTGGTTGTGATTGAATGAATTCAGCTGCGCTTGCTTCAGGTGCCTATAAATGCCATTTAACATTGTTAAAACATACAGATGCTATAACAATGACATTTAAGCGTATAAGGAAAATTACCTTATAAAATTTGGAGTTAGGGTGAATGGAATTCTTGCACGTCCGTGAGTTATGCCGTGGCTGAAAACATCTCTTGCAATGTACCACAAGACCCTTTCTAGTTGATACTTGACCTTTCTTAGGCTCATCTTGCGCTCTTCGGCGTAGTTTCTTCGGTCTACCAGGCATTCTCCTAACCACATGGGGGTTTATGGCCTCTTCTTCGCAAGTTATCAAATAAATATCACTTGGAACAGGTGTGATAGTATGTGCATATGTTTTCAGATATTCAGCTCTAGTGTAGCAAGTATGCACATAATTTTTTATAGGTAATCTACACACTTTTATCGCAGTACATGCATGGGCACAAGGATAACCTGTTAATTGAAAATACCCACAGGTACATGTCTAGTTTTTCAAGTCTACTACTACACATTTTCTCACACCACAGTCAACCTCATACTTGTGACCCCCGTCCCAAGTCGCAACAAATGTCCTACTCAACCTCTGATTCTTGTCAATCTTTTCTGCTATATTAGGACAGATTTCTCCTTGAAACTTTTGCATTCCAGATCTCTTTGTTCGAATTCTCTGCATCAATCTTCTCCTTATCCATTCAAGCATCCCAATGGTAGGTAACTCTCTTGCTTCTAATATGTAGTTGTTGAATGACTCATTTAGATTGTTTACCAGAATGTCACATTTACTACATCCTGTAAAATGTGATCTACTCCAAAGAGTTGGTGGAATTCTGCTCAACCAGTCAGCAGCTTCTTTGTTTGCCTTTTCTAGTTCAATCCTTGCCACTTTCCATTCCTTTTCATTGCCAACACTTGCAGCAGCCCAAAACATGTCTTTCATTTCTTTTCCTTTGAACCTTTGGTTAAAATTCTGGTACATATGCCTCAAACAAAATCTATGTTCTGAATCTGGAAACACTTCATTGACGGCATGCACAAGCCCTTTCTGTTTATCTGAGATAAAGGTCTAAGGAATGTTATCTCTTCCCATGCCCAAATCAGCCATTAGCAACTCCAAAAACCATTTCCAGGAGTCATACCGCTCTACCTCTACCACTGCAATTGCTATTGGCACCATGTTATCGTTGCCATCTCTGCCAAGTGCTGACAATAATTGCCCACCAAATGCTGTTTTAAGAAAACAACCATCTAGACCAATTATTGGTCTACAACCATCAAGGAAACCCGGCTTACAGGCATGCAAGCAATAATATAACCTTTGAAATATACCTGTTGAACCATCAGGTGTTTTGTCAATCTGAATTTTTATAGTACTTCTAGCATTTGTGTCTCGGACGGTGGCGGCATAACTCCAGAGTTTTTGATACTGCTCCATGTCCGTGCCAAGCATCATATCCTTTGCCTTACGCTTAGCTCTACCAACCTTAACAATTGACACATTGATCATTAAATCTCTTCTGATGTCATTCTTCAACCCCATCAACTCAATTTTTGGATTATTCCTGATCTTATCTTGATATTTGCTGCTCAGATATATGGCTGTTGCATGCTTATTTTGATATTCTCGAGCACACACATGCTCACCCTTCAGTGACTTTATTTGGAAGGTTGATTCATCTTGAATTGGTGTTGCCTGAATCCTCCAACTACAACCTTTTGCACAGTTGGCAATAATTTTCTTGAAGTAGTTTTTCACCCAAGTAACTTCATAACTCTCTCTTACTAGCCATTCACACAACACAGATCTAAACACTTTAAAATTAGTAAACTTTTGCCCCACTTTCAGCTCAAAGTGTGGCTTCATAAACTCAACTTCAGGATTAAAGTCAAGGCAGTTATCTTCTTCTCCACTACCAGATCTAAATTTGTCTAGCAACTCTTCATCCGGAACCACAGGTTCTTGCCAATCCTCCTCAGTCACCTCAGCATTCCCTACCCTTTCGTCTTCTTCTCTCAAATCTGATTCTCTAAATGTTGCAGGTGGTTTTTCAATGTTTATAGCTTCATCTTTTGATAGCTTCTGAGATGAAACAGGTCCCTTTTCAATGCTTACATCTTCAACTTCTGATGGCCTTTGCTCTGAAACAGGTGGTGTAATTTGCTGAATCACATCAGACCCTCTATATTGTGAATTTTTACTGGCCTTTTTCTTTCTCACAGAACCCCTTTTAGGAGAACTTTTTTCATCTGACTTTCCAGCAAATGAGAATACATGCACTGGCAATTTTGAAGAAGTACTAGTGCCATCACCTTTTTTTATGTCTCCATCTGCCCCTGCCCCACCTTTTTTGTTGTAGTTGCTGTCTCCAACAGCATCTTTCTTTGGGTTAAAGATGTCTTCATCTTCTATTGTTTCCAACCCATCTTTTAACCATTCTGGCTCTTCATCATCTTCACATGCACCTGTCCCCGTAGTGTTAGTGACCCCACCATCTTCACATGCATCCGTATCATGGCCTTCATTTTTTATTCCATCACTGACCCCACCATCTTCTGGCTCCTTGTCAAATGGCTCATCCCCACTGCAAGCATAAATTAGCCTTTCCTTAGGCAAGTTCCAGTAGCACTGGTTCATTAATTCAATATCATTATTGTCTCTAATTGGGTGTAGACTACCTTCTAAATTCACATCTGGGACACAAAACCAAAAAGTTACTCTAGTTGCTCCTTCATCTACCTTTTTAAACATTGTACACAGACTCACTATTGATAACTGATTTTCTATTATGTCTCTGAAAATAGCCATGTGGGTTCCTGTGTAGTGGAGCCTTGACTTTTCTCTTAATCTCCCACCAAAATACATGTGTATGTCAACTTTGTCCTCGGATTTCTCCTCTGCTACAGCATGATAAGCAATAAAGGACATCAGATATTAGTAATTTGTTTTTGACAACTACACAAAAAACTAACATAACACAATCAGAACAAACAATTTATTGTAGGTGGGATTGGGGACCACATTGGACCACAACATGTCTCCATATAAGCCATATTAAGATAATTACAGATTACAGAAGTTGTCGTGCTTGACTAGTCATGGCATTTAACAGTAGTAATTGATCAATACAAGTAATACTACACATTGATAGTATAAATTTAAGCCAAAAACACGGACTGTCAGACTCAACAATTGAGTCTGACCAAAAAGAAGGGGTGACCAGATTAGGACATGAAACGCGTAGCCTTATCTTTGCCAAACAATTGAGGAATTGGAACTAAAGCTAGTAAATGAGGGACCTCTTCTATAAAGCTATCCCTTTTTAAGCTTTCAATAATTATCAAAACTTTAGCAATTTGAAAGGGACGCTTAAGCTGTCTATCTATGCAGTTAGGTTTGCTGGGCATACATGAACAACCTTCATCTTCATTACATAAATACATCAAAAATATTATCTTTGTTAAATAATGGCCTCCCAATTTAATTTGAAATTAGTAAATAATATTTTCGCTTCCATATCATACCCTAAAACTCGAATGGAAATAGATGAGAGATGATATACTAACCCATTTTTCTTCGATTTTTCACCGCAAATGTTCACTTCCTCCTATTTTCCGTCGATCTTGATATTTGATTGAAATAAGAATCAAAATTTTTGCTGAAAATTGGCTACAGAAGGGGCTGCAATTGGCTACAAAAAGGCTGCTTTTGCTTCGATTTTTCACCGCAGATCTTCACTTCCTCGTATTATCTGTCGATCTTGATATTTGATTGAAATAACAATCAAAATTTTTGCTAAAATTTGGCTACAAAAGAGGCTGCTCCATCTTCTCTCTAGGGTTTTTTATTTCTTTCTCTCTCTCTTCGTTGGTTTTGACAGAATGAAGAGCAAAATTACTTCTACAATTGTCGCTTATATCAAAAGGGTATTTTCATCTTTTCACTCAGCTCCGTCTATTTTAACGATTTTCGTCGAATTTTCACAATAATTCAAAGCATGGGGTATCGACGTGTATGATATGAAACCAGAGGGGATTTTTTTGTATGATAGCTATACCACAGGGGACATTTTTGTTGTTTACCTTTAATAATTAATGGATTTCGATTGATATGAATGTGGGTATGAATGTTGGTTTCATTGATGTTCATTGTTATTTTTTGGTCTCTTTTGATGTGATTTTTCTGTTATTGACTGATGATGGTTGCTGCTACTGTTCTTTTTATGACAATTACTCTCTACTTTTATGATGACAAAAAGGGGGAGAAATTATAAAATAGATGTGGTTTGAGATGCTATTAGTAAGAGGGAGTTCATTTGATGCTGGTTTGGGATGCTATGAGTAAGGGTGAGTTTCTCATCATTTTTCTTCCTTTCATCCATTGTTTTGTCATCATAAAAAAAGCGGAGAATGTTGATCTTGATCCCTATCTTTTGATGTTTACAAAATAATGGATAATCCTAATATCTCTTCAAGAAATATTTTCAGTTATGAAGCAAATCAGATTCAGAGATCAAGTGCAAATGAAAGGGACAAAGGCTGCTGAATCTGTCGGACGTTTGGTTCGGACATCCGATAATCATTGCACAATTTTGGACGCATGAAAAACTCCACCACTGGACGTTCGAAGGAAATAAGACATTCCCCCTGACTCACTGATCTCGATCGGATGCAAGTATTGGACGTCTGATAGGATCGTTCAAATTCGACGAAAGGTGTCGGACGCTCACAAAGACAATATCGGACGTCTGATAGAATTGAGATATTCCTTCTAACTCATTGTCTGCTTTCGAACGCAAACACCGGACGTTCGATCGAATGGAAGAAGATTTTTCAAACTCTCTACCTGCTGTCGTACGCAAGAAACCAGACTACCGGACGTCCGATATTCCAACGGCTTGTTGACTCTTCAACAACTTTCTATCTGTTGGAAGCAATAATGAAGCACTTTCTTGGTCTCCTATAAATAGAGTATGTTCAGAAATTTCAAATAACTTTTGCACATTGAGACTACATCAGATCTTGAGTGATTAAGGTGTGAGAATATTCTTTAAAGAAAATTTGTACTCTTAGTTGTGTAATTTTCGATAAGTTTTTCAAGTGTGTTTCTATTTTTTCAATAGTGTAGTTTTGTGAGGGTTATTCGAGTGATAGTAAAACTTCCTTACTTGACCAAGTGCGGTTTGGGGCGAGGAGGAAGTGATCCTTCCTTTGTACACAAGAGATTGGTTGTAAGTTGATTAACTTAAAGAAACTTGCTATATAAAGTAATTTTCAAATTCAAGTGGAGTTTGAAATTTGGTTATTGTCTTGCAATATAAATTGTTTATCTCTTCTACTCCCAAGCACTTGTGCTTTCTCATCAATTGCTCCATTGTGCAGTCTTTTAAAAAAAGAGGGCAAGTTCTCAAAAAGTGACTCATATCTTGGTCAATTTTTTTAAACCACCTAATTCACCCCCCTCTTAGGTTGTTTTCGATCCTTACAGATAATACCTTCAAAGTACATATTGGTGGCACTACCACTTTTAGAAGCTGGCCAGCTCTTTACTCTTACACCATTTAAAGGACCGGAGATGGTGCAGTCGGTAACAAAGATACCCTCAACAGGCAGTTCATTGTCATACCTTCCAAGACTTCCAACACTAATTCCATGGCCAGGTCCACATGTCACTTTGCTTATCTTAACTTGTTTGGCACCATCACCAATTGAGATGCAATCGTCCCCGGTTCTTATGTTTGAATCTGTGATGACTACTCCAGTGGAATGTCCAATGTGAATACCATCAGTGTTGGGACTGTCCCCAGGTGCTGTGATTGTGAAGTGTTGGAATGTTATATTGTTGCATCCGAAAAGATTTACGTGAAATAGTTTGCTGTTCAAAGAAGTTAGGTCGCGGACGACAGCATTGTTGACTAAATTCAAGCTCAAAGTCTGCAATTTCAAGTTAAAAAAGCACAAGAATCAGATTACTAATTGAACTCGTGTATCGTTGGCAAAACATTCATAGCTGTGTATTCAATGTTGTAAAAGCTGGCTCACATTTGGAAGTTTACTGCATTCGATTTTTACACGACATTCATTTTGGGTCCAAGCTTTGGCTCCTTAGCCATCCAAGATACCACATCCGGAGAGTGTCAATTGGTCAACGTATATAATTGTCATCCATTCCTTATCCTTGCTTATTTGTGCAGGATCTTCAGGTGCTTTGATGGTGCCTTGTATTTGAATCTCAACGGGAGTTTTGCAAGGACCTTCAAGCTTCGCATCTTTCAATAAAAATGTGCCCTTTGGAATCAAAATTGTAGATGCTGTTGTAGAATTACATGCTTGTTTCCAAGCATCCGCCAAAACCTGAAACAATGGAAAATCTTTTAGAGCCCAATTGTTTATTTTAATGGGGACAATGCTTTCGACAAATCACGAACTTTTCTCCAAATTTTGGTGAACTGATCAATCAAACAAATCGATTTTGATGTATGTAGCTTCTGCATTAAGATTAAGATTAATTACCTGACTCATGTCAGCACTGCCATCTGGTTTTGCGCCAAGTTGAGTGACATCAATAGGCCCAGTTTGGGCCTGGGCAATGCATGTAAAGAACAGCCATGAACACAACAATGTGATGCCTAATGCTCTTTCCATCTTTTGCTCTTCTTTTTTTTTTTTCTTTTTTCTTTCCCACTATTTGCGTTTGCTTTATCTGAATAGTGTAATCTTAACTACATTTGTAGCCTTAGGAGTTTGGTACTGTTAATTTCCAAAATTTGCGTTTGTGGTTCGTAAGAGGCTCGAGTGTTGTGGTATAGTTGTGGCTATAACTTCGGTTACCTTTCTTCCCTTTCTCTATCCAACCATCTCTCCCTTCTTGATCTCTTAATTTGGTCAAAACATCTACCTGGTTGCTACTTTGATCTTATATTAACTAAAAAAGGTTAATGAAACTTGCGAATAAGAGATACAGTATGGATTTTTCCAACATGGGTGGTTCTCCTTATGGTCAATGGTTTGCAACTTTGAATAGTAATTTGAAATCTTTGGAGTTTATAGTTCTTCACAGTAAAGTGATTAACAATATGCTAAACTAATAGGATTATTGTATTAATAGGATTCCAAAATTATCCAAATTGGGTTTCTTGGAATCAAATTCTTTGAAATAGATGATATTTGATTTTAGAAATGATTTATATTGGTTTGTGCACATATACTTTTGCAAATGGTTAATTTCTCTATCCTCCTTTGAGGTTTGTCATATATCGAAGACATCCATCGCAGTAATTTGAAGAACTACAATGACCTCCCTATTAAAGATTGTGAAGTCCTTTTCCTTTATTTGATTTTTGACTATACGTAATTCAACTGTGAAGACAATATTCCACTTAGATCCAAAAAATTTAACAAGGACAATTTGGGTGTTTGCAGTATATATATTTTATGCTATTATTACCTCAAAGCTAAAATGCTTATATATCAACATGTTAAAATTGAAGAGTGTAACCTCATAAAACTAGGGGTAGCGTTTTGCTAAACTTGACAAACTTTAAAAAAGGCTAGTGTAATATAACCTTTCGTGAATCATAATTGATGGACGAGATGCCCATACAGTACAAATACACAAAGAATCAAGATTCAAGGTAACTATGTCGTATAAAATGTGATTTAACAGTTTCTCTTTTCCGTTTTTAGAATTTGCACGAGTTCATATTTTCTCATTTTAAGTGAAAACATGAACATGTTCTTATTCCTAATAGGCAAGTTGTTAAAGCAAACATCTTTTCCCCAGTTTATACATGAACGTAGACATTGCTTAAATTTTGGAAGGTCAGACAACATTGATCGCGTATATGATTATGATGTTTGATCAAGATTCATTTTAAAAAGTTATCAAATTTATTCATCAACTTGTAGACACTAATCGAATCTCTTTATTTATTTTAGTCTGAATTAACCTCAAGAAACTTTATTGTTTTTCAATAAATAATATCTATAGTCTCTGGGTGCGACTAGCTAATTGCCAGTCAGGGCAAATTTCTCAAAATAATGGTAAAACAAAGTATTTGTAGGGCTTTGTTCTATTCGTCTCATATTCTAGCGTTGCTATGCATGAGGACCGCACATCTCATGTATGGCGACGGGCTAAATTTTCTTTTTCTTTTTTTTTTTTATAATTTTTTAAACCAACCCATGTGTGCAGACATATTATTTTTTTTGCTTTCTAGTCCTAGAATCCTAGAATGTAAAATGTCTAACAAAAAAAAATGAATAGTGTAGCTATGCATATCATGTGTGGCTACACATTGATTTTTTTTTAAATTTTGAGTGCGATAACGCTTTGAATGATTATGATTCTGATCCAAAGAGGAAAAAGAAAATTTAAAGCATCTTTACTTAGAGTAATATATCTTATGCTTTTGGTGCCAAAAGGGAAAAACAATTGACAATTTGAAGTACTTCACTTGTAATTTATATTTGTCATGGTAAAACTTTTGAAAAAATCGTTCAAAACATTTCTCACATTTTGTATAATGACGTTTTTTGTCTCTCACTTTTAAAAATATAATTTTTCGTCTCTTATAAATTTACATTGGTCAAATTTAGTTCTTACCTAAGTTTCCGACTAGTTTTTTGTTGGAATTCATCACGTGCCTTGCATGTGATCAGTTTTTAGGGAAAATTATCAAAATAAAATTTACATAATTTAATCTATAGTTGATAGTTCCTTACATTTTACAAAATGAATTGTTTTGTCCCTCACATTTCACAAAATGAATTTTTTTATCTCTCATTGACCATGTGTACGAATAGTTTTTTTTTAAATCTATGTATATATCTATTTGATTTCACCTGAACAGTACGAATAGTATGTAATATATCTCTATTTGATTTTAATTAAACAGACTAATTGTAGTTGTACACATGATATTCAATAGACCTATACACAGGTTTAAATCTAACAATTTTAATTTAAACCCATATATATATCTATTTGATTTCACCATGTGAATCTATTTAATAAACGGGCATGCTTATTGTTTTTTTAGCCAATGAGCTATTGAGTATATAGGTACTGTTGAATTATTGCTAACATAATTAGTTCTTTCCTAATCCACCTAGATAAGATTATATCATCTCAAAATGAAACCTGTTATATATATATATATATATATATATACTAAATTTACATTATCAACTTTATTAGACACTATTTCTATATTTTTCATTTTCTTCTACCAATTTTTTTTTTAAACATTATTTAAGTTTGAAGTACCAGATCTAACATTCTCCATACTATTTTTCATTTTTGTGGATTTTAGATTATTTATAACTCCAGCTCTAAGACACTGTCATCTTTTGTCCAAGTTATTGTACACATAATATTATGATGCTTAATAATTATACTATGATATTTCTATCAACAAAGCAAAACTGTTAAGTAGGAAAAATGAATTTGCACATCAAAGAATGGGAATAATAATAGAGTTTATATCAAGGGCTTAATCTGTATCATTATTCTATGGAAAGTCATTTGTATAAAGAAATTGGCTTTTTGAATTTGTGTCATTCCATGTCATTTGTTATACTGCGCCACCCACTTAATCCTTCTCCACTACCCACCTAGCAAACTCATTTACCTACTGGACCTGTGCGTTATTCAACTTGATAGTAAATGTCAAACAAATTGTGAGAGTTCAGTTATTGGGTTAGCTTTGTACATATGAAAGTAGATGAACAAACACTTTATGTTTTTCTTTGGATTTGGTGGCTTGAATTTTTTTTGCCAAGGGGAAGTAATTCTTTGCGTAGAAGTTGTATGCATGCTTATCTTGATTATTATTTCTTATTATGCGAGAAAAAGTTCGATAATGTTGCAATCACTGATGTTGATCCAATGATTATGGGAAGGCTTCAAGTCGAATCTTGAGACTGATAGTTGGGGACAAAAAATATATGGGGAGAGATGAGAGGATAGAAAATAAAAAGTTCATTAGCATTGCAATAAAGTTGTATAATATGAAGTAAGATGCAATAATTTTTAACTTGAATAGATGTATTTTGTTTGAACATGAGCAACATGTATTCTTTTGGGTGTAGAGTTTATTAACAATAGGGTGCAAGTAAGCCTATATATCTGATTGTTCTTGACTACAGCGGTTTATTGTCATTAGTTTAAACTTCATTGGCAGACATAGTTGGTTTTCTCTCTTTTTTCTCTATTCTTTTTTTTTAATTTTAAGTACACTCCAACACAAAGAACAAGCAAAAAGTTCTTTTTCCCAAAAGTACTTTTTTAATAGGGATAATGACAATAAGAACGGAAGTTTGATATTTAACATAACTAATGATGAAGTGTACTGTAGATAAAACTTTTAGTTGGGAACGTGGTAATTTAATGACCATTACAAGTTAAGTTTCCTGTTTGTAATGGACAATTTCATCTTTGAAACTATTGATACAATTAATTGAGAAACAACAAACATAATTATAAGATGAAGGGTATTAGGATATGGTAAAAATTGAGACAATATTTTATTTGTTTTCAAAAGTATCAAAACTAATGATATTTTCATACAGAGTATGGATTCATCTAACAAAATTACTTCTTGAATGGATTCAAAAAATAATAAGACCTGAAATCTATTTGTCGGATATGGGGAAAGAAAAAAGAAGGAGAAAAAAAAATTTCAAGCTCGTTCCTACACTTGCAGAAATTTAAGCAGCCTGAGCAGGAATGATAGCATTGGCGCAGATAGGAGGGTTCAACTTGCCACTCAGAACTGGCTTCACATTGGCACATTTGCTTGACACAGTCCCTTGATTTCCATTGTATGCCAAGTCAATGTTAGCAACCTCTACACCCTCGCATGGAATACCCTTGCTGCAAAGAAGAGTCACAGCAGCTGGTGTTGCTGAAGTGCCAGTGATGTGCTTGAAGCTGACCTGAGCAATCTTAACTCTTGATGGGGCCTGTAAATCAAAACAATGAGGAGAAAAAAATTAGCTCGAAAAGAAATGCACTTTAGAATTTGATTGTCTTTGCATGCATGTTTTTTAACTTACAGTGTTTGTGCATTGGTTGTTTGGGCAATATTCTTGATCAATGATCACTGGATTGCTGACATTTCGCATGATAATACCTTCAAAGTGCATATTGGTGGCACTGCCACGTTTAGAAGCTGGCCAGCTCTTTACTCTTACACCATTTAAAGTACCGGAGATGGTGCAGTTGCTAACAAAGATACCTTCAACAGGTAGTTCATTGTCATACCTTCCAAGACTTCCAACACTGATTCCATGGCCAGGTCCACATGTTACTTTGCTTATGTTAACTTGTTTGGCACCATCACCAATTGAGATGCAATCGTCCCCAGTTCCTATGTTTGAATCTGTGATGACTATTCCAGTGGAATGTCCAATGTGAATCCCATCAGTGTTGGGACTGTCTCCAGGTGCTGTGATTGTGAAGTGTTGGAATGTTACATTGTTGCATGCAAAAATATTCACATGAAACAGTTTGCTGTTCAAAGAAGTTAGGCCGCGGATGACAGTATTGTTGACGAAATTCAAGCTCAAAGTCTGCAATTTCAAATTAAAAAAAGCACAACAATCAGATTACTAATTGAACCCATGTATCATTGGCAAAACATTCATAGGTGTGTATTCAATGTTGTAAAAGCTGGCTCACATTTGGAAGTTTGCTGCATTCGGTTTTTACACGACATTCATTTTGGGTCCAAGCTTTGGCTCCTTGGCCATCCAAGGTACCACCTCCAGAGAGTGTCAATTGGTTAACGTACATAATTGTTATCCATTCCTTATCCTTGCTTATTTGTGCAGGATTTTCAGGTGCTTTGATGGTGCCTTGTATTTGAATCTTAATGGGTGCTTTGCAAGGACCTACAAGGCTCGCTTCTTTTAATAAAAATGTGCCCTTTGGAATCAAAATTGTAGATGCTGTTGTAGATTTACATGCTTGTTTCCAAGCATCTGCCAAAACCTGCAACAATGACAAATCTTTTAGAGCCCAATTGTTTATTTCAATGGGAACAAAGCTTTCGACAAATCACGAACTTTTCTTTAAATTCTGGTGAACTGATCAATCAACCAACTCGATTTTGATGTATGTAGCTTCTGCATTAAGATTAAGATTAATTACCCGGCTCATGTCAGCTCTGCCATCAGATTTTGCGCCAAGTTGAGTGACATCAATAGGTCCAGTTTGGGCCTGGACAATGCATGTAAAGAACAACCATGAACACAACAATGTGATGTCTAATGCCCTTGCCATCTTTTGCTCTTCTTTTTTTTCTTTTTTCTTTCCCACTATTTGCGTTTGCTTTATCTAAATAGTGTAATCTTAACTATATTTGTAGCCTTTTTATAGTGGTGACAAGGAGTTTGGCACCGTTAATTAGTAAAATTTATATTTGTGGTTCATAAGAGGCTCGAGTGTTGTGGTACAGTTGTGGCTATAACTTCGGTTACCTTTCTTCCTTTTCTCTATCCCACCATCTCTTCGTTCTTGATCTCTTATTCTGGTCAAAACATCAACCTTATATTAACTAAAAATGGTTAATTAGAATAGTAGATATAGGATGGATTTTTCCAACGCGGGTGGATCTCCTGATGGTCAATGGTTTGCAACTTTGAATAGTAATTTGAAATCTTTAGAGCTTATAGTTCTTCGCAGTAAAGTGATTAACAATATGCTAAACTAATGGGATCGTTGTATTAATAGGATTCCAAAATTATCGAAATTGAGCTGCATGGAATTTATTAATAGGATTCCAAAATTATCCAAATTGAGCTACATCGAATCAGATTCTTTTGAAAGAGATAATTTTTTATTTTAGAAATGATATATATTGGCCTGCACACATATACTTTTGCAAATGGCTAATTTTTCTATGGTCCCTTATGGTTTGTCATAAAACGAAGACATCCCTTGTAGTAATTTTAAAGATCTACAATGACCTCCCTATTCAAGACTGTCAAGTTTTTTCCCTTTATTTTGATTTTTGCCTATGCTTAATTCGACTGTGAAGACAATATCTCATTTGGATCTATAAAATTTCACAATGACAAATTTGGGTGTTTGCAGTATATATACTTTGTGATATTAATGCCTCAAAGCTAAAATGCTTATATATGAGCATGTTAAAATTGAAGAGTGGTAAACTCGTAAAACTAGAGGTAGCACTTTGCTTAATTTGACAAACTTCAAGAAAGGTTGGTGTAATATAACCTTTCGTGAATCACAATTGGTGGACGAGGTGGCTGTACAGTATAAATACATAAAGAAAGAAGGTTCAAGATAACTATGTCGTATAAAATGTGATTTAACAGTTTCTCTTTTCCGTTTTCATAATTTGCACGAGTTCATATTTTCTCATTTTAAGTGAAAACATGAACATGTTCTTGTTCCTAAGAGGCAAGTTGTTAAAGCAAACATCTTTTCTCCAGTTTATACATGAAACGTAGGCATTGCTTAAATTTTGGAAGGTCAGGTGCCACTGATCGCATATATGACATTTGATCAAGATTGATTTCAAAAAGCTATCAAATTTATTCATCAATTAATAGACACCAATTGCATCTCTTTCTTTATTTTCGTTTGAATTAATCTCAAGAAACTTTATTGTTTTTCAATGAATAATATCCATAATATTCAGGGGCAACTGGCTGATTGCCAATCGAGGCAAATTTCTAAAAATAATGGTTAAAAAAAAAGGTATTTGTCGGGTTCTATCACATTCATCTCATATTGTAGCATCGCTGTACATGAGGATCGCATATCTCATGTATGGCCGCTAAATTTTCTTTGTTTCTAAATTTTTTTTTAAACCAACACATGTACGGTGACATATTATTTTTTTTACATTCTAGTCCCTAGGGAATAGAATTTTACATTCTAGTCCCTAGGGAATAGAATGCAAAATGTCAAACAAAAAAAATAGGAATAGGGTAGCTACATATATCATGTGTGGCTACGCATTGATAGATTTTTTTTTAAAAAAATTTTGAGTGCGGTTACACTTGAAATGATTATGATTTTGATCCAAAGAAGAAAAAGAAAATTTAAAGCATCTTTACTTGGAATAATATATCCTATGCTTTTGGTCTCCAAAGGGAAAAATAATTGATAATTTAAAGTACTTCACTTGTAATTTATACTTGTCATTGCAAAACTTTTTGTATATGTGTAAAATCATTACTATCGTTTGTGGTTCATAGGAGAATTATATGAAATCTATTTGTCCATTGCTTAATAGTACATATCATTAAAAAATATACGAACCTAGTTGGGGACAATCTTTTTTGGATCTATTGGAGAGAGATGTGTTGTATGAGTCTGAAGAAAGTCAAGTATATGTGTTGCTTGAGAAATCTGAAAAACAATTGAGATTCTGCCAATGTGTAAAATACTTTTATAAGAAGATAGTTTACTGGCCAAACTATTGAAAAGATTGCACACTGTTAAATGCTAGGAAAACAAGTAGTCTGGTTACACTGGTATAAGTCTCAGGATGTGCTAAAAGAATAAAATTGAGATTACATTAACAATTCAAAACAAAAAAATTCAAAGTCATGTGCAGCTATACTATTACTTTTTTTTAATAAAATTGGCATTTTTCATTTCAGTCCCGAGGGATTGGAATGTTGAAAAAATTAATGTGGTGTTGCATATTTTAGTTAAAAAAAATTATGTGCAAGAACGCTAGAAGAAGAAGCAGATATGGCAGAGTACCACTTTTGCTTTTTTTTTTTTTCAAATATTATTTTGGAAAATTGCTAGTTATCAGTACGAAAAATCAAACTCCCCATCCGGCATGCTATTTTCTCATTTCGTAATCTTTAACCCAATTTTTGATGCTCAATTTGGAATTGGGAGCAGCATTATTGTTATAGAAGTGCTGGGTTCGAATAGGTTTTAGAAATGAGACAGTTTTACTCCATGCCGTTAGTGCCATTACACTTGCATTTATGATGAGTGCAGCAGGGTTATTGGTCGATTTTTGGCAGCTTTATCTAAATCTTGGACCAAAATAAAAAAACATTCCAACAGTTACCTAAGGGCACCGTAATATATCCTAATTTGTGTACAATCACTAATACTAGTAATCTCATCTGCAAAAAGAAAAAAAAATTCTGGGTGGACGTACATGTGAATTTGTTTGTATGGTGCTAATTTATTTTCAAAACATTAAAAGGGCATGCTTTTTTTTTTTAGCCAATGTCTGTTGTGTATATAGGTACTCCTAAATTGTTGCTAAAGTAATTAGTTCATTTCTAATCCATCTGGATAAGATTATATTATCTCAAAATACAACATGTTATATATATATATTAAATTTACATTGTCGACTTTATGAGACAGTATTTCTATATTTTTCATTTTCTTCGACCAATTTTCTTTTTGAAAACTATATTTAAGTTTGGTATTCTTCAAGCTATATTTCCTTTTCATGATTTTTAGATTATTTATAACACCAACTCGATGACACTATCATTTTTTACCAATGTTTTTGTACACACATAATATTATTATGCTTAATAATTACACTACGATATTTCTATCTACAAAGCAGTACTGTTAAGTGGGAAAAACGATTACGCACATCAAAAGGCAGGAATAACAATGGAGTTTATATCAATGGCTTAATTTGTATCATTAATCTATGGAAGGTCATTAGTATAAAGGAATTGGCTTTTTGGATTAGAATAAAACTATTTTTCCTATTCATGATTTTCAGATTATTTATAACACCAACTTGACGACACTATCATTTTTTACCAATGTTTTTGTACACACATAACATTATTATGCTTAATAATTACACTACGATATTTCTATCTACAAAGAGTTACTGTTAAGTGGGTAAAACGATTATGCACATCAAAGGGCAGGAATAACAATGGAGTTTATATCAATGGCTTAATTTGTATCATTAATCTATGGAAGGTCATTAGTATAAAAGAATTGGCTTTTTTTGATTTGTGTCATTCCATGTCATTTGTCCCAATTTTTGATGCTCAATTTGGAATTGGAAGCAGCATTTTCGTTATAGAAGTGTTGGGGTCGAATAGGTTTAAGAACAGAGACAAGTTTTACTCCATGACGTTAGTGTCATTATACTTGTATTTATGATGAGTGCAGCTGGGTTATTGGTCGATTTTAGGCAGCTTTATCTAAATCTTGGACCAAAATAAATAATCATTCCAACAATTACCTAAGCGCACAGTAATATATCCTAATTTGTGTACAATCACTAATACTAGTAATCTCATCTGGAAAAAGCAAAAAAATTCTGGGTGGACATACATGTGAATTTGTTTGTATGGTGCTAATTTATTTCCAAAACATAAAATGGGCATGCTTATTGTTTTCTTAGCCGATGATCTGTTGTGAATATAGGTACTCCTAAATTGTTGGTAAAGTAATTAGTTTATTCCTAATCCATCTGGATAAGATTATATTATCTCAAAATACAACATGTTATATATATATATACATATATTAAATTTACATTGTCGACTTTATGAGACAGAATTTCTATATTTTTCATTTTCTTCGACCAATTTTCTTTTTGAAAACTTTATTTAAGTTTGGTATTCTTCATGCTATTTTTTCTTTTTATGGTTTTTAGATTATTTATAACTCCAACTCTATGACACTGTCATTTTTTACCAATGTTATTGTACACTCATAATATTATTATGCTTAATAATTACACTACGATATTTCTATCTACAAAGCAGTACTGTTAAGTGGGTAAAACGATTATGCACATCAAAGGGCAGGAATAACAATGGAGTTTATATCAATGGCTTAATTTGTATCATTAATCTATGGAAGGTCATTAGTATAAAAGAATTGGCTTTTTGGATTTGTGTCATTCCATGTCATTTTTTATACTGCGCCACCCACTTAATCCTTCTCCACTGCCCACCCAGCAAACTCATTTACCTACCAGACCTGTGCGTTGTTCAACTTGATAGTAAATGACACACAAGTTGTGAGAGTTCAGTTATTGGGTTAACTTTGTACATGTGAAAGTAGATGAACAAACACTTTATGTTTTTCTTTGGACTTGGTGGCCTGAATTTTTTTTGCCAAGGGGAAGTAATTCTTTGCGTAGAAGTTGTATGCATGCTTATCTTGGTTATTATTTCTTATTATGCGAGAAAAAGTTCGATAATGTTGCAATCACTAAAGTTGACCCAATGATTATGGGAAGGCTTCAAGTCGAATCTAGAGACTGATAGTTGGGGACAAAAAAGATATGGGGAGAGATGAGAGGATAGAAAATAAAAAGTTCATTAGCATTGCAATAAATTTGCTTAATATGAAGTAAGATGCAATGTTTTTTTACTTGAATAGATGCATTTTGTTTGAACATGAGCAATATGCATTCTTTTGGGTGTAGTGTTTATTAACAATGGGTTGCAAGTAATCCTATATATCTGATTGTTCTTGACTACAGCGGTTTATTGTCATTAGTTTAAACTTCATTGGCAGAGATAGTTGATTTTCTCTCTTTTTTCTCTATTCTTTTTCCTTAATTTTAAGTACACTGCAACACAAAGAACAAGCAAAACGTTCCTTCTCCCGCAAGTACTTTTTTAACAGGGATATTGACAATAAATAAGAAAGTTTGATATGTGACATAACTAATGATGAAGTGTAATGTAGATAAAAGTTTTAGTTGGGAGTGTGGTAATTTAATGACCATTACAAGTTAAATTTCCTGTTTGTAAAGGAGAATTTCGTCTTTGTAACAGTTGATACAATTAATTGAAAAACAACAAACATAATTATAAGATGAAGGGTATTAGAATACGACAAAAATTGAGACTATTTTATTTGTTTTCAAAAGTATCAAAACTAATGATATTTTCATACATAGTATGGATTCATCTAACAAAATTACTTCTTGAATGGATTCAAAAAATAATAAGACCTGAAATCTATTTGTCAGAAAGGGGGAAAGAAAAAAAAGGAGAAAAAAAAATTTCGAACTCGTTCCTACGCTTGCGGGAATCTAAGCAGCCTGAGCCGGAACGGTAGCATTGGCGCAGATTGGAGGGTTCAGCTTACCACTCAGAGCTGGCTTCACATTGGCACAATTGCTTGACACATTCCCTTGATTGCCATTGTATGCCAAGTCAATGTCAGCAACCTCTACACCCTCGCATGGGATACTCTTACTGCAAAGAAGAGTCACAACAGCTGGTGTTGCTGAAGTGCCAGTGATGTTCTTGAAGCTGACCTGAGCAATCTTAACACTTGATGGGGCCTGTAAATCAAAAGAACGAGGAGAGAAAAAAATTAGCTCGAAAAGAAATGCAGTTTAGAATTTGATTGTCTTAGCATGCATGTTTTTTAACTTACAGTGTTTGTGCATTGGTTGTTTGGGCAATATTCTTGATCAATGATCACTGGATTGCTGACATTTTGCATGATAATACCTTCAAAGTGCATATTGGTGGCACTGCCACTTTTAGAAGCTGGCCAGCTCTTTACTCTTACACCATTTAAAGTACCGGAGATGGTGCAGTCGGTAACAAAGATACCCTCAACAGGCAGTTCATTGTCATACCTTCCAAGACTTCCAACACTGATTCCATGGCCAGGTCCACATGTCACTTTGCTTATGTTAACTTGTTTGGCACCATCGCCAATTGAGATGCAATCGTCCCCGGTTCCTATGTTTGAATCCGTGATGACTACTCCAGTGGAATGTCCAATGTGAATACCATCAGTGTTGGGACTGTCCCCAGGTGCTGTGATTGTGAAGTGTTGGAATGTTATATTGTTGCATCCGAAAAGATTCACGTGAAACAGTTTGCTGTTCAAAGAAGTTAGGTCGCGGATGACAGTGTTGTTGACGAAATTCAAGCTCAAAGTCTGCAATTTCAAGTTAAAAAAGGCACAACAATCAGATTACTAATTGAACTCGTGTATCGTTGGCAAAACATTCATAGGTATGTATTCAATGTTGTAAAAGCTGGCTCACATTTGGAAGTTTGCTGCATTCGGTTTTTACACGACATTCATTTTGGGTCCAAGCTTTGGCTCCTTGGCCATCCAAGGTACCACCTCCGGAGAGTGTCAATTGGTCAACGTATATAATTGTCATCCATTCCTTATCCTTGCTTATTTGTGCAGGATCTTCAGGTGCTTTGATGGTGCCTTGTATTTGAATCTCAACGGGAGCTTTGCAAGGACCTTCAAGGTTCGCTTCTTTCAATAAAAATGTGCCCTTTGGAATCAAAATTGTAGATGCTGTTGTAGAATTACATGCTTGTTTCCAAGCATCCGCCAAAACCTGCAATAATGGCAAATCTTTTAGAGCCCAATTGTTTATTTCAATGGGGACAATGCTTTCGACAAATCACGAACTTTTCTCCAAATTTTGGTGAACTGATCAATCAACCAAATCAATTTCGATGTATGTAGCTTCTGCATTAAGATTAAGATTAATTACCTGACTCATGTCAGCACTGCCATCTGGTTTTGCGCCAAGTTGAGTGACATCAATAGGTCCAGTTTGGGCCTGGGCAATGCATGTAAAGAACAGCCATGAACACAACAATATGATGTCTAATGCTCTTGCCATCTTTTGCTCTTCTTTTTTTTTTCTTTTTTTTTCCCACTATTTGCGTTTGTTTTATTTGAATAGTGTAATCTTAACAACAGTTGTAGCTTTTTTATAGTGGTGACAAGGAGTTTGGCACCGTTAGTTACCAAAATTTATGTTCGTGGTTCGTAAGAGACTCGAGTGTTGTGGTACAGTTGTGGCCATAACTTCGGTTACCGTTCTTCCCTTTCTCTATCCCACCATCTCTCCCTTCTTGATCTCCTAATCTGGTCAAAACATCAACCTTATATTAACTAAAAACGGTTAATTAGAATGGCAGATATAGGATGGATTTTTTCAACGCGGGTGGATCTCCTGATGGTCAATGGTTTGCAACTTTGAATAGTAATTTGAAATCTTTAGAGCTTATAGTTCTTCGCAGTAAAGTGATTAACAATGTGCTAAACTAAAGGGATCGTTGTATTAATAGGATTCCAAAATTATCGAAATCGAGTTGCTTGGAATGTATTAATAGGATTCCAAAATTATCCAAATTGAGCTACATCGAATCAGATTCTTTTGAAAGAGATAATTTTTTATTTTAGAAATGATGTATATTGGCCTGCACACATATACTTTTGCAAATGGCTAATTTTTCTATGGTCCCTTATGGTTTGTCATAAAACGAAGACATCCCTTGTAGTAATTTTAAAGATCTACAATGACCTCCCTATTCAAGACTATCAAGTTTTTTTCCTTTATTTTGATTTTTGCCTATGCTTAATTCGACTGTGAAGACAATATCTCATTTGGATCTATAAAATTTCACAATGACAAATTTGGGTGTTTGCAGTATATATACTTTGTGATATTAATGCCTCAAAGCTAAAATGCTTATATATGAGCATGTTAAAATTGAAGAGTGGTAAACTCGTAAAACTAGAGGTAGCACTTTGCTTAATTTGACAAACTTCAAGAAAGGCTGGTGTAATATAATCTTTCGTGAATCACAATCGGTGGACGAGATGGCTGTACAGTACAAATACCCAAAGAATCAAGATTCAAGATAACTATGTCATATAAAATGTGGTTTAACAGTTTCTTTTTTCCGTTTTCTTAATTTGCACGAGTTCATATTTTCTCATTTTAAGTGAAAACCTGAACATGTTCTTGTTCCAAATAGGCAAGTTGTTAAAGCAAACATCTTTTCTCCGGTTTATACATGAAACGTAGACATTGCTTAAATTTTGGAAGGTCAGGTGCCACTGATCGCATATATGACATTTGATCAAGATTGATTTCAAAAAGCTATCAAATTTATTCATCAGTTTGTAGACACTAATCGAATCTCTTTCTTTATTTTCTTCTGAATTAACCTCAAGAAACTTTATTGTTTTTCAATGAATAATATCCATAATATTCGGGTGCAACTGGCTGATTGCCTATCGAGGAAAATTTCTACAAATAATGGTAAAAAAAAAGGTATTTGTCGGGATCTATCACATTCGTCTCATGTTGTAGCATCGCTGTACATGGGGACCGCATATCTCATGTACGGCGACCGGCTAAATTTTATTTGTTTCTAAATTTTTTTTAAACCAACACTTGTACGGTGACATTTTTTTTTTTTTTTACATTCTAGTCCCAAGGGAGTAGAATGCAAAATGTCAAACAAAAAAATAGGAATAGTGTAGCTACATATATCATGTGTGGCTACACATTGATAGTTTTTTTTTAAATTTTGAGTGCGGTTACACTTGGAATGATTATGATTCTGATCCAAAGAAGAATAAGAAAATTTCAAGCATCTTTACTTGGAGTAATATATCCTATGCTTTTGGTGTCCAAAAGGGAAAAACAATTGATAATTTGAAATACTTCACTTGTAATTTATACTTGTCATTGGAAAATTTTTTGTATGTGTGTAAAATCATTACTATCGTTTGTGCTTCATAGGAAAATTATATGAAATATATCTGTCCACAACTTAATAGTACATATCATTAAAAAAAAATATGAACCTACTTGGGGACAAGCTTTTTTGTATCTATTGGAGAGAGATGTGTTGTATGAGTTTGAAGAAAGTCAAGTATATGTGTTGCTTGAGAAATCTAAAAAATAATTGAGATTCTGCCAATGTGTACAATGCTTTTATAAGAAGATAGTTTTCGGCCAAACTATTGAAAAGATTGCACACTGTTAAATGTTAGGAAAACAAGTAGTCTGGTTGCACTGGTATAAGGCCCAGGATGTGCTAAAAGAATTAAATTGAGACTACACGAACAATTCAAAACAAAAAAAAATTCAAAATCATGTGCAGCGATACTCTTACATCTTTTAGCATTGTGCATTTCAGTCCCGAGGGACTGGAATGTTAAAAAAAATTAATGTGGTGTCACATATTTTGGCTAAAAAAAATTATGTGCAAGGACGGTAGAAGAAGAAATAGATATGGCAGAGTACCACTTTTGCTTTTTTTTAAAAAAAAAAAAATATTATTTTGGAAAATTGGTAGTTATCAGTACCAAAAATCCAACTCCCCGTCCGGCATGCTATTTTCTCTTTTCGTAATCTTTGTCCCAATTTTTGATGCTCAATTTGGAATTGGAAGCAGCATTTTCGTTATAGAAGTGTTGGGGTCGAATAGGTTTAAGAACAGAGACAAGTTTTACTCCATGACGTTAGTGTCATTATACTTGTATTTATGATGAGTGCAGCTGGGTTATTGGTCGATTTTAGGCAGCTTTATCTAAATCTTGGACCAAAATAAATAATCATTCCAACAATTACCTAAGCGCACAGTAATATATCCTAATTTGTGTACAATCACTAATACTAGTAATCTCATCTGGAAAAAGCAAAAAAATTCTGGGTGGACATACATGTGAATTTGTTTGTATGGTGCTAATTTATTTCCAAAACATAAAATGGGCATGCTTATTGTTTTCTTAGCCGATGATCTGTTGTGAATATAGGTACTCCTAAATTGTTGGTAAAGTAATTAGTTTATTCCTAATCCATCTGGATAAGATTATATTATCTCAAAATACAACATGTTATATATATATATATATACATATATTAAATTTACATTGTCGACTTTATGAGACAGAATTTCTATATTTTTCATTTTCTTCGACCAATTTTCTTTTTGAAAACTTTATTTAAGTTTGGTATTCTTCATGCTATTTTTTCTTTTTATGGTTTTTAGATTATTTATAACTCCAACTCTATGACACTGTCATTTTTTACCAATGTTATTGTACACTCATAATATTATTATGCTTAATAATTACACTACGATATTTCTATCTACAAAGCAGTACTGTTAAGTGGGTAAAACGATTATGCACATCAAAGGGCAGGAATAACAATGGAGTTTATATCAATGGCTTAATTTGTATCATTAATCTATGGAAGGTCATTAGTATAAAAGAATTGGCTTTTTGGATTTGTGTCATTCCATGTCATTTTTTATACTGCGCCACCCACTTAATCCTTCTCCACTGCCCACCCAGCAAACTCATTTACCTACCAGACCTGTGCGTTGTTCAACTTGATAGTAAATGACACACAAGTTGTGAGAGTTCAGTTATTGGGTTAACTTTGTACATGTGAAAGTAGATGAACAAACACTTTATGTTTTTCTTTGGACTTGGTGGCCTGAATTTTTTTTGCCAAGGGGAAGTAATTCTTTGCGTAGAAGTTGTATGCATGCTTATCTTGGTTATTATTTCTTATTATGCGAGAAAAAGTTCGATAATGTTGCAATCACTAAAGTTGACCCAATGATTATGGGAAGGCTTCAAGTCGAATCTAGAGACTGATAGTTGGGGACAAAAAAGATATGGGGAGAGATGAGAGGATAGAAAATAAAAAGTTCATTAGCATTGCAATAAATTTGCTTAATATGAAGTAAGATGCAATGTTTTTTTACTTGAATAGATGCATTTTGTTTGAACATGAGCAATATGCATTCTTTTGGGTGTAGTGTTTATTAACAATGGGTTGCAAGTAATCCTATATATCTGATTGTTCTTGACTACAGCGGTTTATTGTCATTAGTTTAAACTTCATTGGCAGAGATAGTTGATTTTCTCTCTTTTTTCTCTATTCTTTTTCCTTAATTTTAAGTACACTGCAACACAAAGAACAAGCAAAACGTTCCTTCTCCCGCAAGTACTTTTTTAACAGGGATATTGACAATAAATAAGAAAGTTTGATATGTGACATAACTAATGATGAAGTGTAATGTAGATAAAAGTTTTAGTTGGGAGTGTGGTAATTTAATGACCATTACAAGTTAAATTTCCTGTTTGTAAAGGAGAATTTCGTCTTTGTAACAGTTGATACAATTAATTGAAAAACAACAAACATAATTATAAGATGAAGGGTATTAGAATACGACAAAAATTGAGACTATTTTATTTGTTTTCAAAAGTATCAAAACTAATGATATTTTCATACATAGTATGGATTCATCTAACAAAATTACTTCTTGAATGGATTCAAAAAATAATAAGACCTGAAATCTATTTGTCAGAAAGGGGGAAAGAAAAAAAAGGAGAAAAAAAAATTTCGAACTCGTTCCTACGCTTGCGGGAATCTAAGCAGCCTGAGCCGGAACGGTAGCATTGGCGCAGATTGGAGGGTTCAGCTTACCACTCAGAGCTGGCTTCACATTGGCACAATTGCTTGACACATTCCCTTGATTGCCATTGTATGCCAAGTCAATGTCAGCAACCTCTACACCCTCGCATGGGATACTCTTACTGCAAAGAAGAGTCACAACAGCTGGTGTTGCTGAAGTGCCAGTGATGTTCTTGAAGCTGACCTGAGCAATCTTAACACTTGATGGGGCCTGTAAATCAAAAGAACGAGGAGAGAAAAAAATTAGCTCGAAAAGAAATGCAGTTTAGAATTTGATTGTCTTAGCATGCATGTTTTTTAACTTACAGTGTTTGTGCATTGGTTGTTTGGGCAATATTCTTGATCAATGATCACTGGATTGCTGACATTTTGCATGATAATACCTTCAAAGTGCATATTGGTGGCACTGCCACTTTTAGAAGCTGGCCAGCTCTTTACTCTTACACCATTTAAAGTACCGGAGATGGTGCAGTCGGTAACAAAGATACCCTCAACAGGCAGTTCATTGTCATACCTTCCAAGACTTCCAACACTGATTCCATGGCCAGGTCCACATGTCACTTTGCTTATGTTAACTTGTTTGGCACCATCGCCAATTGAGATGCAATCGTCCCCGGTTCCTATGTTTGAATCCGTGATGACTACTCCAGTGGAATGTCCAATGTGAATACCATCAGTGTTGGGACTGTCCCCAGGTGCTGTGATTGTGAAGTGTTGGAATGTTATATTGTTGCATCCGAAAAGATTCACGTGAAACAGTTTGCTGTTCAAAGAAGTTAGGTCGCGGATGACAGTGTTGTTGACGAAATTCAAGCTCAAAGTCTGCAATTTCAAGTTAAAAAAGGCACAACAATCAGATTACTAATTGAACTCGTGTATCGTTGGCAAAACATTCATAGGTATGTATTCAATGTTGTAAAAGCTGGCTCACATTTGGAAGTTTGCTGCATTCGGTTTTTACACGACATTCATTTTGGGTCCAAGCTTTGGCTCCTTGGCCATCCAAGGTACCACCTCCGGAGAGTGTCAATTGGTCAACGTATATAATTGTCATCCATTCCTTATCCTTGCTTATTTGTGCAGGATCTTCAGGTGCTTTGATGGTGCCTTGTATTTGAATCTCAACGGGAGCTTTGCAAGGACCTTCAAGGTTCGCTTCTTTCAATAAAAATGTGCCCTTTGGAATCAAAATTGTAGATGCTGTTGTAGAATTACATGCTTGTTTCCAAGCATCCGCCAAAACCTGCAATAATGGCAAATCTTTTAGAGCCCAATTGTTTATTTCAATGGGGACAATGCTTTCGACAAATCACGAACTTTTCTCCAAATTTTGGTGAACTGATCAATCAACCAAATCAATTTCGATGTATGTAGCTTCTGCATTAAGATTAAGATTAATTACCTGACTCATGTCAGCACTGCCATCTGGTTTTGCGCCAAGTTGAGTGACATCAATAGGTCCAGTTTGGGCCTGGGCAATGCATGTAAAGAACAGCCATGAACACAACAATATGATGTCTAATGCTCTTGCCATCTTTTGCTCTTCTTTTTTTTTTCTTTTTTTTTCCCACTATTTGCGTTTGTTTTATTTGAATAGTGTAATCTTAACAACAGTTGTAGCTTTTTTATAGTGGTGACAAGGAGTTTGGCACCGTTAGTTACCAAAATTTATGTTCGTGGTTCGTAAGAGACTCGAGTGTTGTGGTACAGTTGTGGCCATAACTTCGGTTACCGTTCTTCCCTTTCTCTATCCCACCATCTCTCCCTTCTTGATCTCCTAATCTGGTCAAAACATCAACCTTATATTAACTAAAAACGGTTAATTAGAATGGCAGATATAGGATGGATTTTTTCAACGCGGGTGGATCTCCTGATGGTCAATGGTTTGCAACTTTGAATAGTAATTTGAAATCTTTAGAGCTTATAGTTCTTCGCAGTAAAGTGATTAACAATGTGCTAAACTAAAGGGATCGTTGTATTAATAGGATTCCAAAATTATCGAAATCGAGTTGCTTGGAATGTATTAATAGGATTCCAAAATTATCCAAATTGAGCTACATCGAATCAGATTCTTTTGAAAGAGATAATTTTTTATTTTAGAAATGATGTATATTGGCCTGCACACATATACTTTTGCAAATGGCTAATTTTTCTATGGTCCCTTATGGTTTGTCATAAAACGAAGACATCCCTTGTAGTAATTTTAAAGATCTACAATGACCTCCCTATTCAAGACTATCAAGTTTTTTTCCTTT
Source organism: Coffea arabica (assembly GCF_036785885.1). Classification (NCBI taxonomy): domain Eukaryota; kingdom Viridiplantae; phylum Streptophyta; class Magnoliopsida; order Gentianales; family Rubiaceae; genus Coffea; species Coffea arabica. The sequence continues at coordinate 38,346,837 of NC_092327.1, forward strand.
ATTTTGATTTTTGCCTATGCTTAATTCGACTGTGAAGACAATATCTCATTTGGATCTATAAAATTTCACAATGACAAATTTGGGTGTTTGCAGTATATATACTTTGTGATATTAATGCCTCAAAGCTGAAATGCTTATATATGAGCATGTTAAAATTGAAGAGTGGTAAACTCGTAAAACTAGAGGTAGCACTTTGCTTAATTTGACAAACTTCAAGAAAGGCTGGTGTAATATAATCTTTCGTGAATCACAATCGGTGGACGAGATGGCTGTACAGTACAAATACCCAAAGAATCAAGATTCAAGATAACTATGTCATATAAAATGTGGTTTAACAGTTTCTTTTTTCCGTTTTCTTAATTTGCACGAGTTCATATTTTCTCATTTTAAGTGAAAACCTGAACATGTTCTTGTTCCAAATAGGCAAGTTGTTAAAGCAAACATCTTTTCTCCGGTTTATACATGAAACGTAGACATTGCTTAAATTTTGGAAGGTCAGGTGCCACTGATCGCATATATGACATTTGATCAAGATTGATTTCAAAAAGCTATCAAATTTATTCATCAGTTTGTAGACACTAATCGAATCTCTTTCTTTATTTTCTTCTGAATTAACCTCAAGAAACTTTATTGTTTTTCAATGAATAATATCCATAATATTCGGGTGCAACTGGCTGATTGCCTATCGAGGAAAATTTCTACAAATAATGGTAAAAAAAAAGGTATTTGTCGGGATCTATCACATTCGTCTCATGTTGTAGCATCGCTGTACATGGGGACCGCATATCTCATGTACGGCGACCGGCTAAAAGTCCGAAGGGAGTAGAATGCAAAATGTCAAACAAAAAAATAGGAATAGTGTAGCTACATATATCATGTGTGGCTACACATTGATAGTTTTTTTTAAAATTTTGAGTGCGGTTACACTTGGAATGATTATGATTCTGATCCAAAGAAGAATAAGAAAATTTCAAGCATCTTTACTTGGAGTAATATATCCTATGCTTTTGGTGTCCAAAAGGGAAAAACAATTGATAATTTGAAATACTTCACTTGTAATTTATACTTGTCATTGGAAAATTTTTTGTATGTGTGTAAAATCATTACTATCGTTTGTGCTTCATAGGAAAATTATATGAAATATATCTGTCCACAACTTAATAGTACATATCATTAAAAAAAAATATGAACCTACTTGGGGACAAGCTTTTTTGTATCTATTGGAGAGAGATGTGTTGTATGAGTTTGAAGAAAGTCAAGTATATGTGTTACTTGAGAAATCTAAAAAATAATTGAGATTCTGCCAATGTGTACAATGCTTTTATAAGAAGATAGTTTTCGGCCAAACTATTGAAAAGATTGCACACTGTTAAATGTTAGGAAAACAAGTAGTCTGGTTGCACTGGTATAAGGCCCAGGATGTGCTAAAAGAATTAAATTGAGACTACACGAACAATTCAAAACAAAAAAAAATTCAAAATCATGTGCAGCGATACTCTTACATCTTTTAGCATTGTGCATTTCAGTCCCGAGGGACTGGAATGTTAAAAAAAATTAATGTGGTGTCACATATTTTGGCTAAAAAAAATTATGTGCAAGGACGGTAGAAGAAGAAATAGATATGGCAGAGTACCACTTTTGCTTTTTTTAAAAAAAAAAAAATATTATTTTGGAAAATTGGTAGTTATCAGTACCAAAAATCCAACTCCCCGTCCGGCATGCTATTTTCTCTTTTCGTAATCTTTGTCCCAATTTTTGATGCTCAATTTGGAATTGGAAGCAGCATTTTCGTTATAGAAGTGTTGGGGTCGAATAGGTTTAAGAACAGAGACAAGTTTTACTCCATGACGTTAGTGTCATTATACTTGTATTTATGATGAGTGCAGCTGGGTTATTGGTCGATTTTAGGCAGCTTTATCTAAATCTTGGACCAAAATAAATAATCATTCCAACAATTACCTAAGCGCACAGTAATATATCCTAATTTGTGTACAATCACTAATACTAGTAATCTCATCTGGAAAAAGCAAAAAAATTCTGGGTGGACATACATGTGAATTTGTTTGTATGGTGCTAATTTATTTCCAAAACATAAAATGGGCATGCTTATTGTTTTCTTAGCCGATGATCTGTTGTGAATATAGGTACTCCTAAATTGTTGGTAAAGTAATTAGTTTATTCCTAATCCATCTGGATAAGATTATATTATCTCAAAATACAACATGTTATATATATATATATATACATATATTAAATTTACATTGTCGACTTTATGAGACAGAATTTCTATATTTTTCATTTTCTTCGACCAATTTTCTTTTTGAAAACTTTATTTAAGTTTGGTATTCTTCATGCTATTTTTTCTTTTTATGGTTTTTAGATTATTTATAACTCCAACTCTATGACACTGTCATTTTTTACCAATGTTATTGTACACTCATAATATTATTATGCTTAATAATTACACTACGATATTTCTATCTACAAAGCAGTACTGTTAAGTGGGTAAAACGATTATGCACATCAAAGGGCAGGAATAACAATGGAGTTTATATCAATGGCTTAATTTGTATCATTAATCTATGGAAGGTCATTAGTATAAAAGAATTGGCTTTTTGGATTTGTGTCATTCCATGTCATTTTTTATACTGCGCCACCCACTTAATCCTTCTCCACTGCCCACCCAGCAAACTCATTTACCTACCAGACCTGTGCGTTGTTCAACTTGATAGTAAATGACACACAAGTTGTGAGAGTTCAGTTATTGGGTTAACTTTGTACATGTGAAAGTAGATGAACAAACACTTTATGTTTTTCTTTGGACTTGGTGGCCTGAATTTTTTTTGCCAAGGGGAAGTAATTCTTTGCGTAGAAGTTGTATGCATGCTTATCTTGGTTATTATTTCTTATTATGCGAGAAAAAGTTCGATAATGTTGCAATCACTAAAGTTGACCCAATGATTATGGGAAGGCTTCAAGTCGAATCTAGAGACTGATAGTTGGGGACAAAAAAGATATGGGGAGAGATGAGAGGATAGAAAATAAAAAGTTCATTAGCATTGCAATAAATTTGCTTAATATGAAGTAAGATGCAATGTTTTTTTACTTGAATAGATGCATTTTGTTTGAACATGAGCAATATGCATTCTTTTGGGTGTAGTGTTTATTAACAATGGGTTGCAAGTAATCCTATATATCTGATTGTTCTTGACTACAGCGGTTTATTGTCATTAGTTTAAACTTCATTGGCAGAGATAGTTGATTTTCTCTCTTTTTTCTCTATTCTTTTTCCTTAATTTTAAGTACACTGCAACACAAAGAACAAGCAAAACGTTCCTTCTCCCGCAAGTACTTTTTTAACAGGGATATTGACAATAAATAAGAAAGTTTGATATGTGACATAACTAATGATGAAGTGTAATGTAGATAAAAGTTTTAGTTGGGAGTGTGGTAATTTAATGACCATTACAAGTTAAATTTCCTGTTTGTAAAGGAGAATTTCGTCTTTGTAACAGTTGATACAATTAATTGAAAAACAACAAACATAATTATAAGATGAAGGGTATTAGAATACGACAAAAATTGAGACTATTTTATTTGTTTTCAAAAGTATCAAAACTAATGATATTTTCATACATAGTATGGATTCATCTAACAAAATTACTTCTTGAATGGATTCAAAAAATAATAAGACCTGAAATCTATTTGTCAGAAAGGGGGAAAGAAAAAAAAGGAGAAAAAAAAATTTCGAACTCGTTCCTACGCTTGCGGGAATCTAAGCAGCCTGAGCCGGAACGGTAGCATTGGCGCAGATTGGAGGGTTCAGCTTACCACTCAGAGCTGGCTTCACATTGGCACAATTGCTTGACACATTCCCTTGATTGCCATTGTATGCCAAGTCAATGTCAGCAACCTCTACACCCTCGCATGGGATACTCTTACTGCAAAGAAGAGTCACAACAGCTGGTGTTGCTGAAGTGCCAGTGATGTTCTTGAAGCTGACCTGAGCAATCTTAACACTTGATGGGGCCTGTAAATCAAAAGAACGAGGAGAGAAAAAAATTAGCTCGAAAAGAAATGCAGTTTAGAATTTGATTGTCTTAGCATGCATGTTTTTAAACTTACAGTGTTTGTGCATTGGTTGTTTGGGCAATATTCTTGATCAATGATCACTGGATTGCTGACATTTTGCATGATAATACCTTCAAAGTGCATATTGGTGGCACTGCCACTTTTAGAAGCTGGCCAGCTCTTTACTCTTACACCATTTAAAGTACCGGAGATGGTGCAGTCGGTAACAAAGATACCCTCAACAGGCAGTTCATTGTCATACCTTCCAAGACTTCCAACACTGATTCCATGGCCAGGTCCACATGTCACTTTGCTTATGTTAACTTGTTTGGCACCATCGCCAATTGAGATGCAATCGTCCCCGGTTCCTATGTTTGAATCCGTGATGACTACTCCAGTGGAATGTCCAATGTGAATACCATCAGTGTTGGGACTGTCCCCAGGTGCTGTGATTGTGAAGTGTTGGAATGTTATATTGTTGCATCCGAAAAGATTCACGTGAAACAGTTTGCTGTTCAAAGAAGTTAGGTCGCGGATGACAGTGTTGTTGACGAAATTCAAGCTCAAAGTCTGCAATTTCAAGTTAAAAAAGGCACAACAATCAGATTACTAATTGAACTCGTGTATCGTTGGCAAAACATTCATAGGTATGTATTCAATGTTGTAAAAGCTGGCTCACATTTGGAAGTTTGCTGCATTCGGTTTTTACACGACATTCATTTTGGGTCCAAGCTTTGGCTCCTTGGCCATCCAAGGTACCACCTCCGGAGAGTGTCAATTGGTCAACGTATATAATTGTCATCCATTCCTTATCCTTGCTTATTTGTGCAGGATCTTCAGGTGCTTTGATGGTGCCTTGTATTTGAATCTCAACGGGAGCTTTGCAAGGACCTTCAAGGTTCGCTTCTTTCAATAAAAATGTGCCCTTTGGAATCAAAATTGTAGATGCTGTTGTAGAATTACATGCTTGTTTCCAAGCATCCGCCAAAACCTGCAATAATGGCAAATCTTTTAGAGCCCAATTGTTTATTTCAATGGGGACAATGCTTTCGACAAATCACGAACTTTTCTCCAAATTTTGGTGAACTGATCAATCAACCAAATCAATTTCGATGTATGTAGCTTCTGCATTAAGATTAAGATTAATTACCTGACTCATGTCAGCACTGCCATCTGGTTTTGCGCCAAGTTGAGTGACATCAATAGGTCCAGTTTGGGCCTGGGCAATGCATGTAAAGAACAGCCATGAACACAACAATATGATGTCTAATGCTCTTGCCATCTTTTGCTCTTCTTTTTTTTTTCTTTTTTTTTCCCACTATTTGCGTTTGTTTTATTTGAATAGTGTAATCTTAACAACAGTTGTAGCTTTTTTATAGTGGTGACAAGGAGTTTGGCACCGTTAGTTACCAAAATTTATGTTCGTGGTTCGTAAGAGACTCGAGTGTTGTGGTACAGTTGTGGCCATAACTTCGGTTACCGTTCTTCCCTTTCTCTATCCCACCATCTCTCCCTTCTTGATCTCCTAATCTGGTCAAAACATCAACCTTATATTAACTAAAAACGGTTAATTAGAATGGCAGATATAGGATGGATTTTTTCAACGCGGGTGGATCTCCTGATGGTCAATGGTTTGCAACTTTGAATAGTAATTTGAAATCTTTAGAGCTTATAGTTCTTCGCAGTAAAGTGATTAACAATGTGCTAAACTAAAGGGATCGTTGTATTAATAGGATTCCAAAATTATCGAAATCGAGTTGCTTGGAATGTATTAATAGGATTCCAAAATTATCCAAATTGAGCTACATCGAATCAGATTCTTTTGAAAGAGATAATTTTTTATTTTAGAAATGATGTATATTGGCCTGCACACATATACTTTTGCAAATGGCTAATTTTTCTATGGTCCCTTATGGTTTGTCATAAAACGAAGACATCCCTTGTAGTAATTTTAAAGATCTACAATGACCTCCCTATTCAAGACTATCAAGTTTTTTTCCTTTATTTTGATTTTTGCCTATGCTTAATTCGACTGTGAAGACAATATCTCATTTGGATCTATAAAATTTCACAATGACAAATTTGGGTGTTTGCAGTATATATACTTTGTGATATTAATGCCTCAAAGCTGAAATGCTTATATATGAGCATGTTAAAATTGAAGAGTGGTAAACTCGTAAAACTAGAGGTAGCACTTTGCTTAATTTGACAAACTTCAAGAAAGGCTGGTGTAATATAATCTTTCGTGAATCACAATCGGTGGACGAGATGGCTGTACAGTACAAATACCCAAAGAATCAAGATTCAAGATAACTATGTCATATAAAATGTGGTTTAACAGTTTCTTTTTTCCGTTTTCTTAATTTGCACGAGTTCATATTTTCTCATTTTAAGTGAAAACATGAACATGTTCTTGTTCCAAATAGGCAAGTTGTTAAAGCAAACATCTTTTCTCCGGTTTATACATGAAACGTAGACATTGCTTAAATTTTGGAAGGTCAGGTGCCACTGATCGCATATATGACATTTGATCAAGATTGATTTCAAAAAGCTATCAAATTTATTCATCAGTTTGTAGACACTAATCGAATCTCTTTCTTTATTTTCTTCTGAATTAACCTCAAGAAACTTTATTGTTTTTCAATGAATAATATCCATAATATTCGGGTGCAACTGGCTGATTGCCTATCGAGGAAAATTTCTACAAATAATGGTAAAAAAAAAGGTATTTGTCGGGATCTATCACATTCGTCTCATGTTGTAGCATCGCTGTACATGGGGACCGCATATCTCATGTACGGCGACCGGCTAAAAGTCCGAAGGGAGTAGAATGCAAAATGGCAAACAAAAAAATAGGAATAGTGTAGCTACATATATCATGTGTGACTACACATTGATAGTTTTTTTTAAATTTTGAGTGCGGTTACACTTGGAATTATTATGATTCTGATCCAAAGAAGAAAAAAAAAATTAAAGCATCTTTACTTGGAGTAATATATCCTATGCTTTTGGTGTCCAAAAGGGAAAAACAGTTGATAATTTGAAGTACTTCACTTGTAATTTATACTTGTGATTGCAAAACTTTTTGTATATGTGTAAAATCATTACTATCGTTTGTGGTTTATAGGAGAATTATTTGAAATATAGCTGTCCACTACTTAATAGTACATATCATTTAAAAAAATATGAACCTAGTTGGGGACAAGCTTTTTTGGATCTATTGGAGAGAGATGTGTTGTATGAGTTTGTAGAAAGTCAAGTATATGTGTTGCTTGAGAAATCTAAAAAACAATTGAGATTCTGCCAATGTGTACAATGCTTTTATAAGAAGATAGTTTGTTGGCCAAACTATTGAAAAGATTGCACACTGTTAAATGCTGGGAAAACAAGTAGTCTAGTTACACTGGTATAAGGCCCAGGATGTGCTAAAAGAACTAAATTGAGACTACACTAACAATTCAAAATAAAAAAAAATTCAAAATCATGTGCAGCTGTACTCTTACCTTTTTTAGCATTTTGCATTTTAGTCCCGAGGGACTGGAATGTTAAAAAAATTAATGTGGTGTCACCTATTTTGGTTAAAAAAAATTATGTGCAAGGACGCTAGAAGAAGAAACAGATATGGCAGAGTACCACTTTTGCTTTTTTTTTTTAAATATTATTTTGGAAAATTGGTAGTTATCAGTACCAAAAATCCAACTCCCCGTCCGTGTGAGAACTCAGAAATTTATGTGTACACTTTGAATTTATTTCATTACATTTAATCTGTTATTAGAAATATTATATGTAACAAATGAATGGTTAAATTAAATGCATAATTGAATTCCTATAAAATTGAAAATTTAAAAAAAATGATGTAATAAATAAATAAAACATATAAGCAAAATGATAGAATGGTGTAGAAAATTTTAGGAATCAAATAAACATATGGTAGGCATATGGCAAATTATCATTTGAATTTATTATATAGTTGAATTAGTTAAATGTCTAATTAATTTTCTTAAAGTCAAATGCGTGAAAATCTACTAGACCAATGTAAGTAATTTTCCAAGAAAACACAAATAAAGTCAGGAGTTAATATAAGAAATAATACAAATATAACTCCTTAGCAAGTAAATAAATTAATGTCAAAAGACCATTTTAACCTCAACGCCTAAACAAATAACCATGCAACCAGCAAGCAGGTTACTAGAATCCTAAAATAGGAACCGAGTGGAGGAAATGCTGGACTGGTCGGTCACCGAATGAGAGGAGCTAAGTGAGTGTAAGGGGAGGAATGTAGCTGCCAATGGTTAGCCAAATCCAAGTGGTGACCGACTGGAGGAAAGAGAGAAAATGAGAGATTTTACCAGTTCTCCTTAAGCGGCAACAACCGAGAAAGGAAAAAAAACAGGGCATCAGCCTTTCTTCTCAAAACACCAAAACCGAGAGCTAAGGTGAGGAATAGGAAGAGAAACTTAGCTAGATTCATCACATATCAGCTTCGACCGTGAGAAAAGAAGGACGCAAGGAAGGAAAAGAGTGAGAGCTGGTGCAATTTGGAGGAACCGAAGCTTAAAAACTGGAGCAGTCTGCAACTGTTGAATTCTAAAGGAAAGGAGGTAAAAAAATTCTGTAATAAACCTTTACTTATTAAGTATAAGTGAATATATGAGCTGCATGTTAAGTTTTAGCATGGAAATGAATTTTTGACCGAGGAAAAATTCTGGTTTGAGACTGAGTAGTTGCTGAGCTGAAATTTTGTGGGAATCGAGGGTCATTTGTTGAATTACTGCTTGCTAACAGTAAAGGATGGAAACTAATGATAGGAAATGCATGTATTATGTCTACTTTAAGTATTAAAAGAAGGTTAGCTGTAGAAACTTGTGAAGAGTTGGAACTATGAGTTGAAATTATTGAAAGAAACCTGCTGGAAATCTGTTAGCCCCAACTGAGAGCAAGGAAGTTAAGAAACTCTAGCTGTCTTTGGCAAATTTTAGCTCTTAAACTTTCGTATTAAGCTGTAATGTGTCATAAAGCATCTTAACTTCATCAAGCAAAGCAGAAATGAGTATAAACTGAAGTGAACATTGAAGGAAAGATAAGTTCAATCTAGTTGCAGATAGGTTCGGCTGAGAGAAAGAATAAGAAAATTATTCTCGGTTTCTTCATGGATTCTGGTTCTAACCTTCTACATTGAGGTTTAATTCATTATATAACATTTCCGTCTTATCATTCTTGTTAGATTTGAGTGCATAAAGAAGAGACTAATGGAGAAAATTCTTGATTAAAAGCTGATGGAACCCGCTAGGAAGGCCGAGTGAGAGAGAGAGAAATGAACTTTTGATCAGTCTTTCTTTCGAATTTTAGTTGTGAACTTTTATATGTTCTGTTTAAGGCTACTCTGTAGCTTGATAATCATGTTTTGCATGTCAAGTTGGAGGTAACATGGAAGAAATTAAGGAAGTGGTTGTCTATTAAATTACCATTTTGATGACTGCTGCATTTAGCTGATGACAGATTAGTATATATGGCTTCTTGGCTGAACCATTTGCTGGAATTAAGTATTACTTGCCTTGGCTTATGTTGGACCGAAAGCACATTAAAGTACTTAAAGATGTAAGCAAGTAAAAGAATGAAGTTTTGTTGAAAATCTGAAGTAATATTGCTGGAAATTTAGCCTTGTTGGCCGAGAGAGTGAGGGGTTGAAACTCTCATGTTATTTTTCGAAATTTCTAGGATAATTGATTGTAATCTTGTATAAAACATCTTATAACATCTTAACCTTGCCTCTCGTGTACATTTTATTGATTCTAAGACTTGGAGGGTTGATGAAATTGAGCAAATTTAAACCATAAGTGAACTTGAATCTGGTTCAGCTCAAAGGAAGAAAAGAAAAGCTCACTAGCCTTAATTCTTGAATATTGGGTTGAAAATGGTTTAATCTTAGCTTAAACACCTCACAAGACCTTAAATTTGGTATACATGAATATTTCCCTTGTTTAAGTTGATAAATTTGATTAATCTTGAAGAAAAATGTGAGGAAGGTTGCTGGAATTGTTGCATCTTGTGTGATAAGCTAAGGGACTTGAGTTCTAGTAATTTAAACCTTAAATTGGTGAGTGATTAACAGCCGGACATAAAGATAAATGGATGAGAAAAGTTGTTATATCAACTATAGGGATCTAAAAGGCTATAAAACTTATATGAAAAAAATATACAAATAAAACATGATTCAAACAGCCTTATAAGCATTGTATGTTCACCGTTAAGGTAATAAACTAGTTTTACTCATGATCTTAAGGAAAAGAGATTTATAGGACAATAAAGTACCTTAAAGGTAGTTATTTCTAAAATTTACCTTATTAAGGGTTAATGTTGCTTTTAGTACGATAAATCTAGCAGTATAAAAGTAATGAAGTCACAATATTGGAATTGGTACTTAAACTTCCTCTCTTTTGGAAATTAAAGGTCGAAATGACGAGTGAATGTAAGAAATGCACTAGTCACCTCACTGAACATAGCAATAACTTAGAATTCAGGTGGAATGGTGACTTAAGGCTAGAATACAACACATATGTTGATTATACTTCAGAATTTCATCAAATGAGTAGTTAAATTATTATGGCAATTATGAACTTATCTCAGGAAGTAGCTGTGAGCCAGGAAACGAACCCGAGACTCGAGAATAATTTATTTGGGTATTTGGTGAGTGTTTTTCGAATTTATGTGTTTAACTGTTTATGTGTATCTAAGTGAAATTATGTGACAAATGTGCTTATCATGAATTATTACTAAATGATTCCTTGTGAAGTGTATCTCAATTGTCCCTCGCCTTTTAAGTCGATGGTGTACTTTATCGCACTCGGCTTAGTCGAGTTTGAAGGTCGATAATTGACTGAATGTTACTGTAAGTGTGTATAAATGTAAGCCGTATGTGTACCTCGCCGCATCGACTGAACTAGGTCCCAAAACCCTCTGTTCAATGGACTATTCGATCCAGCAAAGGGCTTGGTCGGGTAGGACGGTAACTTTGGGTAAATGTTTCGGTATACTCGAGTATTACCATGAGATTGGGAGATTATTGAACTGATTATTCAACGTAGGGGATTGTTTATTGTTTTGGAGGACATAAGGAGGTGAATCGGCAGAATGTGCAATGATATTGAAATGAATGTACAATAACAGTGAAATGAGTGTCTCTTGACACTGAAATGAATGCTCAATGACATTGAAGTGGCTCTAATGCGAGCACCGTATTCTTTTAAAAGTGATTGTTTAGTGAAGTGTTTCTTCCATTGCTTAATGAAAGTGATTGTACAGTGAAATGTGTACTACTTGCTTAATTGTAATGATTTAAGTGTTTATTAAATGTTTCTTGCTCGGCAAACCTCACTGAGTTTTAGCTCAATCCTTTAGTTTTGTTTTCCTTACAGGAGTTGGTGGTCGGAGAAACGAACGAGAGAACTTAGGGAATTAACGTGAAGACTTTCGTGATTATAAATTATCTAGTATCATATCACGGCTAAAACTTTTGTATTGAACTTGGCATTGTAAAAGTTTTGAACGTGTGGTTTTAATATACCACAATGTTATCTCTGAAATTAATGTTAGTGAATGAGTCCTGGCGAGAGCCAGGCTGGCGGTCCGCTAACTTCTAGGTTATGCCCTAGGAAAAGACCGAGCCGTCACAGTCTGACATGCTATTTTCTCTTTTCGTAATCTTTATCCCAATTTTTTATGCTCAATTTGGAATTGGAAGCAGCATTGTTGTTATAGAAGTGTTGGGGTCGAATAGGTTTAAGAACTGAGACAAGTTTTACTCCATGCCGTCAGTGTTATTATACTTGTATTTATGATGAGTGCAGCTGGGTTATTGGTCGATTTTAGGCAGCTTTATCTAAATCTTGGACCAAAATAAAAAAACATTCCAACAATTACCTAAGCGCACAGTAATATATCCTAATTTGTGTACAATCACTAATACTAGTAATCTCATCTGGAAAAAGCAAAAAAATTCTGGGTGGACATACATGTGAATTTGTTTGTATGGTGCTAATTTATTTCCAAAACATAAAATGGGCATGCTTATTGTTTTCTTAGCCGATGATCTGTTGTGAATATAGGTACTCCTAAATTGTTGCTAAAGTAATTAGTTCATTCCTAATCCATCTGGATAAGATTATATTATCTCAAAATACAACATGTTATATATATATATACATATATTAAATTTACATTGTCGACTTTATGAGACAGAATTTCTATATTTTTCATTTTCTTCGACCAATTTTCTTTTTGAAAACTTTATTTAAGTTTGGTATTCTTCATGCTATTTTTTCTTTTTATGGTTTTTAGATTATTTATAACTCCAACTCTATGACACTGTCATTTTTTACCAATGTTATTGTACACTCATAATATTATTATGCTTAATAATTACACTACGATATTTCTATCTACAAAGCAGTACTGTTAAGTGGGTAAAACGATTATGCACATCAAAGGGCAGGAATAACAATGGAGTTTATATCAATGGCTTAATTTGTATCATTAATCTATGGAAGGTCATTAGTATAAAAGAATTGGCTTTTTGGATTTGTGTCATTCCATGTCATTTTTTATACTGCGCCACCCACTTAATCCTTCTCCACTGCCCACCCAGCAAACTCATTTACCTACCAGACCTGTGCGTTGTTCAACTTGATAGTAAATGACACACAAGTTGTGAGAGTTCAGTTATTGGGTTAACTTTGTACATGTGAAAGTAGATGAACAAACACTTTATGTTTTTCTTTGGACTTGGTGGCCTGAATTTTTTTTGCCAAGGGGAAGTAATTCTTTGCGTAGAAGTTGTATGCATGCTTATCTTGGTTATTATTTCTTATTATGCGAGAAAAAGTTCGATAATGTTGCAATCACTAAAGTTGACCCAATGATTATGGGAAGGCTTCAAGTCGAATCTAGATACTGATAGTTGGGGACAAAAAAGATATGGGGAGAGATGAGAGGATAGAAAATAAAAAGTTCATTAGCATTGCAATAAATTTGCTTAATATGAAGTAAGATGCAATGTTTTTTTACTTGAATAGATGCATTTTGTTTGAACATGAGCAATATGCATTCTTTTGGGTGTAGTGTTTATTAACAATGGGTTGCAAGTAATCCTATATATCTGATTGTTCTTGACTACAGCGGTTTATTGTCATTAGTTTAAACTTCATTGGCAGAGATAGTTGATTTTCTCTCTTTTTTCTCTATTCTTTTTCCTTAATTTTAAGTACACTGCAACACAAAGAACAAGCAAAACGTTCCTTCTCCCGCAAGTACTTTTTTAACAGGGATATTGACAATAAATAAGAAAGTTTGATATGTGACATAACTAATGATGAAGTGTAATGTAGATAAAAGTTTTAGTTGGGAGTGTGGTAATTTAATGACCATTACAAGTTAAATTTCCTGTTTGTAAAGGAGAATTTCGTCTTTGTAACAGTTGATACAATTAATTGAAAAACAACAAACATAATTATAAGATGAAGGGTATTAGAATACGACAAAAATTGAGACTATTTTATTTGTTTTCAAAAGTATCAAAACTAATGATATTTTCATACATAGTATGGATTCATCTAACAAAATTACTTCTTGAATGGATTCAAAAAATAATAAGACCTGAAATCTATTTGTCAGAAAGGGGGAAAGAAAAAAAAGGAGAAAAAAAAATTTCGAACTCGTTCCTACGCTTGCGGGAATCTAAGCAGCCTGAGCCGGAACGGTAGCATTGGCGCAGATTGGAGGGTTCAGCTTACCACTCAGAGCTGGCTTCACATTGGCACAATTGCTTGACACATTCCCTTGATTGCCATTGTATGCCAAGTCAATGTCAGCAACCTCTACACCCTCGCATGGGATACTCTTACTGCAAAGAAGAGTCACAACAGCTGGTGTTGCTGAAGTGCCAGTGATGTTCTTGAAGCTGACCTGAGCAATCTTAACACTTGATGGGGCCTGTAAATCAAAAGAACGAGGAGAGAAAAAAATTAGCTCGAAAAGAAATGCAGTTTAGAATTTGATTGTCTTAGCATGCATGTTTTTAAACTTACAGTGTTTGTGCATTGGTTGTTTGGGCAATATTCTTGATCAATGATCACTGGATTGCTGACATTTTGCATGATAATACCTTCAAAGTGCATATTGGTGGCACTGCCACTTTTAGAAGCTGGCCAGCTCTTTACTCTTACACCATTTAAAGTACCGGAGATGGTGCAGTCGGTAACAAAGATACCCTCAACAGGCAGTTCATTGTCATACCTTCCAAGACTTCCAACACTGATTCCATGGCCAGGTCCACATGTCACTTTGCTTATGTTAACTTGTTTGGCACCATCGCCAATTGAGATGCAATCGTCCCCGGTTCCTATGTTTGAATCCGTGATGACTACTCCAGTGGAATGTCCAATGTGAATACCATCAGTGTTGGGACTGTCCCCAGGTGCTGTGATTGTGAAGTGTTGGAATGTTATATTGTTGCATCCGAAAAGATTCACGTGAAACAGTTTGCTGTTCAAAGAAGTTAGGTCGCGGATGACAGTGTTGTTGACGAAATTCAAGCTCAAAGTCTGCAATTTCAAGTTAAAAAAGGCACAACAATCAGATTACTAATTGAACTCGTGTATCGTTGGCAAAACATTCATAGGTATGTATTCAATGTTGTAAAAGCTGGCTCACATTTGGAAGTTTGCTGCATTCGGTTTTTACACGACATTCATTTTGGGTCCAAGCTTTGGCTCCTTGGCCATCCAAGGTACCACCTCCGGAGAGTGTCAATTGGTCAACGTATATAATTGTCATCCATTCCTTATCCTTGCTTATTTGTGCAGGATCTTCAGGTGCTTTGATGGTGCCTTGTATTTGAATCTCAACGGGAGCTTTGCAAGGACCTTCAAGGTTCGCTTCTTTCAATAAAAATGTGCCCTTTGGAATCAAAATTGTAGATGCTGTTGTAGAATTACATGCTTGTTTCCAAGCATCCGCCAAAACCTGCAACAATGATGTTAGATCTTTTAGAACCCAATTGTTTATTTCAATGGGGACAATGCTTTCGACAAATCATGAACTTTTCTTCAAATTCTGGTGAATTGATCAATCAACCAACTCGATTTCGATGCATGTAGCTTCTGCATTAAGATTAAGATTAATTACTTGGCTCATGTCAGCACTGCCATCAGGTTTTGCGCCAAGTTGAGTGACATCAATAGGTCCAGTTTGGGCCTGGACAATGCATGTAAAGAACAGCCATGAACACAACAATGTGATGCCAAATGCTCCTGCCATCTTTTGTTCTTCTTTTTTTCTTTGTTCTTTCCCACTATTTGTGTTTACTTTATCTGAATAGCGTAATCTAAATTGCATTTGTTGCCTTTTTATAGTGGTGATAAGGAGTTTGGCACCGTTAATTACCAAATTTATGTTTGTGGTTCATAAGAGACTCGAGTGTTATGGTGCAGTTGTGGCTGTGACATCGGTTACCTTTCTTCTCTTTCTCAATCCAACCATATCTCCCTTCCTGATCACCTAATCTGGTGAAAACATCAACCTTGTAGTGACAAAAAATGGTTAATCAATCTTGCGGATATCGAATGAATTTTTCCAATGTGGGTGGATCTCTTGATGGTCAATGGTTTTCAACTTTGAATAGTAATTCAAAATCTTTGGAGCTTTTAGTTTTTCACAATAAAGTGATTAACAATATGCTAAACTAATTACATTATTGTGTTAATAGAATTCCAAAATTATCCAAATCGAGCTGCTTGGAATGTATTAATAGGATTCCAAAATTATCCAAACTGAGCTACTTGGAATCAGATTCTTTGAAAGAAATGATTTTTTATTTTAGAAATGATATATATTGGCCTATGCACATATACTTTTGCAAATGACTATTTTCTCTATGGTCCTTTAAGGTTTGTCATAAAACAAAAACATTCCTTGTAATTTTTAAGAGTTACAATGACCTCCCTATTCAAGATTGTCAATTTTTTTCTTTATTTTGATTTTTGCCTGTACTTAATTCGACTGTTAAGACAATATCTCATTTAGATATATAAAATTTCACAAGGACAAATTTTGGTGTTTGCAGCATATATACTTTATGCTATTATTACCTCAAAGCTAAAATGCTTATATATCACCATGTTAAAATTGGAGAGTGGTAACCTCATAAAACTAGAGGTAGCTTTTTGCTTAATTTGACCAACTTCAAGAAAGGCTGGTGTAATATAATCTTTTGTGAATCACAATTGGTGGACGAGATAGCTGTACAGTACAAATACACAAAGAATCAAGATTCAAGATAACTATGTTGTATAAAATGTGATTTAATAGTTTCTCTTTTCTATTTTCATAATTTGCACGAGTTCATATTTTCTCATTTTAAGTGAAAACATGAACATGTTCTTGTTCCCAATAGGCAAGTTGTTAAAGTAAACATCTTTTCTCCGGTTTATAAACGTAGACATTGCTTAAATTTTGGAAGGTCAGGCATCACTGATCGCATATATGATTATGACATTTGATCAAGATTGATTTCAAAAAGCTATCAAATTTATTCATCAATTTGTAGACAGTAATCGAATCTCTTTCTTTATTTTCATCTGAATTAACCTCAAGAAACTTTATTGTTTTTCAATGACTAATATCCACAATATACGGGTGCAACTGGCTGATTGCAAATCGAAGCAGATTTCTAAAAATAATGGTAAAAGAAGGTATTTGTCGGGTTCTATCATATCCGTCACATATTGTAGCATCGCTGTACATAAGGACCGCATATCTCGTGTATGGCGACTGGCTAAATTTTCTTTTTTTCTTAAATTTTTTTAAACCAACACATGTGCGGTGACATATTATTTTTTTTACATTCTAGTCCCTAGGGAATAGAATGCAAAATGTCAAATAAAAAATTACGAATAGTGTAGCTGCATATATCATGTGTGGTTACACGCTGATAGTTTTTTTTAAAAAAATTTTTGAGTGCAGTTACACTTGGAATGATTATGATTCTTATCCAAAGAAGAAAAAGAAAATTTAAAGCATTCTATGCTTTTGGTGTCCAAAGGGAAAAACAATTGATAATTTGAAGTACTTCACTTGTAATTTATACTTGTCATTGCAAAAATTTTCGTATATGTGTAAAATCATTACTATCGTTTGCGGTTCATAGGAGAATTATATGAAATATATCTGTTCACTGCTTAATAGTACATATCATTAAAAAAATATGAACCTAGCTGGGGACAAGCTTTTGGATCTATTGGAGAGAGATTTGTTGTATGAGTTTGAAGAAAGTCAAGTATATGTGTTGCTTGAGAAATCTGAAAAACAATTGAGATTCTGCCAATAAGTAAAATGTTATTTTAAGAAGATAGTTTGTTTGCCAAACTATTGAAAAGATTGCATGGTGTTAAATGATGGGAAAACAAGTAGTCTGGTTACACTGGTATGAGGCCTAGGATGTGCTAAAAAAACTCAATTGAGACTACACTAACAATTCAAAAAAAAAGATTCAAAGTCATGTGCAGCTATACTTGAAAAAAAAAAACATTGGCATTTTGCATTTCAGTCCCGAGGGACTGGAATGTTAAAAAAATTAATGTGTTGTCGCATATTTTGGTTAAAAAATTATGTGCAAGGATGCTAGAAGAAGAAATAGATATGGCGGAGTCCCATTTTTGTTTTTTTTTTCAATATTGTTTTTGAAAATTGCTCGTTATCCGTACCAGAAATCCAACTCCCCATCCGACATGCTATTTTCTCTTTTCTTAATATTTATCCCAATTTTTTATGCTCAAATTGGAATTGGAAACAGCATTATCGTTACAGAAGTATTGGGTTAGAAAAGGTTTTAGAACTGAGACAAGTTTTACTCCATGCCGTTGGTGTCATTATACTTGTATTTATGATGAGTGCAGCTAGGTTATTGGTCGATTTTAGGCAGCTTTATCTAAATCCTGGACCAAAATAAAAAAACATTCCAATAATTACCTAAGGGCACAGTAATATATCTTAATTTGTGTACAATCACTAAGACTAGTAATCTCATCTGCAAAAAGGAAAAAAATTCTGGGTAAATAGACATGTGAGTTTGTTTGTATGGTGCTAATTTTATTTTCAAGACCTAAAAAGGGCATGCTTATTGTTTTTTTAGCCAACGATCTGTTGTGTATATAGGTATTCCTGAATTGTTGCTAAAGTAATTAGTTCATTCCTAATCCATCTGATTAAGATAATAAGATAATATTATCTCAAAATGTAACATGTTATATATATATATATGTATGTATGTATATTAAATTTACATTGTCAACTTTATGAGACATTATTTCTATATTTTTCATTTTCTTCGACCAATTTTCTTTTTGAAAGCTTTATTTGAGTTTGAAGTGCCATATCTAACATTCTTCATGCTATTTTTTCTTTTTACGATTTTTAGATTATTTATAACTCCAAATCTATGACACTGTCATTTTTTACCCATGTTATTGTGCACTCATAATATTATTATGATTAATAATTACACTTTGATATTTCTATCTTCAAAGTAATACTATTAGTGGGAAAAATGAATGTGCACATGAAAGGGCGGGAATAACAATGGAGTTTATATCAATGGCTTAATTTGTATCATTAATCTATAGAACGTCATTTGTAAAAAGGAATTTGCTTATTGACTTTGTGTCATTCCATGTATTTGTTACACTGCGCCGCCCGCTTAATCCTTCTCCACTTCTCTCCCACCAAACTCATTTACCAACCATACCTGTGTGTTGCTCAACTTGATAGTAAATGACAAACAAGTTGTGAGAGTTCAATTATTGGGTTAACTTTGTACATATGAAAGTAGATGAACAAATACTATGTTTTTCTTTGGACTAGTGACCAGAATTTTTTTGCCAAAGGAAAGTAATTCTTTGGGTAGAAGTTGTATGCATGCTTATCATTGTTATTATTTCTTATTACATGAGAAAAAGTTCGATAATGTTGCAACGACTGATGTTGACCCAATGATTAGGGGAAGGCTTCAGGTCGAATCTTTAGACTAGTAGTTGGGGACAGAAAAGATATGGGGAACGATGAGAGGATAGAAAATAAAAAGTTCATTAGTATAGCAATAAAGTTGCTTAATATGAAGTAAGATGCAATGGTTTTTAACTTGAGTAGATGTATTGTTTGAACATGAGCTATATGCATTCTTTTGGGTGTAGTGTTTATTAGCAATGGGTGCAAGTAATCCTATATATCTGATTTTTTTTTACTACAGTGGTTTATTGTCATTAGTTGAAACTTCATTGGCAGAGATAGTTGGTTTTCTCTCTTTTTCTCTATTCTTTTTCTTTAATTTTAAGTACACTCCAACTCAAAGCACAAGCAAAAAGTTCTTTTTCCCAAAAGTACTTTTTCATTAGGGATAATGACAATAAGCAAGAAAGTTTGACATGTAACATAACTAATGATGAAGTGTAATATAGATAAAAAGTTTTAGTTGGGAGTGTTGTAATTTAATGACCACTACAAGTTAAATTTCATCTTTGTAAAGGAGAATTTCATCTTTGTTACTATTGATACAATTAATTGAAAAACAACAAACATAATTATAAGATGAAGGGTATTATGATATGGCAAAATTGAGACAATATTTTATTTGTCTTTAAAAGTATCAAAACTAATGATATTTTCATACAGAGTATGGATTCATCTAATAGAATTACTTCTTGAATGGATTCAAAAAATAATAAGACCTAAAATCTATTTGTCAAAAAAGGTGAAAGAAAAAAGAAGGAGAAAAAAATTTCGAGCTTGTTCCTATGCTTGCAGAAATTTAAGCAGCCTGAGCAGGAATGGTGGCATTGGCACAAATTGGAGGGTTCAGCTTGCCACTCAGAGCTGGCTTTACATTGGCACAATTGCTTGACACATTCCCTTGATTGCCATTGTATGCCAAGTCAATGTCAGCAACCTCTACACCCTCGCATGGGATACTCTTACTGCAAAGAAGAGTCACAACAGCTGGTGTTGCTGAAGTGCCAGTGATGTTCTTGAAGCTGACCTGAGCAATCTTAACACTTGATGGGGCCTGTAAATCAAAACAATGAGGAGAAAAAAAAATTAGGTCGAAAAGAAATATACTTTAGAATTTGATTGTCTTAGCATGCATGTTTTTTAACTTACAGTGTTTGTGCACTGGTTGTTTGGGCAATATTCTTGATCAATGATCACTGGATTGCTGACATTTTGCATGATAATACCTTCAAAGTGCATATTGGTGGCACTACCGCTTTTAGCAGCTGGCCAACTCTTTACTCTTACACCATTTAAAGTACCGGAGATGGTGCAGTCGGTAACAAAGATACCCTCAACAGGTAGTTCATTGTCATACCTTCCAAGACTTCCAACGCTGATTCCATGGCCAGGTCCACATGTCACTTTGCTTATGTTAACTTGTTTGGCACCATCACCAATTGAGATGCAATCGTCCCCGGTTCCTATGTTTGAATCTGTGATGACAACTCCAGTGGAATGTCCAATGTGAATACCATCAGTGTTGGGACTGTCCCCAGGTGCTGTGATTGTGAAGTGTTGGAATGTTATATTGTTGCATCCGAAAAGATTCACGTGAAACAGTTTGCTGTTCAAAGAAGTTAGGTCGCGGATGACAGTATTGTTGACGAAATTCACGCTCAAAGTCTGCAATTTCAAGTTAAAAAAAAGCACAACAATCAGATTACTAATTGAACTCGTGTATCGTTGGCAAAACATTCATAGGTATGTATTCAATGTTATAAAAGCTGGCTCACATTTGGAAGTTTGCTGCATTCGGTTTTCACACGACATTCATTTTGGGTCCAAGCTTTGGCTCCTTGGCCATCCAAGGTACCACCTCCGGTGAGTGTCAATTGGTCAACGTACATAATTGTCATCCATTCCTTATCCTTGCTTATTTGTGCGGGATCTTCAGGTGCTTTGATGGTGCCTTGTATTTGAACCTCAACGGGTGCTTTGCAAGGGCCTACAAGGCTCGCTTCTTTTAATAAAAATGTGCCCTTTGGAATCAAAATTGTAGTTGCTGTTGTAGAATTACATGCTTGTTTCCAAGCATCCGCCAAAACCTGCAACAATGGCAAATCTTGTAGAGCCCAATTGTTTATTTCAATGGGGACAATGCTTTCAACAAATCACGAACTTTTCTTCAAATTCTGGTGAATTGATCAATCAACCAACTCGATTTCGATGCATGTAGCTTCTGCATTAAGATTAAGATTAATTACCTGACTCATGTCAGCACTGCCATCAGGTTTTGCGCCAAGTTGAGTGACATCAATAGGTCCAGTTTGGGCCTGGACAATGCATGTAAAGAACAGCCATGAACACAACAATGTGATGCCAAATGCTCCTGCCATCTTTTGTTTTTCTTTTTTTCTTTGTTCTTTCCCACTATTTGTGTTTACTTTATCTGAATAGCGTAATCTAAATTGCATTTGTTGCCTTTTTATAGTGGTGATAAGGAGTTTGGCACCATTAGTTACCAAAATTTATGTTTGTGGTTTGTAAGAAGCTCGAATGTTGTGGTATAGTTGTGGCTCTTATTTCGGTTACCTATCTGCCCTTTCTCCCTCCAAACATCTATCCTTTCTGGAACTCCTAATCTGGCCAAAATGTCCACCAAGTTGCTGCCGTTCATCTTGTATTAGCTAAAAATGGTTAATTAAGCTGACGAGTAATAGAGACCGGACGGATTTTTCCAACGTGGGTGAATCTCCTAATAGTCAATGGTTTGCAACTTTGAATAGGAATTCAAAATCTTCGGAGCTTATATTTCTTCACAGGAAAATGATTAACAATGCGCTAAACTAAAAGGATTATTGCATTAATAGGATTCCAAAATTATCCAAATTGAGTTACTTGGAATCAAATTCTTTGAAAGAGAATATGTTTGATTTTAGAAAAGATTTATATTGGCCTACATACATATACTTTTGAGGTTTGTCATAATACGAAGCCATCCCTTGTAGTGATTTTGAAGAACTACAATGACTTCCCTATTCAAGATTGTCAAGTTCTTCTCCTTTATTTTGATTTTTTCCATATAATTAATTCGATTTTGAAAACAATATCCCATTTGGATCTATAAAATTTCACAAGGATAATTTTGGGTGGTTGAAGTGTATATACTTTATGCTATCAAATTCCATTTTTTTCCTCAAAAAAAAGTGTATGTCCTTTATGCTATCATTATCTCAAAGTGAAAATGCTTATATATCAAGAAATAAAGAGTGTATAACCTCAAAAAACTAGGGGCAGCGTTTTATTTAATTTGACAAACTTCGCGAAAGGCTAGTGTAATATAACCTTTTGAGAATCACAACAGATGGTCATGCAATACAAATACACAAAGAATCAAGATTCAAGGTAACTATGTCATTTTATATAAAAAAAAGGTAACTATGTCATATAAAATGTGATTTAACAATTTCTTTTTTTCTTTTTCAGAATTTGCACGAGTCCACATACTCTCATTTTAAGTGAAAACATGAACATGTTCTTGTTCCCAATAGAAAAGTTGTTAAAGCAATATTTTTCCCTGGTTTATACATATAACGTAGACATTGCTTAAATTTTGAAACGTCAGGCAACACTAATCACATATATTGCATCTGATGAAGATTGATATCAAAAAGCTATCAAAGTTATTCACCAATTCACAAACACTAATCAAATCTCGTTCTTTATTTTCGTCCAAATTAACCTCCAGAAACTTTATTGTTTTTCAATGAATGATTTCCATGATCTCCTTGTGCAACGGGCTACCTGCCGGTTGAGGGAAGGCATTGCCAATACCAGAAATCCAACTCTCCGGCCAGCATGCTATTTTCTCTTTTCATGATGTTTTTCCCAATTTTTGTTGCTCAGACTGGATGCAGCAGTATCGTTACAGAAATATTGGGTTAGAAAAGGTTTAAGAACTGAGACAAGTTTTACTCCACACTGTTGGTGTCATTATACTTGTATTTATGGTGAGTCTAGTTGGGTTATTGGTTGATTTTAGGTAGATTTATCTAAATCCTTGACCAAAACTGATTGGATATTCCAATAATTCATAGAGGGCACAGTGATACATCTTAATTTGTGTACATCCTTGATCATAATTGATTGGACATTCCAATAATTCTCAGAGGGCACAGTAATATATCTTAATTTGTGTATAACCACAAAGTGATAAATGATAATCTCATCTGAAAAAAAATAATCTGGGAAGATATACTTGCGAGATATTCTAATAATTCCCAGAGGGCACAGTGATATATCTTAATTTGTGCACAATCACAAAGTGATAAAAAATAATCTCATCTGCAAAAAAAAAAAAAGAAAAGACAAGCTTGTGGTGTTTAGCCAATGATTTGTTGAATATATGAGTACCCTGAGTTGTTGGTAACTTAATTTGTTCTTTCCTAAACCATCTACTTGTGATTATATTATCTCAAAATGAAATATATTTTAGCCATATGAAATTTTCATTGCCAACTTTATGATACACTACTCTTTATTTTTCATTTTCTTTAACCAAATTTTTTCAAAAAAAATTATTTAAATATGAAGTAATAGATCTAACATTCTCCAAACTATTTTTCTTTTGTTGTTTTTCAGATTATTGATAATTTCAATTCTATGGCACAATTTGATACTGTCATTTTTTATTATTTTTTTGCACAAGTTATTGTACACTCATAATATTATTATGCTTAATAATTACATTATGATTTTTCTGTCTACAAAGCAATACTGTTAAGTGAGAGATATGCATATGCACGTCAAACAATAGAGTTTAGATCAAGGGCTTAATCTGTAACATTAATCTATGAAAGGTCATTTTCTATAAAGGAATTGGCTTATTGGATTTTTATCATTCCATATTATTTGTTTTGTTGTGCCACCCACTAAACCCTTCCCGACTACCCTCCCAGCAAATTCATACACCAACCATGCCTAAGCCCTATTCAAATTGAAAAATATATGACAAACAAGTTGTAATATTTCAGTTATGGGTTAACTATGTGAATATGAAAGTAGATGAACACTTTTTGTTTTTCTTTGGACTTAGTGACCTGAATTTTTATACCGAGAGAAAGTAATTCTTTGCATAGGTGTTGTATGCGTGCTTTTCGTTTTAACTTGAATAGATGTATATTCTTTGAATATGAGCTATATGCATTCTTTTGAATGTAATGTCTGTTAATGACAAGATACAAGTAATCCACTATATCTGATTGTTTCTGGCTATAGTTGTTCATTGGTAGAGATAACTTTTTTTTTTCTCTTCTCAAATTTTAAGCACAAATAAAAAGAACTTCTTTGTCCCAAAAGTACAATTTTTATTAGAGATATTGGTAATGAATAAGAAACTTTGACACGAAATATAACTCAAGATGGAGTGTAATGTAAGCAATAAGTTTTAATTGGGAGCATGTTATTTTAATAACCATTACAAGTTAAATTTCATCTTTGTAAGGAGAATTTCAATCTTTGTAAGTATTGACACAATTAATTGAAAGACAATAAACATACTTATAAGATCAAGGATATTCGGATATGGCAAGAACCAAGGCAACATTTTGCTTATTTTGAAAAGTATCAAGACTCATAATTTTTTTTTATATAGAGTATAGATTCATCGAACATAATTGTTTCTTGAATGCCTTCAAAAATAACAAGACTCAATTCGAAATTTAATTTATATTTGACTCCAGATCATTCTAAAGCTCTTTCACATGAAACATGATAATGTCGTATATGCTCTATTCACCCCTTCCACAGTAAATATTCTAGTTTTGTTTTTAGTTGCCCTGAATTCGTAATCATCTCTAAGAAGCCAGTAAACACCAAATTGCACGAGTAAGATTATCACAACTTCAGTATAAATTTCATAAATTTTACTATTATTCTCCACTTCTCTTGCAGAGTTGTAAAACCAACTACCTGTCAACCATACATGATGCTTATGCAAGGAGGGAGTTGGTGTTGTTGGCAAACTCCAGTACAAAATTCTACCAACCAACCAAAATCGAATTGTCTAGGAAAATTAAAAAAGAAGGGGAAAAAAAAAAGTCTGTCCATGCTGAGTTTTTGAGGTGGTGAATTCAAGAAGATTGGGCAGCGTTATTCTTGGCACAAATTGGTGGGTTTTGTCTGCCCATGAAGGTTGGCTGCACATTAGCACAGTTCGTTGTGATATTGCCTAGGCTTCCATGGTACGCCAAATCTATGTCACCAATCTCCACACCTTCGCATGGGAAAGTCTTGCTGCAAACAAGCTTCACAGCAAGTGCAGATGCCGAAGTACCCCTGATGTGATTAAAGCTCACTTTACTGATCTTAACCCGTGAAGGTGCCTGCAAAGGAGAAGCAGATCAAGAAAAAGCACAAAAGAAATTGATTTCACAGATAAAACTTAACATAGTTGGATCCAATGGGATTGTGATTAGTATTTCTGAGACTTACGCCAAGTGTGCATTGGTTGTTAGGGCAATACTCCTGATCAATGACAATAGGACTTGTAACGTTTCGCATAGTAATATCATCAAAATGCACATCTGTTGCAGCACCAGTAGTGGCTGAAGGCCAGGATTTCACCCTAACACCGGTTAACGTGTTGATGAGAGTGCAATTTCGAACAAAGACTCCCACAACAGGTTCTTCATTTTTGTACCTTCCAAGACTTCCTATGCTAATCCCATGTCCAGGTCCACATACGACATTGGTTATGCTAACTTGCTTGGATCCATCTCCAAGTGAGACGCAGTCGTCCCCTGTTCCTATGGTTGAGTCTGTTATGTTTACTCCGCTGGAACGCCCCACGTGGATTCCATCAGTATTCAGACTAGTTCCTGGAGCAGTGATTGTAAGGCGTGAAAGCGTCACATTGTTGCATCCCAGAACATTCATGTGAAATAATTTGCTATTCAGAGAAGTTATGCCGCTGATAATGGAATTGTTGAGGAAGTTGAAGCTAAAATTCTGCAAACTCCAAGCCACAAGCACAATAAAGAATCAACTGGTGCGAGGTACTAATACTGTTTTAATTAAATGAGTAACTTGGCCTCTGATCTAGAATCCAATTAGAACTGGTGCGTGAAAATTGTGTTTTACTCGTATATAATTGGTGCATTAAGAGGCTTACATTTGGAAGTTTGCTACAATCGGAGGCTTTGGCACAATCATTTTGGGCCCAAGCTCTGGCTCCTTGGCCATCAAAGGTACCGGAGCCTGAGAGTGTAAAATGGTCCAAGTACTGGATGGTCACCCATTCACCATCCTTGATTAGGTTAGGATTTTGTGGAGCTTTGAGAGTGCCTTGTACCTGAAGTTCGATGGGGGCCTTGCAAGGACCTTCAAGGGATGCTTGAAGTAATCCAAATGTGCCTCTGGGAATCACAATCGTGCTTGGTTTTGGAGAATTACAGGCTGCTTTCCAAGCACTCAATAATGCCTGAGAAACATCAGTTGATCAGAATGACATGCAAATGATAATGCACACTTTGGATAGGATAACAGAATTAAAATTTTGTCGATCTCTCGCGTGTAAATTTATTTACCTGGCTGATATCGGAAACTCCATCTCCCTTTGCACCAAAGCTTCTGACATCTAAAGGTCTTGATTGGGCGCCTACAATGGATGCCAGGAGTAGCCATGAAGAGAATAAAGTGATGCAAAATGTAGTACTCATCACTTCTGAATAATTTACGGTCAAATGTTTATATTGATTGCTAACTGTACGTAAACCGTACATGTACTTTAAACCTTATTTGATGCTACTTATAAATATATACATCCATGGAGGTGAGGATGAGCTTTAGCACCGGTAGTGTTCCTAACAAATTTTGAGATGAGAATTTGAGGCTCACAGGAAGCTGGATTGTCGTGGTTCAACTTACTTTCCAAATGTGCTTTGCTTCGTTTGGTTACACGCATTGCTCTCGGAGGATTTGTTTGCCTGTAACTTAAGGCCACTCAAATGCCATGATTTCATCCAAACTTTCATTTCTTCATGCACCTTGCCCGCTCGGCACCTACTTTGTCCATTGTGTATGACACGTAACATTAATCAAGACCAATTCTGTTTTTCCTTTTCCAATGGAAAATTATTTCGTGAAGAGCTTGTAGGATAACGTCCCTATGCAATGTTTTACAAGTCAAACGGGTAAGTGAATCATTGAAGTGTTCGGGTTGTGGTTCAGACAATCTGACTGATACAATCCAAGTTCAATAATTTTTTTGTTTGAAAAGAATGAAATATATAAATATAGGTGTACAAAGTAAGACATTCCATTGACTAATTTAAGACATCATTTGACATTTCAAATGAACTTGGACCTTTAAAGATAAATTTTAGTAATTAATCTTTAGGGTTCAAAAAAAAGCTATTCTTTTTTTTTCTCTTCCTTTTCAATTTAATTGACAAAGTATAAAACTACAGTTTGTTTTTGGCTCGCATGGTTCATACGGTTTTGATCGATTTTTAGGTCTAGTCAACCCAAAATATGAATCACATCAGAATCAAGGCTAATTTGTGGTTTGCCCAATCAAACCGATCAATCCAATCCAATTTTCAAAACGCTATCCAGATGTGGATAAAATGAAAATTGAAAATTATCTTAATTAGCACGGACCCAAAAACGAAAGTAAGCAGGCCTTCGCCATTAAAAAGAGAGGTTAATACCACGTACTAGACTTCCTTGAAGATCGACCATAAAATCAAGAATATGATGGTGATCGTAACTAAGAATCTAAACAACCTTGTTTGGCAGATAAGTTTTTTGCCCAGTTTATTTGCTACAAGTTTTTTAAAAATTTTAACTACAGTAATCTCAAAAAACTTTTCAAAATTTTTAAACTATACACTTCAAAATATTCAAAAATTTACACACTTTAAAAAATTTTTTAAAAACTTTTACAGTAAACTACAGTAAAGTTTTAGACAAACACCCAAAAAATTCACTTGCCAAATGGGGCAATATTCTGGCGTACCGATTGCTCAACATTATAATTAATTGGTTTAACTTCTTCCTACATAGAAGTATTGGCGAGACCCTACTGGATTTTTTTTTAATGTGTCCAATTGGCTCATTGATACACACAACTTAACATATAAACCCATAAGCTACGATTTGTTGTATGGTCTCCTGATATTAAAACTTTACCTTTTTCCATAAAATAAATATTTGGCCCCTTTAAAATGATAATTGAGTGCCCTAGACAAGACAAATCATGAGTGATCACTAAACACCGCTTAGCTATATTTATTCGGGATACTCATTAGACTCAACTCATCATCTAAATGCGTGCACAAACAACTTTTTTTTTTTTTTGGCAAATCTCTCTCGTATTTAATAAACTCTCTCGTATTAATATAGTATCACTTATATCTATTACCTTCCTGCACCTTCTTCACATCTTCGAAGGAAGCCCTTGGAAGCCAATTTATTGCTATGCCTCAAATGCCAATGGTGGAGCTAAGTCTAATAGCCACCAATTAATTGGTTAAACAGACTCTCGTTTTAAGCATCATATATAAAGTCAATGTTAATTTTCAAAGTCTTAAGACCGATTTGCGATATAAATTACCTGAAAAGTTTTGTTACCTATGGTATTGAGTTGTGGCTGGTACTTTTGTTATCGGGTTATGGTTGTGTGAAGGGCAAAAAGCCTAAGCAACCACTAAACTATTGGTCAGATCATGTTTTGGCCATCAAATTATTTTTCGTCAGTAATTGGCTACTAAACAACTTAATCAGAAAATCCGTGACCATTTAGTCGATAATTGCTCTTAATCTGTGAAATTAGTTGTACACGTGGCAAAGTACGGGGTAATTTTGTTCAACAATTACACGATCCTATTTCACCGATTAACTGCTAATTTTACAAATTAAGAGTAATTATCGACTAAATGGTCACGAGTTTACTGATTAAGTTGTTTAGTGGCCGCTGAGATTTTTTACCCTTGTGTAAACGTGGATATATACTGTAGAATTCGATAGAAAGGACAAAACAAAGAAGAGTTGTTTTAAATATTGATATTTGATTAATGGTCATATGCACTTCATGACTATTTGTACTCATGCATGTTTAGAATATCAAAATCGATCACCTCAATAAGAAGAAGATGGGAATGATCCTAGCGACTAGAATGCTCCAATTAGGGAAAAGAAAAAAAAGACAAAAAAATAAGACTGGATGATTTTTTCTATGAGTCTGGATGATTTTTTCTATGAGTTTGCTAATCCATTTTCTACCACAGGGGAGTCTAAACGATGTTTTTTGTGAATTGATAGTTGATGTTGTGGATTGCTTTACTTGGTTAGTGAATTTACACTTATGTCTATATATTGTGAAGGACCGAAAAAATATCTATACCTATATCTATATCATATAAAAAACACTTACTTTTCTAATTATTTAAAATTTTCTCGAGAGGTTTCTTATAAGAAAGTATTAAGCGTTCAATAATATATTAGGAAACATGTATCAAGTATTGCATTTGGATAAGTGATTATTTTAAATAATGTTTGTGCTTGCATCACAAATACGTTTTTCAATAGAGTTGTCTAATGGGTTTGACACTTGTTAAGCTGTACTTTAGATGTTAAATTTTTTGAAAGGTAAGATTAATTAGGAAAATCATATAAATAACAGGGAGGGTGGTATGTGTGTGCATATATGGTAGATTGAGCAAAATTTAAGTGTGTTAATGAGTGTTTAATGGGCACCTGTTAGAAAAACATTATTTCAAATACCTTTTATTTTCATACTCATCTTTTTAGTACATATATTACATCATAAAAGGGCGCTGCAGTAATTTTTTAACATAACATTGCAAATAGAGTCACTTGTTGAAGTATTTTTTTTTCATTCTTTTTCTTTTTGATATTTTGATATTGGATAACACTTATTAACACCTTGTGAGTTTAAGTGCCAATGATTGCCACTATTTAACTAACTAGTAGGTCAATTTTACTTGTCAACTTTTCCTCATACAATACAATCAACCTAACAATTACAAATTAAATTGGATTCTGGCACATGACATAGTACAATAAAAGAATAGATTATGCCCCAATGAAATTAAATGATTTTGATACAAATGCACCTAGGTCACTTTTAGAAAGAAAAAAAAAATGTAAGGACAAATATCTTACTATATATAAATTGGGAGGGAGGGGTTCGATATAAACAAATTGTGTCATTTAATGTATTGCCTAATTTACCCTTAATTCTAAAGAAAATTACATCATTTTAACTATTCACCTCCTTACAACCGTTTCAGATTTATTGAATTAACTACCACTCAACTTACAAAAAACTACCATTTTTTTAAAATACTACAACAGTATAATTATTTAAATTACTATTTTTCAATAAAAATAATACTAATCATTTTTAATATCTTTTTATTAGTAGCGCACACATTGGGTATGCCTTAACCACAATGTATCTAAGTCACTTCTACTGAGTGTTTATTTGTATTATGTTAAGAAGCATTGAAAAATTTAGGAAATAGATTGTTCACTTTGTATTTTGTCACTTTTTTTTTTTTGGGATGACATACACTACTTCTTTTAAGAAAATAAAATCTGAGGCCCATAATGAGTGCTCCAGCCCGGTTAGACAAATGAAATTCGGAACCAAACCCGTCTGTCATTTGCAAATTACAAGTAACAAATCTATCCGTTTGAGTTTACCGTTGGTATTCGGACCACACTAGCGTTGGCGGCACCCAGCAGCCTATATATAAGGCTCGCGCTTGTCTTCTCACTTTCCAAAAATTCCAAACAAAGAGAGGGGGAGAGAGTGGGCAGGGAAATCAGAAAATTGGGGGATGAATTCAATTTTTGCTTAGAGGATCGCTTACTTTTCCAGCAATGAAGAAAGATTTTTGAGGAGAAACGCTTTCAGATGAGTATTATTTCTTTACTGTTTCTTTGTTTTCCCCCCTTCTTGGGGATGAGATTCTTCAGGTTTCGTGCTTTCTTGTTGCATAATCTTCTTCAAGTTCCCTGCTTTCTTGCTGCATATAACCGATTTATCTGTTATTTGCATTCAATTATGACTTAAAGCCAAATTATTTGTGAACTTGTCCCTGTGCATGGGTTCTGTTTTAAGGGAGATTTAGACATTCTTTGTTTTATGTTGAAGCACTTTGAAAATCAAAAAAGAAAGACAAAAAGCAATTGGATGCCAGTTATTTCTATAGAAGTTAAATGGCGTTAAATTGATCACCAGTTCTTTGCACATGTTTATATCATGCTTGAAACCTGCTCTGATAAAGAAAAAAAAGAAAAAGAAAAAGAAAAAGAAGCCAGTAGATGATTGACTAGATATTTTGGCCTCAGATAATATAGGTGATTGAATCACAAACTCCCAGTAGTTTGAATACTATTCCATCTGTCCTTTGTGGCTTATTTTATCTGCTCGTATCCCTATTCATTTGATGGGTTATGGGTCCTTTTTTTTGTAAGCCGCAAAGGGATAGAAGATATATGTCTAAACCATATGGAGTTTTTGAGTCACGCAACTAGATTATCCAGGGCAAAAAATACTAGTGAATACTTATTGCTCACTTTTAGCACTTTGATTAGTTTACTTTAGATTTTCTGTTGCGTGGTCTGTTTACATTGTTGAATTATGCAATTTATCTTTTCTTGCTTGTTTTTGCATCAGCTGTCTTTGGTTATGCAAGAAGTACTTATTGAAAGACATGTAGCTTAGTTTCAGTTATGCTGCCTAGGCATGTTCTGTAGTAATTTGCCTATTGAATGATGGTATTCCTTTTTGTTATATTTTGGATGGTACCTAACTGATGTTGATGCTTAGATGGAAATTCTCAAAAAAAAAAAAACAAAGAAAGAAAAAGAAAACAGACTTGTCTCAGTTACTAAAGACTTAGAATTGATTGCTGATAGTTTCTTTTGTTGTTGAATGGCAATAAATTGTTGCTTTCCCTCATTAGGCTTTGATTTTTCGCTCGTGAGAATGCACATGACCCACTTTTGGTTTCTTTATATTCCATCAGCCTTCATTTTGAGCTACAGGTACTCTTTTGTAAGTTACAAGGGTTAGAAAATATATTGTCATACTTTCTTTGATATAGCTTCTGAAAGTCATTTTGCTAGGAGGAAATTTCAGCTTCCTGTCACCCAAGAGGGATGGGCCTTTCCATTTATGATTTCCTGTCATTTGGTCTGATTTTCCTTTTCACCATTCTTCAATTTTTTTGTTGGAATTATTACTCTGCTCGTGCTTCTGTCTATGGGTTACATGTCTTAGGCAAAGCCCCCATTTTAGGTGCTATCCATTTTCCCTTTTATTGCTTATCTTATCCTCTTGTCCAGTTCATGGAGTATGAGTAATTGCCAAAGATGCAATGGAGTAGAATAGCATTTCACAAAGTGGTATACAAAAAGTGTTAGTTGACCCATGATGTCCTTCGAATAGTCTAAACACATAAAATGAACTCTTTGGACCCAAATAACATCAATCACAAATTTGCTTCCTTAATTCTTAGATTGAAAATCTGGTTCTAATGAAAGCCATTTATTTATTACTATCCATGGCACCATCTTCAGTGCTAGAGCAGCCAATTGCGCATGCCTATCTCCTTTTTTTCTGGGATTTAAAATCCTGCAATTTTTTGGCCCCTCATTACTGCAAGCATTTCTGACTTAGTCCCAGTAGGTTCATTAGTCTATATCAACTCTCTACAACCACCTCACAGTTAGATTTCAAATTTTCTAGCGTGATTTTCGATTCTCTCCACTGGGTTTCGTTCTCATATGGTATTGGCATAATTCAAAAATATATGTGGAGTACGTTGTGACTGATTGTGCAGTTTATTTCAGACTTCAATTTGAAAATGATTAAAATCAATAGAAATATTAGTCAAAGTGCTTAAAGTAGGCTACAAGTCATTATTTCCTAAACTTTTTTTGCCTCAAATAGTGTCATTGCATGACTGAAGACCTCTTATGGTTTAAATGACGTGTCGTTGGCCCTATATGGCTTATTTTATCTACTCATTTTCAATAGGGAATGGGTTCTTTTTTTGTAAGCCAAAAAGGGATAGATGGTACCATATGGAGTTTTTGAGTCATGCAAGTACACTATTTGTGGCCAAAATTCTTAAGTGAATGATTTACTTGTTGCCTACATTAAAATCTCTGACTAATACTTCTGATGATTTTAGACATTTTGAGACTGAAGAACGAAACAAAACTGCACAATCAGTCCTTTGAGCTCAGTTATATTTTTTATCTATGCTGCTTATCATTAGAGATTGAAACCCAACAGAGATAATCCTAAATCGCATTAGAAAATTTTGATTCTAATGTAGAAATGGCTGTAGATTTTTAATGGAGACTAATGAACTTAATGGAAAGCATTGGGTGATGCTTAGGGTAGTGATGGACAAAAAAGGGCAGGATTTTAATTTTCAGAAAAGAGAAAATACGTATGCAATTAACTCCTCTAGCATTCCTGTGGGTGCCATGGGTAGAGAACTGAAGGCTTTCATTAGAACTAAAGTTTCAATTCTGAGAATCTAGAATGCAATTTTGTTTTTGATGTTGTTTGGGTCTAAAGAATTCATTCCTATGTGTTTAAACTCTTGGAAAGACTTCATTCGTCAACTGCTTAGGCCTTTGTATGCTTCTTATGTAAGGGTATTGTAATTTAGGATTTAAATTGAATATGATATGAGGGACTAAAGTTACATCTTTTTGGATTCTTAGATCTATTTGGTTCTATCAAATCTAGATGAGTTACTCCAATTCTATTTTATGGGTCTGTTACAAGCTTAAAATGTTATCAATAGATTTTATTGTAAATAAGTAGTACTGTGGTGAAATAAATATAGAAAAGAAAAAGGTTAATTAGGAACTGAAAGTGAGCTTTTTAGAAATTCCAGACATTTACAAGAAAGCATATCGCACTAAGTTTCATTTAGAGGTTGTTCTCGATTATTCGACAAGGTTTAAGGCAAAGAGTACGGAAAACATGCAAAGGTTAGTAAGAAGTTAGGTGAATTGGGTAGAGTCATACTCTCTGCTAGCATATGTAGGACTCTCATATAAGGATTTTGCACTTTGATGTATGAATTGAATATTCAAGTGGTGACAGGGGGAGCAACGTATATATGCATCTTGTTGCAAAGTGATTGAGTTTCTTGAAATTGATTTGTGGATTGTGAATTATTTGGAATATCGCCTATGAATTTTATGCTGATTAGTAGTGCTCTTGTTAAATATGTGGAGAACAGGAAAAAAAAAGGTTATTTAGAACAGAAACATAAGTTCGAGAAATCCCAAGAATTTCCCAAGTGTATTGCCACAAGGTTCATTTGGACCTCTTTTAGCATTCTATAAGACTTAGATAACCAGAACATTCCAAGTTCAGTTAGAAGTTTGCTGTTTTTTGCAGAGTTTGGTTCCTTTGCAGGCGTTTAGAGGACTGGTAAACAAGGATGTTGCACTTTGGGATCTGATTGAAGGTCCAGATGTGACACGAGGAACTGAGTGTCGCATCTTTTGGATTCTGTCTAATTTAGGTGAGTTACTTGGGATTTCTCTATTGGTTTGTTACAAATTTCGAGTATTGTCAGTAATTTCATGGTACTCGTAGTATTGAGGTGAAATTGCTGAAGCAAAAAGAAATGGTATTTAGAACTTGAAAAATAGTATATAGACAAGGATTATTAAGAATTGTGCCGAGTTTTGCCCTTTGCAGGTGTATATATAGGACTTTTGTGTAAAGACATTACACTTTAGAGTATCAGTTGAATACTCAAATGGTGATAGGAGGAACAAAGTATGTGCGCGTGCTGTTGGATTCTAATTAATTTAGGTGAGCTGCTTGGAATTTATTTCTAGGTTGTTAAAGTTTGGCGTATTGCCATTGAATATTATGACAGATTACTGGTGTTCCGGTTGACAAATGGAGAAAAGAAAAAAGGTCATGTAGAGCAGAAACTTAGGTTCAGAAATCCCAAGGATTACAAGCAAGCATATTACAGCAAGGTTCATTTGTAGTTGCTTTTTAACCTTTGTACAAGGCTTAAGGCAAAGAGTAACTACAACATACCAAGTTTAATTAGAAGTTTGCTGGTGTCGTGCAGACTTTGATTACTTTGTGGGCATTTAGAGAACTCATAAACAAGGACATTGCACTTTAGGATTAAATTGAATGTTTACATGGTGACACAAGTAACTAAGGGCTGTATCTTTTGGATTCCATCTGATTTAGGTGAGTTACTTGGGATTTATCTGTGTGTTTCTTAGGTATATTGAGTATTGTCATTAATTTTATAGTAGACAAGTATAATTGTGGTGAAATAAATGGAGAATGTAAAAATGATTTTTAGAATCCAAAAAAATGATATTGAGATAAGTACTATTTAGAATTGTCTAGAATTTTGCCCTTTGCAGGTGTATATAGGACTTTTATGTGAAGACATTGCATTTTAGGTATCAATTGAACATTCAAACTGTGACACGAAGAGGAAAGTTTAGGTTGCATCTTGTTAGTCTTAATTGGTTGAAATGAGTTACAGGGAATTTATTTTTGGGTTATCAAATATTTGGAGTATTGCCAACGAATTTTACAATGGATTGCTTCTATTCCGGTTAGATAAATGGAGAAAAGAAGAAATGTTAGGTAAAACAGAAACATGGGTTTGAGAAATTCCATTATTTACAAGTAAGAATATTACAGTAAAGCATTTTGGAGGTTGTTTCTTCACCATTCTACAATTCTTAAGGCAAAGAGTAACTAGAAAAAACAAAGTTCAGTTAGAAGTTTGTTGGTGTTGTGCAGAGTTTGGTTCCTTCGCTGGCATTTAGAGGACTTGTATACAAGGACATTTCACTTCAGGATTTAGATTGATTTTCCATAAGGTAACATGGGGAACTAAGTATTGCATCTTTTGGAATTCGTTCTAATTTAGGTTTGTGGCTTGAAATTTGTTAGTGGGTTGGTAAATATCTGGAGCATCGCAAATGAAATTCATGATCAATTAGTACTGTTCTGGTTAAATAAATAGAGAAAAGGAAAAAAAAAGGTTATTTGGGAATGAAACTTAGTTTTGAGAAATCCCAAGATTACAATTGAGTATATCTCGGCAAAGTTTATTTGGAGGTTGTGTTTCTGCCATTCTACAGGGCTCAGGGCAAAGAGTAACCCGAACATATCAAGTTTAGTTTGTAGTTTGCGGGTGTTCTGCAGAGTTTGGTTCCTTTGCAGGCAATTTAGAGGACTTATATACATGGATGTTGCACTTTAGGATTTAAATTGAATGTCCAGATGGTGACACAAGGAACTAAGTATTGCATATCTAAATTTAGGTGAGTTACTTGGATTTTTCTGTGGCTTTGTTAAATCTGGAGTATTACCAATGATTTTGTGGTAGGCAAGAAGTATGCAGGTGCAATAAATGGAGATAAGAAAATTGGTACTTAGAATCTGAAAGTGACCTTCTAGAACCAAATTTACAAGAAAGAACAGTGTTGTGAGGTCCATTTTAAAGGTTGTTTTTGATCATTCTACAGTGTTTAAGGCAATAAGTAAACAAAACATATTATGCTTAGTGAGAAGTTCGGTAAATTGGCCAGAGTTTTGTCCTTTGTAGGCAATTATAGGACTTTTATTTAATGATGTTGCACTTTGGCATTCGATTTGAGTATTCAAATGGGTGATAGGTGGAATAATGTCTATGCAAGTTGGATTTTGAGATTTTGCCTGATTATAATTAATCTAGGTCAGTTGCTTGGAATCTATCTGAGTTTGTTAAAAATCTGGAATATTGTCAATGATTTTAATGGTAGATAAGTAGTGTTTTGTAGAAAAGAAAGGGGTCAATTAGAAATTGAAACTTAGGTTCTACAAATCACAAGAATTACTAGAGAGCATATTGCACCAAGGTTCATTTGGAGGTTGTTTTGTCATGATTTAGATGAATTGTGCAGATTTTTGTCCTTTGCAGGCAAATATAGGACTCTCATGTAATGAAGTTGCAACTTGACGTTTGATTTGAGTATTTAAATGATGGGTGGTGGGTGGAACAGAGTATATGCACATTGTATTGGATTTTGTGATTTTGTTTGGATTCTAATTAATTTCAGTGAGTTCCTAGGAATCTATTTGGGTTTGTAAAAAATCTGGAATGTTGTCAATGACTTTAATAAGTGGTGCTTTTGGAGAAAAGATAAAAGGTTAATTAGAAACCGAAACTTAGGTTCTGGAAATCCCAAGAATTACAAGAAAGCATGTTGCACCAAGGTTTATAGGTTGGTTTTTACGATTCTATAAGGTTAATGGCAAAGAGTAGCAAGAACACACTAAGTTTGAAATTTTTTAGACTTTATATCCCTTGCTGGTATATATAGGACTCGTATGTAAGGACGTTGCACTTTGGGAGGAACAAAGTGTATGTGCATCTTGTTGCAAACTAATTGATTACTTGGAATTTATTTATGAGTTGTTAGATATTTGAAGTATTGCCTATGAATTTTATAATCAATTAGTAGTGTTCTGGTTAAATAAGTGGAGAAAAGAAAATATGTTTGAGCAATCCCAAGAATTACAAGTATTGCCACAAGGTTCATTTGGAAACATTTTTTAGAATTCTACAAGGCTTAAGGTAACCAGAACTTTCCATGTTTAGTTAGAAGTTTGCTGTGTTAATTGTGCAGAGTTAGTTCCTTTGTAGGCATTTAGAGGAGTCATAAACAAGGATATTGCACTTTGGGATTTAATTGATTGGCCTGATGGTGACACAAGGAACTAAATATCGCATCTTTTGGATTCAGTCTAATTTAATTGATTGGCCAGATGGTGACACAAGGAACTGAATATCGCATCTTTTGAATTCTGCTTAGTTTAGGTGAGTTACTTAGGATTTATCTACTGGTTTGTTACAATTTTCGAGTATTGTCAGTAATTTCATGGTAGAAGTAGTATTGAATTGAAATAGATGGACAAAAAAAGAAATGGTATTTAGAATCAGAAAAATGGTATATAGACAAGGATGATTAGAAGTTTGAATTGTGCGGAGTTTTGCCCTTTGCAGGTACATATAGGACTCTTGAGTAAGGACATTGCACTTTAGAGTATCAGTTGAATACTCAAATGGTGATAGGAGGAACAAAGTATGTTCGTGTGCTGTTGGATTCTAATTAATTTAGGTGAGCTGCTTGGAATTTATTTCTAGGTTGTTAAAGTTTGGCGTATTGTCATTGAATACTATGATAGATTACTGGTGTTCCGGTTGAATGGAGAAAAGAAAAAAGGTCATGTAGAGCAGAAACTTAGGTTCAGAAATCCCAAGGATTACAAGCAAGCATATTACAGCAAGGTTCATTTGTAGTTGCTTTTTAACCTTTGTACAAGGCTTAAGGCAAAGAGTAACTACAACATACCAAGTTTAATTAGAAGTTTACTGGTGTCGTGCAGACTTAGGTATCAATTGAATATACAAATGGTGACAGGAAGAGCAAAGTTTATGTTGTATCTTGTTGGTCTTCGTTGGTCGAGGTGAGTTTTTGGGAATTTATTTGTGGGTTATTAAATAACTGGAGTATTGCCAATGAATTTTACAGTTGATTACTAGTGTTCTAGTTAAATAAATGGAGAAAAAAAGAAAGGTTATTTAAAACAGAAACTTAGGTTTGGGAAATTCTAAATCTACATGTAAGAATATTGCAGTAAGGCAATTTTAAGGTTGTTTTTTCTCCATTCTGCAAGGCTTAAGGCAAAGAGTAACCAGAACATACAAAGTTCAGTTGGATATTGTGCAGAGTTTGGTTCATTTGCAAGCATTTAAAGGACTCATATAAAAGGACATTTCACTTCTGGATTTAGATTGATTGGTCCATATGGTAACATGAGGAACTAAGTATCTGCAAGGCTTAAGGCAAAGATTAACCAGAACATACAAAGTTCAGTTGGAAGTTTGCTGGTTGGTTCATTTGCAAGCATTTGGAGGACTCATATACAAGGACATTTCACTTCTAGATTTAGATTGATTGGTCCATATGGTAATATGAGGAACTAAGTATTGCATCTTTTGGGATTCTTTCTAATCTAGGTTAGCGGCTTGAAATTTATTTGTTGGTTGTTAAATATTTGCTGTATTGATGATCAATTAGTAGTGTTCTTGTTAATTAAATAGAGGAAAGAAAAAAGGTTATTTAGTAAAGAAACTTAGCTTCGAGAAATCCCAAGATTACTACTAAGCATATTGCAGCATAATTCATTTGGAGGTTTTTTTACCATTCTACAAGGCTCAAGGCAAAGAGTGACCAGAACATACCAAGTCTAGTTCATAGTTTGTTGGCTTTCTGCAGAGTTTGGTTCCTTCGCAGGCAATTTGGGAGGACTTATATTCAAGGACGTTGCGTTTTGGGATTTAAATTGAATGCCCAGATAGCAACACAAGGAACTTAGTATTGCGTCTTTT
Source organism: Coffea arabica (assembly GCF_036785885.1). Lineage (NCBI taxonomy): Eukaryota > Viridiplantae > Streptophyta > Magnoliopsida > Gentianales > Rubiaceae > Coffea > Coffea arabica. The sequence goes on from NC_092327.1 coordinate 38,386,442, forward strand.
TGGATTCTATCTAATCTAGGTGAGTTACTTGGAATTTATCTGTGGGTTTGTTAAAATCTGCCGTATTACCAATGATTTTGTGGTAGGCAAGAAGTATTGTGGTGCAATAAGCAAAGAAAAGAAAATTGGTTTTTAGAATCTGAAAGTGAACTTCTAGAACCAGATTTACAAGATAGCATAGCACATTGTAGCAAGGTTCATTTTAGGTGAGTTGTCCAGAATTTTGTCCTTTGCTGGAAATTATAGGACTTTTATTTAATGCCATTGCTCTTTGTCATTTTTGGCATTTGATTTGATTATTCAAATGCATGACAGGTGGAATAAAGTATATGTGCTTCGGATTTAGAGATTTTGTCTGATTATAATTAATGTAGGTCCGTTGCTTGGAATCTATTTGAGTTTGTTAAAAATTTTGAATGTTTCAAATACTTTAATGGTTGATAAGTGGTCCTTTGGAGAAAAGAAAATGGTCAATTAGAAACTGAAACATTTTTTTTTAGAGAAACTGAAACTTAGGTTCTATGAATCCCAAGAATTACTAGAAAGCATATTGCAACAGTGTTCATTTGGATGGGTTTTGTCCAGAATTAGGTGAATTGTGCAATGTTTTGCCCTTTGCAGGCAAATATAGGACTCTCATGTAATGAAGTTGCAGTTTAGCACTTTATTTGAGTATTTAAATGGGTGCCAGGTGGAACAGAGTATATGGGCATAGTTTTGGATTCTGAGATTTTGGTTGGATTCTAATTAATCTATGTGAGTTACTTGGAATCTATTTGAGTTTGAAAAAAGTCTGGATTGTTGTCAATGACTTCAATGGCAGATAAGTGGCACGTTTGGAGAAAGAAAAAAGGTGAACTAGAAACTGAATTTTAGGTCCTATAAATCCCAAGAATTACAAGAAAGCATATTGCACCAAGGTTTATGGGTTGGTTTTCACCATTCTATGAGGTTGATGGCAAAAAATAACAAGAACATACTAAGTTTAGTGTGAAATTCTTACATTTGTGCCGAGTTTAGTTCCATTGCTGGCAAATATAGGACTCTTTCTAACGTCGTACTTTAGAGTTTATGTATTCAGATGGTGACACAATGAACTATGTATTATGTCTTATTAGATTCTGAGATTTTGTTGTATTCTGTCTGATGTAGTTGAGTGACTTGAAATTCATCTGTCAGTTTGTTATAATTTTTGAATATTGAGAACAGATTTTTTGGTAGATGAGTTGTGCACTAGTGTGGGAAAAGAAATAACGTTAATAACTTTGAAACTTATGTTCTGGAAATCCAGAGGAATTTCTAAAAAGCATATGATAGAATGGTTCGTTTGGAGGTTGTTTTTGACCAGTCTACAAGGTTTAAGGCAAGGGGTAGCCAGAGTATACCAAGCTTAGTAAGTACCTTGTGGAACTGTGCAGAGTTTTATCCCTTTGCAAGTTAAAGTTTGACTCTTGTAGTACGGACGTTGCCTTGAAGGATTTAAATTGAATATTTAGATGGTGATAGGAGGAGTGATGTTATTTTCATTTTGTTGGATTCTGATATTGTGTTAGGGAATTGAAATTAATATAGGCGAGTTACCTGGAACTTATTTGTGGGTTTGTTACAAGTTTGGGAGATAGTCAACAAATCTTTTGTTGAATAAGTAGTGTTCTGGAGAAATAAATTGGAGATCCAAAAGGTGTCATTAGAAAGTGAATCTCAGATTCTAGAAATCCTGAAGAATTACAAGAAAGCATGTTGCACCAAGGTTCATTTGGAGGTTGTCTTCTTACGATTTCTTCGAATCAATTTAGCATTTCTTTGTGGAGTTCATGTAGACCATTGAACATTGTCATAGTTTCTTTGATATAGCTTCTGAGAGTCATTTCTCTAGGATGAAACTTTTAGTTGGCTGTCAGCCCAGAGGAATGGGCCTTTCTATCCATCATTTCTTGTCTAGTCTGATATTCCTTTTCATCTTTCTTCAATTCTTTTATTGGAATCATTATTCTGTTCGTGCTCCTTTCTTGGGTTACATGTCTTAGTTAAAGACCCTTTTTGGATGCTATCCTATTATCCCTTTGGTTATCTTATCTTCTTGTAAACCTATCCACTTCCCTGGGCACGCTTATTTCCTAAAGACACAAGGGAATGGAATAGCATATCGAAAGCACTTTTGTACCCTTGCAAACATTTCATATCCGTATCAGTAGGCCAAGAATTCACAAAGAGGTATACGAAAATCGTTAGTTGACCTATGAAGTACTTCCAATAGTCTAAACTCATAAAAATGAACTCTTTTGATCCAAACAACATCAACTTTATATTTGCATTCTTGATTCTTAGATTGAAAATTTGGTTCCAATGAAAGTGCTTTATGTATTACTATTAATGCCACCATCTTCAGTGCCAGAGGAGCCCATTGTGCTTGCCTATCTCCTTTTTTCTGGGAATTAAAATTCTGTAATATTTTTGACCCTCACTATTGTCTACATTACTGACTTACTATCCATGTCAACTGTCTACAGACACCTCTCAATTAGATTTCAACTTTTCCCGAGTGATATTCTATTCAACCCAATTTACCAATTTATGATGACTAATCCATCCAAACCAACCCGTTTGAGTTTATCATTGGTATTCGGATGACACTCATCAGTGAAAATTAGCCATTTACTGACACCCAGTAGCCTCTACATAAAGCTTGCAATTGTATTCTAACCTTCCAAAAATTCAAAACAGAGAGGGGGAGAGAGAAAGGGCAGAAAGGTTCATGTGAAGAGAATTGCTTTCTTTTCCTGCGGTGGAGAAAGATTTTTGAGGAGCAACGCTTTCAGATGAGTATTATTTCTTTAGTGTTTCTTTTTCCCCCGTTCTTGTAGATTAGATTCTTTTGAGTTCTATGCTTGCTTGCTGCATATAACTGATTCATCTGTTATTTGATATCAATTATGACTTAATCCCAAATTATTTGTGAATATTGTCCCTGTACATGAGTTTGCATATAGTAGCTGTAGACCACGATTTATGGATTCTTGCTTCCTACTGAGTCCCGATGGTGTAGATTGCTGTTTTTTTAATTTGTTTAACTCTGGTTTTTGCATGTTAGAAGCTGAAGGTCTTAGGAATTTTCCTATGTGCCTCTTCATTTTGTTCTGTTTTAAGGGAGATCTAGACAATCTTTGTTTTTGTTTTGAAGCACTTTGAAACTAAAAAATAGAAAGACAAAAATGAATTGATTACCAGTTATTTCTATAGAAGCTAAATAGCATAAAATTGATCACCAGTTATTTGTACATGTTTATGTCATGCTTCAAGGCTTTAGAGTACTTATATGGAATTCTGTATTCTAATTTTTTTTATTCTCTCATTTGGGTTTTAATATCTGATGATAAATGGCATGATTAGAAACATCAATTGAGCTTGAAAACTGCTTGCATGTATATCATGTTTCATACTCTGATAAAGAATAAAAAAAGAAAAGAAGCCAGTAGATGATTGACTGGATATTTTGGCCTCAGATAGTGTAGGTGATTAAATCACAAACTCCCGGTAGTTTGAATACTATTCCATCTGCCCTTTATGGCTTATTTTATCTACTCGTATGCCTATTCATTTGATGGGTTATGGGTCTTTTTTTTTTGTAAGCTGCAAAGGGATAGAAGGCATAAGTTTAAACCACTTGGGAGTTTTTGAGTCATGCAACTAGAGTATCCTGGGCAAAAAATATTAGTGAATGCTTATTATTGCTTACTTTTAAAACATTGATTAGTTTACTTTAGATTTTCTGTTGTGTGGTCTATTTACGCTATTGAATTATACATTTTGTCTTTTCTTGCTTGTTTTTGCAGCAGCTGTCTTTGGTTATGCTGGAAATTCTTATTGAAAGACGACATGTTGCTTAGTTTCAGTTATGCTGCCTACGCATCTTCTGTATTACTTTGCCTATTGAATGATGGTATTCCTTTCTGTTATATGTTGGATAATACCTAACTGGTGTTATCCTATATTTTGGTCCGATTTTCCTTTTCACCTTTCTTCACTTTTTTTTTCCTTTTCTTTTGGAGTCATTACTGTGCTTGTGCTTCAGTTTTTTGGGTTACATGTCTTTGGTAAAGCCCCATTTATATAGGCGCTATCCCTTTTTCCCTTTTATGGCTTATCTTATCTTCTTTGTATTTTCTCGACTTGGGTATGAGTATTTTGCAGAAGACGCTCGGGAATCATTCTGGCTTTGACGTTTTCTATGGAGTTCTCTATTGTGATTTTCTATTTGCTCATTCTGGTTTTGATGTTTGATGACAGATGGCAATGGCATGATTCAAAAACATAAATTGAGCCTGTGAACTGCTTATACATCATGTATCTTGGTTGGTTCATTGCCATTTGATTTCCCTTTCTCTATGATCGCAAGACACAAGTCTCTATGCATAAAATATTTGTTTTTAGGCATAATGTGAAACAGATTTGAGTAGACAAATTCTATTCTTAGGGATAAATCCTCAAGATTATGATGAAGTAAAGAGTAATTTCATGTATAGTATAAATGTATAATAATCCCGAATCTTCAACAGTCACATCTAATCACTCTTGAAACAATCAAAGTCCAAGTGATGGCCCTTCGGGTTCGGTCCCGTGGTTGTAGTCCAGTTGGGCGAGAGTCACGTCCAGGGATCGAATCCTCGGATAACCTTTGGTCGGTGATGTTGGGCAGCCTCTCCTGGTCACGCAGTGGGATTAGTTGGGTCGTACGGTATTACCAGTCCATGGATCCAAATACCCTCTGTGATGACAAAAAAAAAAAAAAAATCAAAGTCCAAGTGATGGAGAAATAGAAACGTTTTCACATGAGGTGCTTAATCATATTGCAGCAGGAAACGGGAAAAGCCAGACATTGGAAATAAGAGAGTCGTAAGAGATGAAGATTGGGTACATCACAGTGCACTTTCACTAAGATTGCAGACGATCTATCTGTCATCAGACAGTACAAGAAAGATGAACTTGGAGACGTGACAAATTTGGATTGGCTTGGTGGCTCGTAGGCCGTAGCAGCAAAACTTGACCAAGGAACTTTTGTAGTCGGTGGTTTTTAGTAGGGGCCAGAAGCCACACAACAAATTTAAAAGAGCCATAATTGCTGGCATGGATGAGGCAGCTTTCTGCATACAGGGATATGATGATGATCGCGACGCTAGTTAAAATTGTAAAAACCACGTGCATATCATGCCTAACCAAATTCTCTCATTCCTAAGCAAATTCTTTTAATTGTATTTTCCCTTTTTTGAGGCTGCAAATTCTTTGATCATTTGTTAGGAATAAGAGAATTATGCGAGCCGAAATAGGTAGCTGACTCCCTTTAAATCCTCATTCACAGAGATAAAAGTCTAGGAGAGCATCAATAAATTCCTTACTCAAGAATGATCTGTTTAGGATTCAAATGTCCCTTCTTCTTATCGGCTTCTTAAATTTCATCTCATCGCTGCTAAAAAAAAAAAAAAAAGTTAAGTCGAATGATTGCCCCCTACGTCCCGCTAACAAACAGAGAAAATAGAATCACATTCAAGACATTATTGTTAAGTGCTTGGCATGATCTTACAAACGGAAATTAATCTCAAGACTTCGTAGTTTGTGTACACCAAATTGCCCTTTTGTGCTATTTTCTTTATTAGCTCCGGAACTGAATTCATAGGATTGCCCACTAGTTTCTAGTTATCAACAAGAAATAAGTTTTTTTTTTTTTTTTTCGTAACGAGGAAAAGTGGGATATTGAAGCAATGAATGAATGAGTGCCTACCATTCATTGCTTCTGATGAAGAGGAAGCCAACATAGAATAGAATAGTGGAGAAGTTGAGACATCTGCTTTCGTAGATGCACGGGTTGCCTGATAGCCGTAGTTGGACCCCGTGAACCATCAACTGCTTCTTGCTTTTATCATTACTTGCTAGGATGCGTTATCAGTTTTGCCAATAATAAAAGTTAACTTTCGGAATTTGGACAAAATTTGTCGGGTGGGGGGTGAGATCCATCCGAGTAGGATTTCCACGGTTTGCTTCATGTGCTTCACAGTTTTGTTTTTGTTCTTTTGTGTGTTTTGGGTTTTGGCAAGATTTAGAGAACATGACTGGTTCAAATTATGCTGGAACACCATTTAAGCTTAAAATTCAGCAAATTAATTATTTCAGTAGTCAGATTTCAAAATTCAGCAGATTAATAAAAAGGGATCCAAATTACATGTACATATACTTCTAGCTTTGTGTGCATTTTGCTGTTTTCAAACTAGTGGCCATGTATGAGCAAAGGTAAATTGAATTGGAGTTGTACAAGCAAGAGATCCTCCGATCATAAGCAATTATAAGCATGAGTGAGTGAGTCTAGTTGTACTTCAAACCGTTTAAGAATGACAATTTCAGCATTTCACGTAAAATAAAAAAAGGTGTACGTAGGGTCGCTCTTCAATGATAGTTTAGTGTATTGGAGTACTAGTTTTTGTGCTTAATTAAGTAGTATTATTGGATTCTCTTTATAAAATCATTTCGGATGTTTTTTTTTTTGTTGAAGAAATCAGCTGATTTCGAAACCCCTCATTATTATTTTGTGATGGGTTCACCAGACTCTTAATAAAATAGTAGGTAAAACAAAACCAAAACCTTATTATTTTATCTGCTATACTCCAATAGAGAAAATTTGAAATCAAACTCGTTTGGTGTTAGTTTTTGTAAATTGTTACAATTTGATACACGCGAGATAAAAAATTGTACTTACAAAGGAGCTTAAAAAAAATTGTCAAAAACATCAATCCAAACATGTCAAGATTTGTAGAATCCAAACATTCTCGTAATTTGACGAACCGCCAATCAAATCCAAGCCTTGCATTAGTCGACAAGCTGCAGAAATTGTGTCGTTGTAGGCCCCAGCGTAGCAATAACTGGTCCAAAAACGTCCATATGTACCTATCTGGACAATTTGAGCAAGCGGCATTCTATTGCTACCCCGCGCAATACGCCCGGTGTGCGTGAAAGAAAGGGTTACTGAAATAATAATGATTAACAAATTAGTATGATTTAATAATTAATAAGAGAATGAAACAAAGCAAAAGAAAATTGTAAGAGGTAATCCACTCATTTGAAGTAATAATATATAGACGTGTTTGATCAGTAAATTCGGAAAGACAAACTCCCTGCAATTTATCAACAAATAAAAATATAATAAAGGGTAGAAAAATATTAAATAGCAGGTATGGAGAATTTCATTTCAACATGCAACCTTAAGCAAGTTTAAGAGAAAAAAAGGCAACGATTATATCCTATTTGTTTCTGTGTTTTGAAAAGGAAAACCGAATCCCAAAGCATTACAATGGAAAAGGATCGGCAAGAATTTGAACAAGAGTAACCATAGTTAGATAAGGATGGAATTAGCACAAATCTAATAATTACAAGATTCAACAATGGCAATTATTAGTTGTAACAATGGTAGAAAACTATGTATAATTCATTAATAAACATTGTAGGTGCCTTATTATCAATTCTAAATGACTAATTAGCATGAAATTCCAGTGAAACCAATATTTTAGGCTAACTACCAAAGCAACTCTAAGGTCAATACAGCAAATTAGCAAAGATAATAACACTTAATTAAATAACTCCTTCATACGTGATCCTACTCAAGTCATTGGAAGAGAGATTGACTATTACTCTCAAGTATCAATTCTCATAAACACGTTGAGTTTTGGTGTATGACTACTCTTTTTTTTTTTTTTATCATTCATCAATTTTTCTAACCTTTTAATCATTCATCAATAAGTATGGGAAAATTCACCCAACATGTGGTACTTTTCTAATTAGACCTTTTCAACTAAGCATCATCATATGTCAAGACACGAACATTGATTAAATTTGCTCTCATCAAGGTACCGTTGAGGAAACGTCCTGTCTACTATATATGGTGTATTAAAGTATGGAAAAAGACCATTTGGTCTCCCAAATGAACTGGTCAGAAAATGAGAAAAATGAGTCAATGGCCGGTGCAAGTTTTTAAAGCAATGTGCTAATACTCTATGAGCAGAAATGACTTCCAAGTTTGAGGAGAAGAAAATAAAATACCTAACAATACATGTTTGACAATTTTACTGCAATTAATTGTTATTTACTACTATCTTTTTTTTTTTTATACATTTTTACTAATTTATGCTTCTTCTTCTTCTTTTATTTCTTGGTGATAAGATAAGAAGGAACTTATGGATGATAAGAAGAATTACAATTCATTAAAACTACAAAAACGAACAAGCTTTGTGTTTGGATTGCATTTTCCGTCATTTTTCATGGAAAAATTACTGTAGCGATTTGATATATGTGAGGGAAAAAGGTGATAGGGAAATGTGATCACGGAAAATATTAATGAGTGTGTTTGGACAGCCAATTATTTGGCCAAATATATTTGCTGACATCACCATTACAATTTCCAATACACCTTTTTATCTTCCCAATTACTTTTTTATCTCACATACATCACATCACAAAAAGTGCTACAGTAAAAATATTTCAAATAACTTACAATCCAAACACACTTCCGACGGAAACAAGCAATCCAAACAAGGAAAAAGAACTTATGCATATTTCTTGGTCAGCACAGACTTGCTATAAGATTAATCTGCTTTTGTCCTGGCTAGCTTTGCCCAAAAAGCATATATAGTCTCAAGCACAAGACATACTCTAGACTTTTCCTTTCAAAAAAATTACTCCCTCCGTCCTACTTTGATAGTCCTATTTTTCTTTTTCGTCTGTTCCAAATTGTTGTCCACTTTCCAATTGAAGAATGTAGTTGTATTTTAATTTTCCTAAAATACCCTTATTCAATGTAAATTGTTGTTACTATAAACCTATCCCATTTAATGAGAGTTTATTCTTTTTTTACCATCAATTCAAGTTCCCATAAAGTTGTACTCTAATTAATGTGAGGGTATTTTAGAAAAATAGCTACCTAAATTGATTGTTCCAACAAAATTAACTACTTTTTTTTTAAACTGTGTGAAAAAAGAACTAAGACTATTAAAGTGGAACGCAGGGAGTACGTCCTTTCGCGGGAAGGGCTGGCTAGTCTTGACCTTGGGGCAATGTTGCTTAATAAAGGATGATGACTTAATAGAGTCTATTTATATACTAGCTGTTAATTTGTATTGATTTGCTGGATGGGTTGGAAAGTGAGATGAACCTTTTGCTATCATCTCTCACCTCCAACATTAATTTCTTTGTTAAGTTTCCTGCTACCTACTTACTAATCGAGGGTGTAGCCAAATTTTAATGAGTTTGGAAATAGCTAGCCGTTCAACTACTTTAGGTTTAGGTTTAGCAACAACGTTTAAAGTTCAAAAGCGGTACCCCAATAATTCCTAAAAGTTATGACCCTGTAACCTTTTGGGAAATCGCCAGAGGAAAGTTCTCCATGACATGAGTGAAGCCTCGTGCTTTTTGAAGAACTTTGTGCATCCATTCTAGACTGCAAATCGCCATATCATCCAAACAAAAAAAATTCTCGGACACTCTTTTTTCTTTTCTTTTTTTTCTAGCATGTGGTGAAACTTGTCGGCATCTTCCACCAGAAAAACCATTCCTCTTTTTTTTTTTTTTTTTTTTTTGGCCTTTTTCTTGTGGCGGTAGAATCACTAACGAGTCATGATAGAAACTCGCATCAATGCGGTGCACGGGACTAGCCGTTTAAAGAAAAAAGAGAGAGTGGGAGAAGGTGGTGGGGCAATTTTCTGGTGGGACGGTGAAAGCGAGATGCCCAAATCTTCTTGATCATCACCACGCCCACCAACGGCTAATGCTATAACTCTTGGACGGCCATTTTTCAACTTCCTTAGAAATAATTAGTAAAAAAAGAAATCCATTTTTATATCAAATTATAAAAAAAAAAGAAATTCATTTACCAACAAAATTTTCTTCCCCCTCCAACCCCATATATAAATACCCCTACGCCTCTCACTCACTCCACTGCCACACTCTATTCTTCTTCTTCACTACAAAAAGCTTTACTCCTCCTGTTTCTCACTTTCTTTCATTTTATCATCTTCTTGTTGGATTCTTTTTTTTTGCACAAATTTTGTTTTTCTTTTTCATTGTGAGCCATGGCAAAGGATATGGGGGTGGCAGAGCATGGTTCTTTTACGACCAAGGACTACCATGATCCACCACCAGCACCGCTGATTGACCTTGAAGAGCTGACCAAATGGTCCTTCTTCAGAGCTATAATTGCTGAATTCATAGCTACCCTTCTCTTCCTTTACATCACTGTTCTCACCGTCATTGGCTACAAAAGCCAGATTGACGTTGCCCACCAAGGTGACCAGTGCGGCGGGGTGGGAATTCTTGGAATTGCATGGGCCTTTGGTGGCATGATCTTTGTTCTTGTCTACTGCACCGCTGGCATTTCTGGTAACAATTCCTTCTTTTTCCCCCCTTACATTGTCCACCGCCTTCCTTCTGAAAAAATAAAACAAAATATTGATTGTATATTTTACATCAATGAGAAATTCTAGTTTAGAATCTCCCACTTATGCTGAAAAAAAAAAAATTATCTCAGTCCATGAAAGTATTTTTCATATTAAACATTATACTGTATTCTATTTATAGAAAAATTATATGGTCTCTTTTGAATATTATTTCCTCGACTTGTATATCTCGTCAAGGATAAATAGTTTAAATTTTAAAAATATTTAACAATATTTAATCTATTAAAGATCAATAATAATACTTCTTTCATTCATCACCTAACCATTAGTAAATTACTTATGGGTAGAATCTCCCCTGTTTATTTATAACAATGGAAACAGTTAAAACAATAAGAAGAACTAGGAAGCAATAATTGTTAATTATGTTCCCATAAAGAAAATAATATATATATATATTTTTTGGTATGTTTGGTTGTAGGTGGTCACATTAATCCTGCAGTGACATTCGGGCTGTTTCTGGCACGTAAGGTGTCGTTGACCCGAGCACTGGCGTACATGGTGGCCCAGTGTGTAGGTGCCATTTGCGGGGTGGGGCTTGTGAAGGCCTTCCAGAGGTCCTACTATGTCACATACGGCGGAGGAGCCAACCAGCTTCAGGATGGCTACAGCACCGGCACAGGTTTGGCTGCGGAGATCATCGGAACGTTCGTTCTTGTCTACACTGTTTTCTCTGCCACTGATCCCAAGAGGAGTGCTAGAGACTCCCATGTCCCTGTAAGTATATATATCACTGATTTGACTTCTAAGCTTCCTTAAATAATACTACAGATGAATAATGAATGAATTATATGTTACTAACAGTTTTGAATCTGCACGATTGATTCATTTGTAGATTTTAGCACCACTTCCGATCGGATTTGCGGTGTTTATGGTGCATTTGGCCACCATTCCAGTCACCGGCACAGGCATTAACCCTGCCAGAAGTCTTGGAGCTGCTGTTATCTACAACAAGGACAAAGCTTGGGATGACCAAGTTAGTACTATACCAATTTATAACATTCTTAGTAGTCAATTGGCTTTTGTGCAGTAATAAGTAGAGTGGTACACCATACTATGTACTCCATGAGTTATTTATTATACTGACAAATTTCAACCACTCCTTTCAGTGGATTTTCTGGGTAGGACCCTTCATTGGTGCAGCAATTGCAGCTTTCTACCACCAATTCATCCTGAGAGCAGGAGCAGTTAAAGCTCTTGGTTCATTCAGGAGCAGCAGTTCCCACGTCTGATCAGATCAAGTCAAATGTCCTCCTCTTTTACACCTGCTCTTCCATCACCAAGAACCACCATGGCCAGGAATAAGAAAAGCCATGGCGATGTTACTAGTCTTTTATGTATTAGGAGGTTTTTTTTTTTTGAGCAGTGGAAGAAAGCCATGGAAGAAGTGTATAGACAAAGCAAAAAAGTTCGGCGTTGAAACTCGAAAGGAGAAAGCATTTTGTAATCTCTTCCTTTCTTGCTCTTGTTGTTATTGTTGTCCTCCTCCAGCTATTTATTTGGGCATGGAATTTGTACTGGTCCTCCATTTATGTGTAATGAATCTTTTTACCTGGAAATGATGTCAGATATGCACTGGGCTTCTATCAAAATTTGGTTCTGCATAAAAAATTTCCTTAATTTTGGCATTTAATTCTTGATGGCTGCGTGCGTCGCTGGTGGGAAATTTGGCAATGGTGAAATTCTTGCAGGAAATAGGAAACGTGGTCCATGGAAATGGGAATTTGAGTGCTACACGCACAAAGAAGCATCTGATTCTCGTTTAGCTCGAATTGAATGAAGACACACTAGTCTATTGTTAGACATTTATTTCATCCTCACCGACTGGAAAAAGGGACTTTACAGGTGTATAGTTTCCAATCCATCTGCCTTGTCCAGGAGCTATCTTGTCAATGGAAGCAGTAACTGTTTGTAGATTTTCACTGCATATTTTTTCTGCACAAGCAAGCATCTTTGGCATATGACCGCTAGCTTGCTGAAACGTTCCTGGATTAATTGAAGAGATAATTAAAGTGAATTTGAAGTTGGTAAACGCCTCTTCTAATCACATCATGTGATTTGATTTAGGAGAAGATTTGTAGTACATTTTTCAGATGTTCAGTTTCATGGGAATTCGGTACATTTTTGCTTGTAATTTCCATTGGAATTTTGCAATGTTGGAGAATGGACATTACGCACATCCTCAATTTGATTGTTAGAAGACGCTTGCTGGATGCATGAAAATAGAGAGGCAACATAATTTTTGAAGCATCATTTGTCTAATAAAAACTGGGGGCTTTTTCTTTTCTTTATAATTTATAATTGTTTGAGTCATCATCAGCTACAGGCACGAATCCGAACAAACATACTCCCTTTCTAGGTTTTGCTTAAAGACACCATGGAAAGGTGCCCTTATTTATTTATCATATCACATCCTAGCAAAGGTAACCACATCCACACGTTACCCGTATTGTGGTGTATCTTTAGGGATGAGGGGCAGGGGAGCGGTCATCAGATCACTAGCGGTCACCGCTCCTGAACCGTTCACGATCAGATTTTGGCAAAAAAAAAAATGTGCGGTCCAAATCACTAGTTGTACATCAATTTTCATAACGTGTGTGGGGTCCGCAAAATTTTATACTAAAGTTACACGTTGTGAAAATAAAATTATGTCGTGTGCAACCAAAGTTACGTGCTGTTGAAAATGATCAAAATCGCGTGCAACCGTTCCTGCCCCTTGTCCTATCTTTAGGTATGCAACTTGTTCTGTGAGCTTTTTTATTTTTATATGTAGAGAATATTAAATTCAAGATCTCGTGCTTCTTTTATCATCCTATTCAATTCTCCTTCGTTTTGTGAGAATTTGTCTATATTTGTAGTATAAATACACAACTTTTAAGCGATTTTTTTTTTTTTTGTTAGCTCGAGATATCCAACGAATTGCATAGCAACTGAGCATTGATGGAAGCACCCAATCAAATCTACACGTTATAAGGAAACTTGGAAAATAAGGTGACATCTAGTTATGAATCCACGCCAAATTTTGCCAAAACATAAACACAATAAGGGACATTGGTGCTAGCAATTGAGAAGTTCCCCTTTCAATTGCAATTGACTCAATGCATATATCATCATCCACTGCACAAAAGGAGCACACCTGAAACAAAAACATGTCAATATTTGGATATTTTCCATAATTGTAGCCACTGGCGGATTTAAGGTGGGGGCACGGGCCCCCACTGCTCCCCCTTAAATTCCTACAATATGCATAAAATTTTGATATTATCTTAAGTGTGTCTTCAAAGTTTTTTTATGAAATAAGTGAAAGAATTACGTGGTATTTTAAATTGGTTCATGAACTAATATTCTAAAAGAATATATGGGTCACAAAATTCCATTTTGAAATAAGTTCAATTTTTTTTTTTTCATTTAACTTATTGGTGAATATTTTTTTTTACTTAAAAAACTAGCAAAAGAGTAGGAAAAAAATTTTAGTGTTGCTTTTGCCCCCATTGAAAATTTTTTCTGGCTCCGCCACTCTCCCCTAATATGTTAGACTGGATCAGAGTCATCTGCTTCCTGTTGGAACATTCAATCTTGATTTTCCTCCACCCTTTTTCTGAAGCCTTGATGATGCATAACCTGACAAGCTTCTGCTTCGTCTTGCAGCTGGTTTCCAGATTCCCTTTCTCTAAAGTGACCATGCTGCTAGGCATATTGATTCATGCAGTCCTCAACGTGATGATAACGAACTTCTTAGCTATGACCAGTACGACTCTCCACAAATCGTGACGCTGGAACCGTTTCTGTCGCCATTGATTATAGTAAACATTTCTTGATCTCATGTCATTGCCAAAGATGACCTCACCCGTGGTGCTAATGCCCAAAACTCGAAGTTCAAATCCTCAGGAAAAACAACGGGACATTTTTCTGTGCCAAAGTATCGGCATGCATCTATGGGCTTTTATTAAATCCAGCCGAGCCCAATGCATCATTGTGATCTTGGACTTTAAGTCGATTAAACCGAAGAATGTAAAATGGGCTACGAGACTTTTCCTTCTATCTCACCAGAAACCAGTAGTTTTAGTTTCTGTGAAAGTTAATACGCTAATCTCAAATAGGGATGTATGCGAGCCGAGTTACTCTCGAGTAGCTCGCGAGTAGCTCGGTCAATAGCTTGGCTCGAACTCGGTTAAACCGAGTTCGAGCCGAGTCTCAAGCTACTCGAATGTATTTCGAGTCAAGTTTCGAGTCAGTATTTTGGGCCTTGTGGCTCGTCGAGCTACTCGTCGAATCGGAATATATTTAAATAATATATATGTATTATAATTATAAAATGACCGTTATGGGTATAATTTATACTGAATTTACAATATACTCTTCTTTATAATAAAATTTCATAGTGGCAGAAAAGTAATAACATAATTGTAAAAAGCCCTAAAAAGAAAAAATGTCTAGAAAAATGTACATTTTCCGAGTCGAGTCAAAAAGCTTGATTAGACTCGGCTTGATAAGGCTTGACTAAAGGTCTAGCCTTATTGAGTCGAGTCTCGAGTTTAAAGGGATTTTCTCGAATCAAACCTCGAGTTATGATTTTTTAGCTCGATCGAGCTCGAGCCTAATTACATATGGGTTGAGTCGAGTTCGAGTATAGCGGCTCGAGTACATCCCTAATCTCAAAGAATCTTGCCACCTTCATGATTAATTTATCTTAAACATTTTAGTAAACAACTTTTAAAACCTCTTATTTTGTAAATTATTAACTTTTTTAATTGTAAAGTAATCTTTTGGAGAAAACTGTTCATTGAAAATTTTTTTTCTTTTTGGTCTTATGGAGGGTGCAAGGAGACTAGTCTAGCTTGGCTAATTGTTTATTGAGTAGAGCAAAATGACTTCTTGTCCAAATTGTATAATTTGATCTGGAAAATAATTGAAACAACCAGCGCACTTATTAGGGAATACGAAACAAATGATATCCGCATACTGCACGCCACAACAAGCATCATAAAATAACAGAATCTTTCGAAGGCATACTCTAACTCATGGTAGATATCGTAATTGAACCCTTCTAAACTTTTTCTTAACATACTTTCTGGCTATATATGATAAAAAATCAAAAATAAAAACTTTCTGGCTATATAGGTAAAGTGTTTTTGAGTATCATCGTTACAATATCAAGAGATATGATAACAACCAATAGTAGCTACACATTGTCAGATTGATGATCAGATTATCCTCGATGTTTGCACTTATTTGTTCAAACATCGGAACACTTGCAGCAACGTTTATCCCTGAGTTTCGGACATTTAGAAAACGTCTTCATAAGTATGCCCTACAGAAATGGTTTTACACATTACTATAAACACTACCACTCCTCGGCTCACTAACTTAATACTACTACTTACACAGAAGTTTGGCTATTGTAGGGAGAGTGGCCAGCACTACCAATACCACCAAGCAAAAGATGGCCCATACTTTGATCAGCAAGTTCTCTCAGCTTGTTCAACTCAGGCAGCACAACACTGCCGAGATCAGGTCGATCCTTTCGCCTCAATTCTGAACATTGAAGGCCTAAATTTGCCACGATTAACGCTTGCTCAACAGGCCAATCAGGCACATTGGGATCGAGTATGTCAGTGAAGTTTCCATTCTCGATTGCCCTTGCAACATGATGAGTCAACCCCATCGCTGGCTTGGCTGTAATGATCTGCAGAAGTATGATTCCAAAGGAATATACATCAGATTTAACTCCAAGCATTCCTGTCTGCTGATACTCTGGATCGATATAGCAAAACGTTCCTGCAGCTGATGTCATTCTATACTGTGTTACATTTTCAGCAACCGAAGGGGGGACTAATCTGGCCAATCCCACATCACCAATCTTGCTTACGAAGTATTGGTCAAGCAGAATATTGGCGGGCTTAAGGTCACGGTGGACTAGTGGTTCTGGCTTAGTTCGATGAAGAAAAAGCAAACCTGTTGCAATCTCTGCTGCAATTCGGAACCTAAGTTGCCATGTGAGAGCAGGGGTATTTCCTCTTCGATACAGACGATCTTCTAAGCTTCCATTGGGCATACATTCGTACACCAGACAACCATATTCAGGACAGGCTCCAAGCAGGAGCACCATATTTGGATGCCGCATACAGCTTAAAACTTCAACCTATATACAATACACTTGTTTAGGAAAGGAAAGCTTAGAATTTATGTATTAAACAAAATGAAAGTAGGCTATCAGCTACTAGCCTACTATACGTATTACTACTACATTCATAATTTCAATTACCTCTTGTTGAAATTGTGACCTTCCTTGGGTAGCATCTGGACGCAAGATTTTAACAGCAACCGCAGTATGATCAAGATAACACTTGAAGACAGGACCATAACCGCCTTCTCCAATCTTGTAAGATTCACTAAAATTGTCTGTTGCTGCTTCGATCTCTTCAATAGTATACCTTCTATACCTAAAGCCGCAGTAAATTGGAGGACTTTGGGCTTGGCTTGTTTGAGATGCTTGGTCTGTTTCAGACGCAGACTCAGATTTGTTCTTATCTGCCTCTTCAGCTAGTCGAGCTTCTTTTAATCTTTTTTCTTCTTCAATTCGCCAACGATGGAGCTCTGCTGCCTGCATTACATACAGATTTCCTATTATCTTAGAATCTCATATATGCACAATGTAGCTTTTCCTTTTTGCTATTAAAAATGATACCTTTTGTTTGGCAGTTAAAGCTTCCTTGCAGGCTGTACTGTACATATCCATAGTTCTTTGCAACTCTAATTTTAGCCTTCTCATTTCTGCTTCTGCATCATCCTGTACATTTATAAGTACAACAACTATCAGGAACAATCATCTAGATGTGATAAAACTGACAGTAATGAATCCAATTATCACCATATCCTTGTGATTGGTAAGTTAAAAATTGCCACAACTTCATTTGAGATGAGAGGAAAGTAAAATGTGCTTCAACTCATCGTCTCATACTGGAAATAATTAACTTACAGTTTCAATTGAAGATGATGAGAATTCGTAGAAAGAACTCAAGTCGCTGGCCTTAGATCCAAAACGTTCAGAGCCAAAGCTACTGTCTGAACTAGTTGATATCCGTGAGGTTCGCCCCGAATCCATACCCTCGTAAAGTGCAGACATTCTATCAACACTTGGCCTTTCAGAGCTTATGAATGAAATATCAGATTCTGATTCCGACAGGTCTCCAAACGTTTTCCCAGTAAAACCTCTTCCCCTAGCAAATGGTGACCTATTCCACGTAAGATGTTGTTAGCCCAGTTTTAAATACACAGGCCAAGTTCGGAAATAATAAACAGATGATTTGCTCAATATCTAACCTACCTGATTAATTCATGGTCCTCTCGTGAGATAAAAGGTCTTCGAGGAGTGACGTCTCCTGTTCCAAGTTCATTTTATCTCTAATGGAGTTGCGCAAACAAGCAAAATTTAACCTCTCATATGGTACAAAGGAAAAAGTACAAACCTCTCATAACGGGGATTTGCTTGGGACGTAGATCTGGAGACGTGCAAGTAGACCTGCTAACTTGAAATTGATCTTGCACTTGATTTATTTGGTTTATTTGGTTATAAATAGGAGAAGTAAATGGAGCCAGTCGAGATGCATTTCGAACTTGGGAGATCTTCGTTTTGGAGATAACATAAACTGTGCAAAAATCCGGTGCTCCTTTTAGTGCTGCAGTAGGGACGTCAATTGTCTTTAATCTTCTGCATCATGAAGATGAAAATGTGGTCAGATATTTAACTAGAAGAATAGTTATGTTGATTCTACAAGTCTGATAAATTACTATATATCTTGCTTGCTCTGGTGCGGATCAACTAAACCATCTCTGCAACTGATGATACAAGCAAGAGAAAAGTTCTACCTGATAAAGCCATGCCGTGATGACCCAAGAACCAAACTCTCGATTGCACCTTGGGCTACATATTCAGTTATAGCTTTGGCTATATCATTGCCTTGAAGTGTAACATCGAAGCATTGTATCTATTGCCTCAGAGGGAAAACATTAAAAATAAATAAACAAAATAAAAGGTAAGCTGCAAGAGCATTTCTTTGAAGAATAAGAATTCATCTTCATAAAATGCATTAAAAAGAAAGAACCAATTCCAGAACTTACATCTTTTCGTGTGCAATAGCAATGAAAGGTGAGGAACAGATCTTTGGCTGGCTTCTCAACTTGTTGATTAGCATCATTAAGTGCACATATGTTTCCAGCTGCAATCACATATGGCCCGAAAAAATTGTTCGTTAGCTCAATTTTTTTAATCACAGGAAACTAACTTATCAGTCGTCCACCAGGTATACAACCATTCAAAATTGAGAATCGCAATTTTAGTCTTCAAGATGGGGAACTATTTCTCCTGTCTATTGATTTGGATTATATACGGGTAGTCATCTTTTTTAATGAAAGTCAACATCTGATATCATTTCAGGATGTTATTTACCATAGAGACCAAATCAATACTATCACATTAAGCATTAGGTCAATAGCTCATATTCAAATATAGTAAGCCACTTGCTCCAACTTAACTCAAAAATGCATTTCATATACACTACAACTAGGCCCTTCTTCAAATTTGGTGCTTTAGATCATGTGCATTGGAAAATCTTATATCTTGTAAAGGCAGTGAAGAAACTTGATTTTACATTATAATGTAAAGGGGAAAGCATCGTAGAGCTATTGGTTGTCGGAGAATAAAAGAACACATAGGATCGATCTTGCATATTCTCTCTTATTTTTTTCCATTTCTACATCCTCTTTTGTAAGAGCCCATTATCACAATTTTGCTTGATCAATAGAATTCGTCACAATCAAGAATGTGTGGACGTTCGTGAGGATTGAGAGAGAGAGAGATGAAGGATTACCTGCTGCTGTGGATGATGACCTGGGGAGTACATGGATGAGTATTACAGTTTGGCCTTTAACAAGCAGATTATCAACTGTCCATCTAAGGGCATATTGACTCGATTTATCCTTGTCAATAGCAACTGCAACCAGCCCATTCCTCCCCAGTTTCCTTCCTGCATTGCTTGCTTTTGAGCTAAGACCATACATTTTGTTTTTTCCCGACCCTCGTTCTGATCACTTCTGACTCATAGTAACTTTTCCTCTCAATAATACGTGACAGAAAATTCTTCTCCTTAGCTTTCCTGCGCTAAAACTCTATAGCCATACATAAATACCTCCAAAGAATGAGAACAATTGGTAACACCACAAGTCCTTGTTGACTTCAAAATGAAAGTATTCGGGTAAAGGTTACATAGGTTACCGAAAATGTCTCTTTTGCAACGACCTTGTCTTAGAATATGAAAATATTCAATCCATACACCTTCAGACGTGGAGAATTATGTGTCTTTCCTTAAAATGCTTTGCACTTTCTTAGGATGCATTACTTGCCACCAGTTGATATGGAAATTGGTGATGGTCAACTTTTCTAGATAGATATCATACTCCCGCTAATAAATTGAAGGTAGATGAAACACAAAAACCAAATGCAGTGAAACATCTTTCGTTTTGGGAGCAAATTAATGCATTGATATTTTTATGTCATTTAACTTAACTATTGGTCAACCATAAGCAATCATCAAGTGATTGATAAAAAATGACTCCTTTCTTTTCTTCTTCTTCTTTTTTTTTTTGCATGAACTAATTTCATAAAAATTAATTTGACTTTTTATTGGGTAACGATGCCCATTAGTATTTTTTGTTTGGAAAATGAGTTTATGGAAAAGATTGTCTAGTAAAAGAAAATAATTTAAAACAGAAAATATATACGCCAGCTCAGCAAGATGCATTTCGATTTCCTTTTCCTAATAAATAGGAAAAGATTGTTCTCCCGTGATGTATAACAGAAGACTACAGTCTTTGAATGGAAAATGGATTTTGACTCTTCTAGTTTCCAATTTCACTCATTTTTTTTTGGGTAATTAATTTTGCAGAAGTTATCATTTTAGTGCTGCATTTCATTTTCTTAACAAAGAAATTAATCTTCCCCCCGTGGATAGCTCGGCTGGGACTGGTCATCTGTAGTTACAGCAAGATTCCAGTTCGACCCCCACGTAGTATCGTTGTTGGGTATTTTTGGGGCGAAACTCTGCCCAACCGGGGGAATTAGCCTCCAAATCCAGAAAAAAAAAAACAGTGTTTATACCATATTAGATAACAAGCAAAACATATAATCTGGCATGTCAAATCATCTTAGATAATCAAGGCTTTTAGGTTAATTTTGGATAGATTTCATAAGATTTTGACTTCAAGAATCAGTATATGGACTGCTGAAGAAGGAACCTTCGCATCTTTTCACAGACTTAATATGGAAAGGTTAACAATCGCATCAGTTATAAAGCCTGAGGTTAAAAATTTCATGCGCAATAATGATAATCTCCAGGTGCATGAAATTGATGACATATTCTCTTCAACTTCCTCACTTCAGTCTTATCTGTAGAGTTGACCTAATAGGGCAGTAGTAATCATCCGTTCTCTTCCTAGGAATTTAACTTTGAAATTTCATCTAAGCCAGCTACATGGCCACTGAGGTGTATTAATGCAGTCTTGAGACTTCACCGGCTAAGATATCATGCATGCTTCTTGTTCCGTTTCTTCTTGGTAGTACTGGAAAGAGCAGCAGATTTATCTCTTTTTCCTTTTGAAAACTGGACTGTTGCTGAGATCGGTGGATGGTTTAAGGTTATCAGCTTTATTCACTTCACCATTGCTTCCCACCTTGCAGCCTCAGTGCATCTTTGACAAAAAAATTTAGCCTCCACAACAGAAAAAAGTTCTGTTTATTGTGAAACATGCAGGAACAGAATGCTCGAGGGGGAAAAACAAGTATCAAATTCAGTAGTCACCAAGGCATCTACATCAAGCTCCAAGTCCTCATCTCTCAGCACAAAGTTCAGAGTGAATCTTAACCACATTATGTCTTTTTTTTTAAGATTAACAGAGTTATGTGTCAATGTCATAATGATAAGTGGCCTTGAGGATAAACAAGAATCATGTGCTTTTCACATATAAGCAGAGACATATCTTCTACAGAATACTCGTGGTGCATTTTGTCCATTCAGCATTTCCAAATTGAGGAAGAACTAGCACCATTTTCAGGGTTATGAGACCAAATCCCTGTCATAGTCTTTGCCTTGCACTCTCAAAATGCATTCTTTTGTTCTTGCATTGCCTAAAACTGACTACGGACACAGCATTTCCTGAGGAATATGAGTCCATTCCGAAGACTTTTGTATTGTTTAAAGAAAACAGCATAAAAAGAAAGTATGAAGTCTAATGACACAGGCTGCAAAATGTTTATAAAAAAAAACAAACAAAAAGCATGCATCTGTAGGGGAAAAAAAGGGCATTTGCAGCAGAGTTTTATAAAGGCGACAGAGAGAGAGAGAGAGAGAGAGAGAGGGGCGTTGGCGGGTAAGAACCTTTTCTATTTTGGTCAGCCAATAGGCAATAAAATTGGTGGATCCTCATTATTTCCAGGTAGACTCCAAAACACCAGATCTGACCCTCCCATTCAACAGCTAGCGTATCGTAGAGGAAACTATTCGTCCAGTCCCTAAATTATTCATTTTGCAAGATTTTGACCACTCAACTATAAATTGTCTCAAACAATTCCCTAACAAAAGAAAATGTCAAGTTTAAGGACTTCTGTCAATTTTCTATGCTACTGGTGGCTGAATGAGGGGCAAAATCGACTAAACACAAAAATCACTAGTATCCTATTGAAAGTGTCATATTTTTCTTTTTTGGCTATCCTAAAATATTTGTTATATTTGACATTTCTAACTATTTTATACTCTAAAATTTTCCCTATGCCCTTCATTAATGACGCATAAAGACAAATGTACTGGGATTGTTTTTCATTTTTTACTTTGACTACCATATGATTAAAGGTAAAAGTGGAACAAAAGAAAAAACTTTTTAATAGAATGTACTATGCATAAAAAGTACATATTTTCAAATATGACTAAATATATGGAACGGAGTATAAGGGCTACAACAGTGCTATAGCATTATTTTAGGAGCTACAATAATGGTCTAAAAATATTTTTGACTCATTTCTTGAGTTACCTTCTTCTATTCAGTCGGGTTTTCCCCTCATTCCACCACCACTAGCGCATAAGTTTGACAAAAGAAGTTAAACTTAGCTTCTTCTTTTTTTTTCAAGTGCATTTTTAAGAAATTTTAGAGTGTATTATGCATAAAAAGTACATATTCCCAAACATAACTAAATATATGGAATGGAGTATAAGGGCTACAACAGTGCTATAGCATTAGTTTAGGAGCTACAATAATGCTCTAAAAATATTTTTGACTCATTTCTTGGGTTACCTTCTTCTATTCAGTCGGGTTTTCCCCTCATTCCACCACCAGTGCATAAATTTGACAAAAGAAGTTAAACTTAGCTTTTTTTTTTTTTTTTTTATTCAAGAGCATTTTTAAGATATTTTATAGTTGAGGGGCCAAATCGTGTAAAGCGAAAAATTTAAGGGCTGGCTGATTGTTTCCTCCTTATAGTAAGCAATAATTATACAACTATAAGTAGTGGCAAATAATGCCTGAGCTGATCACACCGATTCTGCCCATCCCCAACTCTCTAAGTTCCCCACCAGCTTAGCATATAATATACTCCACGCCCAACGCCCAGAAACCTCCGTCCCCTACAAAATAATCATCAAAAGAAAGCAAGAAACTAAGATAATGTCCTTGCACCCAGTTGCGGAAGCTAACGAGAAGAGCCCATTTGGGTCGTTGACTCCGGAGGAATTCTACGCTCGCCATAAGGTCACTCATGGCACCGAGTTCATCACGAATCCTCGTGGCCTTAAACTATTTACTCAATGGTGGATCCCACTTCCCGATTCTGGCAAGCCCCTGATCGGCGTCATCTGCGTCGTCCATGGCTTCACCGGCGAGTCCAGTTGGTTCGTGCAGCTCACCTCCGTCCATCTCGCCAAAAAGGGATTCGCGGTCTGCGCTATCGACCACCAGGGCCACGGGTTCTCGGAGGGTCTCCAGGCTCACATTCCCGACATCAATCCCGTCGTCGAC
The DNA here is from genome assembly GCF_036785885.1 of Coffea arabica. Taxonomy (NCBI): domain Eukaryota; kingdom Viridiplantae; phylum Streptophyta; class Magnoliopsida; order Gentianales; family Rubiaceae; genus Coffea; species Coffea arabica. The sequence goes on from NC_092327.1 coordinate 38,409,991, forward strand.
GACTGCGTAGCCTTCTTTGATGACTTCCGTGAACGCCACGCGCCTCCCAATTTGCCGGCGTTTCTGTACTCGGAGTCGCTTGGTGGGGCGATTGCGCTCTTGATTACCCTCCGCAAGGACTTGAAACGGCCGTACGACGGCGTCGTTTTAAATGGAGCTATGTGTGGCGTCAGCGACAAGTTTAAGCCGCCGTGGCCGCTGGAGCATTTTCTTTCCATCGTTGCCGCTGTGGTTCCCACTTGGCAAGTGATCCCCACTCGCGGGAGGATTCCTGAGGTCTCCTTCAAGGTCAGATTCTTACGTGAAAACTTTTAGAGCAACTGTTTTACTACTCCCTAGTAATTTTGATGCCTTTTCAGCAATTCTTTTCTGGCAACTATTTCTCTTTTACCTCATCGGAGTAATTGTTAGTTTTTCGCATGATATTGTGTTCCTTTTGGTGATTAGGTACATTGATCATTTCAGTGCAAGAAAATAGGCGTACGCTATTACGAATACAAAGTGATATTTTATGAATTAGACCTGCATAATTAGGTTATAAACAACTCTAAACTACAACGTTAAAGCCTGATTTGATTCTGTTAATAGTTTTTAAGCGTATTGGAGTCTGACTTAATTGTCGTTCCAACGAGTCTTAACAAGTCGAACACGCCCAATTGAGTAGCTTCATTCATTTCCCAATTGAGTGGCTTCATTCGTTTGTAGGTAAATTTGAAACTTTACACTTATTTAGTACCCTTTTTATGAAGTTAATAACAAGCAACAAATCTTGTTCGGCATGCTCTGATTGGTTCATATGATCATACGAGCTATATGAAAAAGAAATGGGTTTCATTGAAAATGCCGATTTGGCATCAAATTTTTCAAGTAATCGAAGTTTTCATCACGTATTTCTTGTTCATTTTGGTTTATCAAAGGTGGAGTGGAAGAGGAAGTTAGCAATGGCAAGCCCAAGAAGGCCATTGGCTAGGCCGCGCGCTGCCACTGCGCAGGAACTGCTGAGGTTGAGCGGGGAATTGCAAGACAGGTTTGGGGAGGTGACGGTGCCACTTCTGATAGTGCACGGCGGTGATGACGTAATATGCGACCCGGCGTGTGCGGAGGATTTGTACAGACGCGCCGCTAGTAAGGATAAGACCATCCACATATATCCTGGCATGTGGCACCAGCTGGTTGGTGAGTCTGATGAGGATGTGGAGCGCGTGTTTGGAGACATTGTGGAGTGGCTTCGGACTAGAGCTGAACGCGCCGCCTCTTCATCCTATTCCTAGTTAGATGACGAGAAATGAGAGGGCAGAATGCCGCCGGAGAATGGTGGTTAGAGTAAATAATAATAAAGCCGTAGAAAACCCAGTAGGTGGGTGGTACTGGATGTAACGTGTGGGTACGCATTATTGATTGAATGCAGGTGGCTGCTAACCACTGCATTATCTCACATCTGCAATTGCAAAGTTTTCGTGCGTCTAAAAATTGAGGCTATTTAGTGTTTGGATTTTGACAAGAGGGGATTGTGGGGTTGAGTGACGATGAGGGCAATGTGCAGTCGCACGTAACAGCCCAGCCAATGTGGCCCTTAATCTGAATTTGGACAATAGCGACGGTTCGTGAAAGGTTCACGGTCTTGATTGACGGACAAAAAAAATGTATGATTTAGTTTACAAGATACATATTGATTTTAATATATGCCGTGCATATTAAAAATAAGGGCAAAATGGCCGGTGACCCTCAAATTATTATGAAATTCAACTTTTAACCCTCAAATTATTAACTAATAAGTTTTAGTTCTCAAACTAATTAAAATATATAATTATAATCCTTCCGTCAACTTGAGTGGCTATGTTGAGTGGTTATGTTTAACAGAGAAAAAGGATTCATGAGATGCTAATGGCTCTCAAACTATTATAAAACTCAACTTTTGACCCTACAATTATTAATGGATAAGTTCTAACTCTCCAACTAATTAAAACGTATAATTCTACTCTTTTCCGTCAACTTGAGTTGTTATGTTGAATAGAAATATCTATTAATAAAGAATTTGGGATGTGTCTAACCGAGTGTTTGATAAATTAAGAAAGTTTAGATATAGTGATGTAAAGTTTGGAGGAATTTTACTAGAGAATTGATTATTTGAGAGATTTAAAAAGTTCAAACTTGGAAGTGAACCAAGACTTGATGGAATATTCCTAGAAAATGAATTGTGTGCCATATTTATGTCATTAAGAGAAGCAAGTGAATCCAATGAATTTGGAACAATACCAAAAAATGAGTTAATTTCCCTATCAACTCAATTAATTCAAGTTGCCTATCCTTAATAAAATTTCTCTATTTAGGGTTTTGGGTTTTAGATTTTCAATTGATTTTGGTCATGTTCAGCAATTGGAGATTTGGTAAATTAATTTATCAGTCAAATGGGGTAAAATAATTTTACCCTAGTACATGTCCTGTGAAAACGAAAACATCCCTCAATTATTGCCTTACCATGCATGTGGTGATGTTTGTGCTTGATATAACGATTCAAATTGATGGAAGGGTTAAAATTATATGTTTTAATTAGTTGGAGGCGTAAAATTGATCAGTTAATAATTGGAGGGTCAAAAGTTAAATTTTATAATAGTTTGAGGGCTATTGCTGCGCATGTCCTGCTATTTTTGTTAAACATAATGGCTTAGGTTGACAGAAAGGTTAGAATTATATGTTTTAATCAATTGGAGGGCTAAAACTTATCAATTAATAATTAGAAGGTCAAAAATTAAATTTTATAATAGTTTTAGGGCTGCTGGGACATTTTGCCCAAAAAATGTGCTACTAATTTGTATTGTTTTCGAGTTGATTTACATGTTGCTGTACCATCCCACCCTCAAATTCCATTAATCTGGGCCATTAATAACACCTTTTCATGCCAACACAAAAAGCTTGCTGCAATCTAAAAAATTCTGGCTCCGTTTGGATTAGCTGTTTTTGGGGGTATTTTTGAAATATTTTACTGTAGCAATATATGTGAAAAACTTTTACTGTAGATGTTTTTAATGGTGTTTTTGGGGTGCTTTTGAAAATATATTTTGGCTATTTTTAAGATTTAAAATTTTAATGAGGTATTTTTAAAATTGCATAAAATCTTACCACAACTCCCTCCCCGTCCCTCCTCCCCCTCATCCCTCATCCCCTCCCCTATTTTTGGTGGTATTTTTTGAGGTATTTTTGGGGATATTTGGGATGTATTTTAGGGTATGTTTATAACTTAAAACATGTTTGGATATTTTTTTAAAAATTTACACCACTCACCACCATCCCTCATCTCCACCAGGGCCTCCCTCCTTCCTTTTCCCTTTCTTTCTCCTTCATCCCCTCCCCCTTCCATTCTCCCCCTCCTTCTCCCTCTCTTTCTCCTTCTTCCCTACTTCTCTTCCACTCCCCCGTAGGTCCACCCTGAAATTGCTGACTCGACCTTCCTCCGGATCAAGTTGCGGTCAGAAGGTTGTGACTAGTGTGACCAAAAGGTCGCAGCTGGAGCTACTGCTGGTTCTTGGGGGAGGAGAGGAGAGGAAGGAGGAAGGAAGAGGAGGAATGAGGGGGGAAAAGGGAGGGGGAGGAGCAACGGTGGAGGTAATAGTGACGGTGGAGAAAGGAGGAAGTGGTAGATGGTGGTGGTGGGTGGTGGGTGATGGTGATTAGAGGAAGAAGAAAAGGTGATTAGATTTATTTTTATTTTTTAAGTTGTATTTGAAATATAAGGAGTGTTTTTTAGTGGTATTTTTGGAGTGTACTATTGTAGATTTGTAGATGAAAAACAAGTATTTCAAAAACTCTCAAATCCAAACTCTCAAATCTATATTATGGTGAATAGTTGATATTCAACCATTTCAAGTATGTCAAAATAGGAGTGATTTGATTTTCCATTCCTAGTGTATTAGGAAACTGACCTCACAACCTTGGTACATAGTAGATTATTTGAAATAATTGGTATAGTACTTTCTATGATGCGATACATCTGAAAAAATATGTGATTGAAAAGATAAAAGAATTCTTGTAAAGCGTATTTGTGGCACAAGCAAATAATTATTTACAAATAAAATTCAAATATAATTATTAAACTCGTCCGGTTAATCACTCAACCCGATGAACCAATCACCAGGCCAGATCGGGTTACTAATTTCATTGGATAAGAAGCCAAACCAGTCAAATCTGGTGCAATCCACTTGATTCAGTAGTTCACCGAGGAATCCAAATGGATTCTCAATAATTGGTTGATTTTTTTTTTCATTTTTGGGCCAAATGTAAAAGTTTGATCCTTGAATCTCATCCTTGTTGACGAAACGTTCGTTCAGATGTATTTATTTACTTTTTTATTGTATAACGAATCCAACTTTCATACTAAAAGTGTTCGTATTATTATGTAAAAATGGTTGATAATTAAAGAAATAATTTTTTAGGTAAAGTATTAAAATTTTTTTAATTCTATTTCATTCAAAGTTTGTTGTTTTACAAAATAAAATAATTTTTTTGAATACATGTTTTATGTTTGTAAAGGATGATATAAGAAAATTGAGCCATTTATTAATGTTTATATATTTCTAATATATCTTTCTAGATGTAATAATTAGTAATATTTAAAACTAGTTTATTTATAAGTTCTACATATATTAAGCTAACTAATATATTACAAGTATTTATAAATATTGTTTTAGCGATCCATTGGTTTAACCACCAACTTGCCTATTGAACCAATGAATCATCCGCTCAGTCCTTTTGCAGTGTTCCTTGCCATGCAAAGTTTAATAAATATGCTCAATATGCCAAAAAAAACATTGGAAAGATTTTATTTTCTTCATCCAAAAGAAAAATAGGGAAGAAAAAGGAAAAGTTGAGCTGAAGCCAAACCATAATAAACCATTGGTAGCCATTGATTCTAATGGGATAAGAAAGAAAAGATGGTTTTCCTACAATTTTTTTATGGTGATAGTATGCATTGAAGTTATTTTTACTAGTATTAGAGATTTATCTCATTATCTTTAAAATACCATAACAAGTGAATGTGTATGAGCCCTCAAACACCCCAAATGTTGGAGTAGGAACCTGAACCTAGAGTTAGCACAATGAACACTATAGGCAATTTGGTAAGCTCGAACTAGTTTCCCAGAAAATGTATTAATAATAATATCCCTCTTCTTCTTCTTCTTCTTATTTTTTCTATGACTTCTTGGATTTTTTAGACATAAAACAGAAGAGACCGAAGGGGATAATGCCAAATCGTGTGGAGTAGTACATGTCATCCTCCAAAAAATGTGAAGTGGCTCAGTCCCTTGGCCCTTGTAACAGGCAAGAACAGGTCCTCCTCAATCTCCATCTTTTTAGGAGACTAACCAAGTTAAACACTCTTCTCTTCCTCACTCTAAGTTTCTTAGCCCACGAAGTGATACTACAAGATTTGTTTCTTCTTTTGGAGACCTATTTAATTGTCCTTGTACTATTCAATTTTAACATATACTATATGTTATATACCGTGCTAATGAAATAATTAATGTAGTTGTGAACTTGCTCAAGAATTATTCCGGTCCCTTTTTCTAATTTTAAGAATGGATGTCCTCTTTGAAGAAATCAATTGCAGTTCGAAGTCAAACTCAATAGTGATGAGGCTTTTGAGATCTGCTATGGATGAAGCACATGAAAAAGTTCAATCTCAAATTGGACCTATTGAATTTCTTCAAAGATCAAAATTTTATGAATTGGCAGCAATTCTAGTGGATGGTAGTCTCAACATTGTTGAAGAAGAGGAAGATATTCAAGAAACAAACCGCAAGAAAATGCTCTCTAACTTTACAGAAATCAAACACTGGCTGCAGAGATGCATTGCAGAAATGAGGATTTTGATAATTGAGAAAGACAAGGAACTAATGGAGAGGGTAGAGAATGAGTTGAAGCTTCGGCGTGCAGCGGAGTTAAATGCAAGAGACTTGGCTTATTTACGGGAGAAACTAGAGACTGAGAGAACAAAGGGTGCAGACCTATGTTTTCAGACTCGGACCGGGTATAGAGTCGGTCGAGCTCAGGGGTCAATGGGTTCGACCGAGTTTAATCGGGTCGAGCTCATAATTTTATATTGTATATAAAATATCTAAAAGTATGTTAATATTAATAAAAATATATTTATATATATTTGATGTTTTAAATATATTTAACAAGAAAATACAAAGAAATTAGAGTGATCAAGTAGTAATTTATATTATTTAATGAACATTAACAAGTTTAGAATTAAAATTATGGATTTGATTGAAAAATAACATCAAATTTTAGGACAACATTTATAAAGTATGAAATATTTGAGATATATTAACAAGTTTTAACAATTTAGAGGTCAAAACATAATATTGAAAAAGTTTGATCTTTTTTTAAAAATTGCTCTGGTTGAACCGGTTTTCCAATTTTTTCCTGGCCAAACCTGGTTTTTGACTGGATTTTTAGTCTTCCGATTTTGAAGAACAACTCGGACCAGATGCCTGGCCGGTTCTAGGTTCGATCGGTCAGACCGGCCGGTCCGGTCCGAGTTTAAAAACACAGGTGCAGACCTCCCGGATTATATTCCAAGCAGTGAAGATATTGAGGATGACCGAGCCCAAGGTGGTGATATTCGTGAATTGAAGAGTTCCGTGGATCAGCAAGTTTTAAATATCAAGCAAAAATTGGAGGATGAGCACCAAATTTTGACAAGAAGGATTAGAGGTAGAAGTTCCAGGTCTTTCGATAGTGAACTTTATTCCAAACTCTTCGACGAGGATACATATACAGGTTCTGGATGGATAGAAGACAAGGTTTTGTGCACGACCATGTTTCAAGATTCAAGTTTATGGGGAGAAACATCTCGAAAGAATCCACCAAAGAATTCAATATATAAGTTCGGAACTCAACCATGACCCAAAAATTTAAATTATTAGGTTTTAAATCCTTACTTACATATTAACCGATCTACCTTTCTCTTTTGGACCAATGTAGGACATTATCTTTTACTCATAAACCTAACAAATCTTGCATTCATGCGTAACTCCATTTGAAACTCTAATATCAATTTGATGGAGAAAAACGCCTCGAAAGAATCCACCAAAGAGTCCAATATATAAGTCAGAAACCCAACTCTGATCCAAAAGTTTAAATTATTAGGTTTCAGATCATTACTTACATGTTAACTGCTCTATCTCTATCTTTTGGATCAATATGATTCATAATCCTTTAATTATGAACCTAACACAAGTTGCTGAAAAATTCAATAAACCCTAGAAAGAACAATGTGATGATTTAGCAGATGAGTTTTGACATAGATATTCTAAAAGGAACATTAGATCTCGCCTTTAAGATGTTGCAAAGTGCTGAGGTGTTTCCATTAGAGAAGCAGTGGACGTGAAGCATTGAGAAAGATGTAATTGTGATTTCAGTTAAGGGCTTCATAAATGGCATTCAACAAAATTTTAAAATAGGATTTGAGAAGAGAGGCTAGTCTTTTCCTGTTGGCTTCAGCAGGGAGAAATGGATAGAATTGATCAATGATGCAAGAGCCTTGCACGATGAACTAAGTGCCTTGTGCAGCCAGGGTAAGATAGAGGAGAAAAGATTAGAAATGCATGAGCTTTCCCGTTTCCCATCATCAATCAAGCGAACAACCAGTAAGCCTTTACCAGAAGTTTTGTGTAAGGTTCCTGAGAAGGATTCAGATCAAGGAGGAAGCCACTATGTTTCTGTTAACAGGTATCTTGGGAGGAAAACATCTAGTCACCGTATTATGAGTGACCAACTAGTATTTATAGGAGTACAAACATAACCAACTATTTACAAGAATACCCTTACTAACTTATTATCTACAAGACTACTGATATTCTCCTAACACTCCCCTTCAAGTTGGAGCATATATATCATAAGCATCCAACTTGTCACAAATGTATTTTACCCTAGAACCCCCTAAACTCTTGGTAAACAAATCAGCCAATTGATCTACAGATGGTACATGAGATGTCTTGATGACTCCGTCAAGCAATTTCTCTCGAATGAAGTGACAATCAACTTCAATATGTTTTGTCCTTTCATGAAACATTGGGTTAGACGCAATATGGACAGCCGCCTAATTATCACACACTAAATTCATAGGCTGTTTATGCTCAAACCCAAGTTCAAGTAACATGCTTTTCAACCAAACCAACTCACACACAGTGTGAGCCATAGCGCGGTATTCAGATTCTGCACTTGATCTGGATACAACTGTTTGCTTCTTACTCTTCCACGACACTAAATTACCACCAACAAACACACAATATCCTGTGGTCGATCTTCGATCTGAGGCAGAACCAGCCCAATCTGCATCACTATATCCTTCAATATCAGTGTGTCCATGATTTTGATACAGTAACCCTTTTCCAGGAGCACTCTTAAGATACCTGAAAATCCGTACAACAGCATCCCAATGACTAGTACGATGGGTATCAAGAAATTGACTCACAACACTCACTGCAAACGAAATGTCAGGTCTCGTTACAGTGAGATAATTTAATTTACCCACAAGTTTTCGATATTGCTTAGGATCATCAAGTAATGCACCTTGATCTCTTGCTAATTTCACATTGGGATCTATAGGAGTATCCACAGGTCGACAATCTAACATCCCAACTTCACTCAACATATCGAGTACATATTTCCTTTGACATAAATAAATCTCATATTTAGACCGAGCTACCTCAATACCCAGAAAATACTGTAGATGACCTAAATCCTTTATCTGAAAGTTTGCCTGCAGATTGGATTTAAGTTTCTGGATCCCCACAACATCATCACCTGTAATCACAATATTATCCACATAAACAACTAATAAAATTTTACCAGCATTAGAATGTCGATAAAATACAGAGTGATCTACTCCACATCTTGTCAGACCGAACTCCATGAGAACACTACTAAACCGGCCAAACCAAGCCCTTGGAGATTGCTTCAATCCATATAAGGACTTTTTCAAATGACAAACCAACCGCGGATTCTCCCCCTGAACAACAAATCCAGGAGGTTGTTCCATATATACCTCTTCTTCCAAATCTCCATGCAGAAATGCATTTTTCACATCCAACTGATGCAATGGCCAATTATATGTTGCTGCCAAAGAGATAAGAAGACGAACAGAGATAATCTTTGCAACAGGAGAATATGTTTCAAAGTAATCGATTCCATACACCTGAGCAAATCCTTTAGCTACCAGACGAGCCTTCAATCTATCAATAGAACCATTAGGTTGTACTTTTATAGTGTACACCCATTTACAACCAACAACCGGCTTACCGACGGAAGATGGACAAGATCCCAAGTACCATTTTTCTCCAAAGCAAGCATCTCTTCTTGCATAGCAAACCTCCAACCAGGATCATTGAGAGCATGGGTAATAGACTTAGGAATGGATACCGAATCAAGAGATGCAACAAAAGAAGAATATAACAGAGAGATACGAGAATAAGAGACAAAATTAGAAATAAGATGAGAAGTACAATGTCTCTTACCTTTACGTAAAGCAATAGGAAGATCTAACTCACAGGAGGGCGTCATACCTGGATATGAAGATTGAGAGTTAATTGGTGAAGTGCGTAGCATATCAGGAACTTTCTCAACCATGGAACGACGAGAATAAACTTGAGGATGATGACGAGATAATCGAGTGGTGAAATCTGGTGAACCAAATAACTCAGGTAATAAAGATGAAGGGACTGGTAAAACAGGAGGAGGAAAAGAGGAACACTGGTCTAACTCACAAGACATACCTTGCTTCATAAAATAAGGAGTGGATTCAAAGAAAATAACATCAGCACAAGTGAAAAAATGATTTAAAACTGGATTGTAACATCTATACCCCTTTTACGCTCGTGCGTATCCTAAGAAAAATACACTTAATGGCACGAGAATCTAATTTATCCACCCCGAGAGCAAGCTGATGAACAAAACACACACAACCAAAAATACGAGGAGGTAATTTAAATATAGGATCCTGAGGAAAAAGAATAGAGTGAGGTAGTTGGCCTCCAAAAATATTGGATGGCATGCGATTAATTAAATAACATGCAGTTAAAACTGCATCAAAAGGCATCAATTTTTCTTTCAGCAACTCCATTCTGTTGTGGAGTGTGAGAACAAGAGGACTGATGAAAAATACCGGACTTAGTCATAAAGGTATCAAAAGGAGTGAAAAAATATTCTTTCGCATTATCACTGCGAAGTATACGTACATGCACACCAAATTGAGTCTTTATTTCTGTAACAAATGCACAAAAAATGGAATATAGTTCTGAACGATTTTTCATTAAATAAAGCCATGTAATTCTGGAAAAATCATCAACAAAGATTACAAAATATTTAAAACCTAACTTTGAAGTTACTCGACTAGGACCCCAAACATCAGAATGAACTAACAAAAAGGGTTTCGAAACCCGTTTATTGACCCTAGGAGCAAAAGAAACACGATGATGCTTTCCTAATTGACAAGACTCACATTCTAATGAAGACAACTGACTCAAAGTAGGGACCAACTTCTTCAAATTTTGTAGAGACGGATGACCCAAACGACAGTAAATTTCAAGAAGAGAAACAGTAGCAGGGCACGCAATCGGACCATTAGAGTTGAGAAAGTAAAGACCATTATGCTCATGTCCTCCACCAATCGTCCTCTTTGTCTTCAAATCCTGAATAACAACAAAATCAGGAGAAAAAATAACTGAACACTATAGAGATTTAGTAAACTTACTAACGGACATTAGATTAAAAGGTAAATTGGGAACGTAAAGAACAGAAGGCAGCAGAAGAGATGAGTTAATTTCTACAGTGCCTAGTCCTTTAACTTTAGTTGTAGATCCATCAGCTAAAGTAACATGAGGGAAGGAAGTAGACTCTTGAAAATTAGAAAAATTTCTAGAGGTACCTGACATATGATCAGTAGCTCCGGAATCAATGATCCATGAGTCAAAATTAGATTATGTGGAGAGACAAGCCATAGCATTACCTTTTTGTGCTACAGAAGTAGAGGGAAGAGATGCGTGATTTACAGTTTGGTACTGCAGAAATTTGATATAATCTTTCTCAGATATGGTAACAGTCTTCTGAGACCCTTGTGCTAAAGAACTTGATTCAGCTTGGTCAGTGGTAACCGTATTAACAAACCGAGGTGATTTTCCATTTAAATCCCAACAAGTATCACGAGTGTGATTCTTTAAACCACAATGATTGCACTCACGGGTGCCTCGACCTCCACGACCCCCATGACCTCCTCTACTTCTTCCTCCACGAGAGCCACGTCCAAAATTAAATTGCTCTGTCCGATTGTTATTAGCAATTAAAGCAGATTTGTCAATAATTAGAGCACCATCACCCTGTGCATTGTCCTTAGATGCAGAACGTAAGACCCAAGCATACGCCTCTGCAAAGGATGGTAATTGTTCACCTGCTAAATTTTGAGATTTGATTGGTTCAAATTCTGGCTTGAGACCAGCCAGGAATTTGAGCACAAGCATTTGTTCTCTTTGCCTCTGCATAACCGTGATATCACTTGAGAAAGGCATTACAACATTTAATTCCTCTGAGACTCGCTTAAGATCAGCAAAGTATTCAGTTACTGTCTTGTTATCTTGTTGCAACTGAAAATACTCCAAAGAAATATCATACATCCGTGAGAGATTACTGCAATATAATAATCGGGCATAATCCCAAACTTCTTTTGTTGTCTCACAAGGAGAACGCATGTAAGCAATTCGTGGCTCTATAGAATTCCATATTGCTCCAAGAATTTAAGCATCCTCTTGAATCCACATTAGTTTCTTGCTGCCCTCCGTAGGAGAGTCATCTGTGAGATAACGTTGCTTTCCTAAGCCTGTCAGATAAATCTTAACAGCTTTTGACCACTGTTGATAATTGGTATCATTCAGCTTCCAATTTGTGATTTGAGGCATCACCATTGGCATAATATTAGTGGACGTCACAATACCTTTTGATAAACTTTCAGCCATAGCGAATAGCACTTCAAACCCAAGAAAGGGTCAAAACTCGAGACGAACAGTACGCGTGAACAGTGCGCCGTGAACAGTGCCGCGATGAACAGTGCGGCGTGAACAATACTTTTGCTAGATGTTTAACCTGAACCTTAGGACTCTTGCTCTGATACCATGTTAACAGGTATCTTGGGAGGAAAACATCTAGTCACCGTATTATGAGTGACCAACTAGTATTTATAGGAGTACAAACCTAACCAACTATTTACAAGAATACCCTTACTAACTTATTATCTACAAGACTACTGATATTCTCCTAACAGTTTCAAAGATGGTAAAGAATCATGAGTCCTTTATTCAGAAACAGCGTGAATGTGAAGAGTGGAATTGGCTAGCAAGAGAAGTTCTTCGAAGGAAGGGGACCTCATCTATTAAGAGAGACAAGGATCCTGATGAACTGGAAAGTAGAATACGGAAAGTTATTGAGAGACTGGACAATCTTATGATGTGGGACGGTTATCTAGGATATAATAAAGGATTTTGTGATAAGACAACAGTTTTGGAGGCAAGTTTGACAAAGATTGATAGAACAGCTAATGAGAACATAAATGCAGAAAGTGGGGTAGACTTGAGTAATAAAATAAGGAAACTCGAGCAAGAAAGGGATGATCTGAAATTGCAGAGCTTCATCATTGACGAAATCTACTTATTAATTCTTGTATGTTTTGCAAAAAACTTAGACCTTGCTCTCTTGAATGAAAACAACAAGAGCCTCATTAGAGGTGGTAGTCATAATCTGTCTTTGAATGATTCCGAAGATGATCATGGAGTCAAAATAAACGATCTTCAAATTCAGAAGGTAGGCGAATCTGAAGAAGAAACTGCATGCGAAATTTTGCAGCATTACCCGGAAAGCTCTATTAGGGAGAATGTATATTCAGTCTACTTTCAGGAAACAGTTATTGAATTGGATACGAACATTAACAAAATGCTGATGATTACCTTCTGAAGCAAGAGCTGATGGAAGTCGTCTTTGGTGAGACATTGCAATGTATTGAGAAGAGTGGCAATTTGGTTATAAGGCAACTTCAAATAGAAATTGAAGGTTTTGAAACCTTGATTGATAACCTCCACAGCAGTGACATGGTGCCAGAGACTGTAGGCAGCCTATTAAAAGAGGACTTTATATAGTGTACTTTGGAGAGCTTTTCAATACATTGAGAACAGAAAGAGATGCTTATAACATTGAGATACTAGTAAAAGAGGAGATATATCAGTTTGTCTTGGTTGAATTGGTGAAAGAATTTTGTGTTACCCATTGGACAATCCAAAACATGGAACCGGATGCAAATTTCTAAAGATTTTCCTTCTACAAAATTGGATATGTATGAAGAGCAAAACCTAATTGAAAAGCCTGACTCCTATTTTAGGAACTGCAATTAAGAGGAAATTGTGAACACAAGTAATCAGACAAAGGAACTCAGAGATCGTTGTGTTGAGGTGGCTGAGCATTACAGTATGGAATTACTGTCATATGATGTTGAGAGAACTTTCAGTACAAAGAGCGAATTATTATAAATATCATCAGATAAACTGCTTGAAAGCAAGGCATCGGTACTACATATGGAGAATAGTTCAGGCTCCATAGCTAAAGACCAAAAAGAAGATGATCATCATGCCTTGATATATCCTACAGAGGTGGTTGACTCCAAAGGACAATACGCCTATGAAGTTGAAGAAAATGAAGTGCTTCAACAAAATCAATCTGTTTTCTCCCCTGTCGTGGGATTTCAGCGACTAGTAGTGGATTTTGAGCAAATGTTACACAGAAAGTTAGAATCGTATTGTTTGAGGTATCTAACTCAGATCTTTAAAATTTTCAACCAGTATCCTAGTACTCTACTATATAGAGTTATTGCTAGCACTTGGGCGGTTGCACCAGCGGCGAAACCAAAAAAAATTCTTAGTGGGGGCAAAAGTCATTCTAAAATTTTTTACCTACTTTTTTCCTAGTTTTTTAGGCAAAAAAAAAAAATTTCACGAACAAGTACAAATGATGTATATGTTCCATGAAAAACATAAAAAACAAACTCAAAATTATTAATGTAATAATTATTTATTTGAAAAAGAAAACTAAATCATTTACAATTATTCACAACGAGTTTTCATATTTTGATAACGGTTTACAACCTTCTCATTTTGAACTTTACGAAATATATTTTTCTCAATGTAAAGAACTAAACAATCATTAATCCAAGTGTTTCCCATTCTATTTCGTAGCCGATTTTTCACTATATTCATAACTGAAAAAATCTTTTCTACAGTAGTTGTAGCAACAGACAAAATTAAAGCCAACATTAGAAGCATATAAACCAATGGATACACAAAATTTTAGGGGACACACTTGAAATTATATTAAAATTCTATGAATACTATAGAAATTTAAAGGTCCCAGTGCCCCCACTATAGAATTCTAAGGGCCCCTGGGTTGCAGTGATAAATAATTATACCAAGACAGCGTATTAATTTATCTCAAGAAAGAATTCTAAAACTTGTACATTGTTGCACCCTTCCATTTGAGCCAAGGAAGAAGGATCAATCTCTTTATTTGGTGTCTGCAAACTACTAGTCTGCAAATATTTTTGTCTTTAGGTAAATTGATTATTTTGCTGGAAAGCATTTGTATCTTGGGATCATAAGAAAGCTTATGAGACTTTAAAAATCTGTTTCCAGGGTGGAGACGCTGAAGCATCAAACAAATGGATTAGCTCAGCTTGCGACCTCAATAAGAAAAAAGAAGTCGCTTTACAAGAAGGCTTTCATAACTAGATCCCACAATTTGCAATTAGCTGAAACTGAGGTAGCTGAAAGCACAAGTGAATTTTTCAAAAACTAGCTGCCAATTATCTTGAAACAGAACTTACTTCTTGTTTACTATATTTTTCTATAATCGAATATGGGTCTGTTTGATAACATAAAAAACGCTGAAACTGAACCTTTTCAGACATTCAGATGTTTCGAGTGTTTGATAAATGAAAATCTATCTACCAAACTTGTTAAGCAGTGCTGAACTTGTGTGTATTTTTTTCAGTACAATGATCCTAACTGAATGCTTAATTCTGATAAGAATCAATAGAATTATTTCAAATATCTTATCTATCTACCAAATTTACCCTTATTTGTTAATTATGTTCAAAATTCTTATCTAATTAAACAACTCGATATTTTCTATCTAATGGTTTTCAGTTTCTCTTTTCTCCTTTTTTAATGACTTTCACATTTTCTCCGTACTCCTCATATAATATATTTCATCTTTTATATTAATTTGATTTAAAAATAAATATTGTCATTTTTATACCTAATTATTTTAAACTAATTAAATCATAGGTTCTATTTCTTTTTTGAATGAAAAGATATAAGGGTAAAATTGTCAAATTAAACTTATTAAGCATTCAGTTATAAAAATTTATCAAACGGTATAAATAGGTTTAGCATTAAAATTCAGATATTCATATATTTCTTTTCAGTGCTTAAAATTCAGCAAATTAATTGTTTCAGTATTCAGATTTCAGAATTCAGACTTCAAAATTCACATTCAGTTTTATCAAACGGAACCTATATCATTAGAATTTTACGAAAAAAAAAGCTCAAGATTACAATGAGCTTTGAATGTTTTATACCCTACAGACCAGCGATTTCTTCATTTGTACAGGTTGATTTGCTTGGGAATCAAGTGGGCAAACTTCTATGCCTACTCGAGAACATATACTTAATACTACGCCAATATTCAGCAGTTCTATCTCCATATTTTGGGGTGAGCAGAATTATGTTTTACATAAATGCTGGGCTTTGTAAGATACTGAAACACTACATAAGGCTTACTTCACTCCTGCACTGCTTTCTTTTGCCTCTTTTTTGTCTCCTGCAAGTTTTACTTAGCGTCTGTCGTCTAAATGACTGCACTATGCAGGTTTTGGACATGTTAAAATTGATCAAGAAAGAGTTAGCTGAAGGAGCTGCTTGATTGCTAAATGTGGTTTCATGGCTGGTGATTTTGTGCGACGTGTCACAATGTTGTGGAGTTCGTTTTCTTTGACAAAGTCTATACCGTCGTCGGCAACATACATATGGGAACAATATAAATTAAATAATTAATTAATCAGTTAAATAACTGATTAAATAACTAATTAATCAGTTTAACTTAAAAAATTGATAGGTTGTCGAGCCGTGCAATAATAAAAACCTACTCAAACATAGTATAATATCTGTAGATAGTGATAAGTAGGGTCGAATTCACAGGAACTAAGGATAATTGTCTCTTTTGAAATTCAAACTGACAAGGGGGTGTCTTCGTATATAAATGATAATAATTAAACGATGCAAATAAAAACAAATAACCAACTAAAAATTAAACGGCAAATTATTAAAACCAAATTAATAACTAAGCTCTAGCCAAGAAATAATTTCAGCAATGGTTCACCTAATTGATCATCGATGCAAAGGTAATTCTAATTATTGACTAATAAATAAGTTATAACTGCTAAACAAGCAATGACAGTCAACTCCTCCTTACTATGTCGGTGATTAAGGTACGACCATGAATCACTACTTTAATCGAGAAATAATTCTAGGTACGACCGTAATATTTAATTCCCCAGTTGCCTTGCGTATTAGAAGAGTCCTATTCTAACCAAATAACACACTATCAGGGTTATTTTAGATTAGCCCGCGTATTCCACTGATACAAATCCAATCACGCTAATTGTCACTATTTTGAAACAATTAAACAATTACGGATTTAACGCTCCAATTGACATTAGATTGCTAAATTAATTCAACGTCCGAGTCCTGAATACTCAATTAATAGAACCACCATAAGTACTACAATCAGAGAATATGTAAATACTAGTAAATAAAAGAAATAAATAAAATTAATTCAATCTCACAATTTTTAGATGAACCAAAGTTTCTGTTATTTCTTAACTAGAAAAAAAGATTTAGTTCATCTCTGTTGGAATAATCCCACGCAAAATTGCAGTAATAATTGTTGAGTGCATCGTCCTCAATTCAGATGAAAAATCCGAATGAATAAGAATAAGGAAAAACTACAAAGTCAAAAGACCGACTAAAGTTTTTTGATTGCCTCTGCGGCACACCATGGAATAGTAGGAAAACTAGCAAACCCCCGCCCTCCCTCCCCCATTTTCCTGCGGCTGGCTCTTCCCAAAAACTAACCAATAAAACTGGGAATCATAAATTCCAATTTGACTCCTTTCCTATTGAGCCGCCGCCCACAAACAAGGAAACTACTAATTAGTAAGTTTCCTATTATTACTAAACTACCTTTGTCAACTCAAATTAAACAATCATTAATGGAATATTCCGGGCACCACGTTGAACTTCCAAATGAGAGTTGGTGTCACACATCTTTCCCGCACCTTCTGAACACGTTAAGATCTGAGTTGACGCGATCACGCCAAACAGCATTTGTAGTGCAAAATTTGCACATTTTTACCACATTTTGCTCTAATTCCTTGTGATCAGTACAAATACCAAAAGTAAATAGAATTCACCAATTAATATATATTTGATAAGATAATATGAGGGAATTAATTATAAAATAAATGACAGAATTGCGACCTATCAATTTAACTGATTAAAAGTTTTTGAAATAATACTGCAACAATTCTTTTTAAAAATTTTTCCAAGTCAAGTGCTAAAGTCCTACAAGAATATTGAAAATGACAAATTGGCCCTGGCGATGGAGCTAAGCTTAGATTCAAGCTCGATGAAGAGTGAAACTGGGGTATGGAAATTATTGCCTTTTTCTTAGAAAACTCTGCGACACTGGCTTGTCAACTTTTAGATGTTCTCAAGGGTCTACTTAGATGGCAACTCCAGTCCACCCACATAAAGTCGTATACTATTTACCAGGGCATCTTTATCTTTGCTCCAAAACATGGACGGTGCGAAGTCCCGTCAATAATTATGGGAGATATGAAATGATGAAAAAAGCATTTTTCTCATCAATTTTCGTCCTTCCTGTTCTTATTCTAAAAAAAAAAAGTGCCTTCCTGTTCTTAGTCTGAATTTTCCTCCTTTGCGCGTCAAAAAAAAGTGCCTTCCTCTTTTTGGTAGCTTGTGATGCTGGGCCAACTTTTATGGTGACATTTTGCATGATTCCGTCCCCATCAAAATTCTTCCAACAATGGCTATCAAATCAGCTCTGGTTTTCTCAATTCTACACTTAATGTCAATGTTTTAAAATCCGAACCGTCAATTGAATCGATGAAGTGAAAGGATCGAGATTTAATCGGTCGGATCGGTTCAATCCCGGTTCAATGAATTTTTAAAAAAATAATTTATATAAATATATATATATGCACAAAATAAGACATGCAATAGACTAATTTAAAACTTTATATGATGAAAAATTTACTATTTTTGAATAACTTGGATTTTCAAAAATAAAATTTTTAAATTATAAGTTAAAACAAATAAATTTCATTTCAATTTCAATTATATTTACCAAAATAATCTTAAATCCAATCCAAAAATATCACAATATCTTGAAATTATACGAAATTCAAGTCTATGAGAATTTGACATTGTGAACTTAAATTTTAATTTACGTCTTTGGGATTTAGAGATTGCAATTTTAAAAAAAAAATTTGCAGTTCGAAGAAGTCAAGAGAATCAAAAATAGAAATGTAAACTTGATAAGAAACAAAAAATGAGTGGTTGTAGCATTAAATAATTTGGGTTAAAGAAAAATAATTCTTTTTTAACTTTTTTCAATTTAATGGACAAAAACAAAATTAAAAAGATGGAAGAAAACATCAATAAATAAAAACTAAAGAGGTTTGATTAAAAAGAGAGTGACAAAAAAAAGAGGGGAGAGAGAGAGTGTGTGTGTGTGTGTGTGTTGAAGATTAAAAAAAAAAAGAGTCATGAAAGAATGAGATTTTGTAGGAAAAATGGAAAAAAGAAATATGGATGTTTGTTATATATATTTATATATAAGTTATCAAAAAAAAACAAATAAGATGTGATGGTGCAATGGTTACTATATTGGTTTTGTATTGCAAAGGTCTTGATAGAAGCATTTTGCAAAACTTTTAAAAAAAAAAGGAGGGGGGGGGGAAAACTTGAAAACCGGTTCAATCCGGTCCGATCCGATTCAGCAATTTTCATGATTTTGATCGAATTTGACTGATTTTCTGACAAAATCAACACTAACATAAAATCGAACCGGTGCCATGACCGATTTGCGGTTCAACCGGCCGATCCGATCCGGTTTTCAAAACACTGCTTAATGTTTAAGCATGCATCAGTAGGAAAAAAAGGGCATTTGCAGCAGAGTTTCCAAGCAACTGAGAGAGAGAGAGGGGGCGGGGGGCGTTGGCTTAGCATATAATACTCCACGCCCCACGCTCAACGGCCAGAAACCTCCGTCCCCTACAAAATAATCATCAAAAGAAAGCAAGAAACTAAGATAATGTCCTTGCACCCAGTTGCGGAAGCTAACGAGAAGAGCCCATTTGGGTCGTTGACTCCGGAGGAATTCTACGCTCGCCATAAGGTCACTCATGGCACCGAGTTCATCACGAATCCTCGTGGCCTTAAACTATTTACTCAATGGTGGATCCCACTTCCCGATTCTGCCAAGCCCCTATTCGGCGTCGTCTGCGTCGTCCATGGCTTCACCTGCGAGTCCAGTTGGTTCGTGCAGCTCACCTCCGTCCATCTCGCCAAACAGGGATTCGCGGTCTGCGCTATCGACCACCAGGGCCACGGGTTCTCGGAGGGTCTCCAGGCTCACGTTCCCGACATCAATCCCGTCGTCGACGACTGCGCAGCCTTCTTTGATGACTTCCGTGAACGCCATGCGCCTCCCGATTGGCCGACGT
The DNA here is from genome assembly GCF_036785885.1 of Coffea arabica. NCBI lineage: Eukaryota > Viridiplantae > Streptophyta > Magnoliopsida > Gentianales > Rubiaceae > Coffea > Coffea arabica. Next base: position 38,429,894 of record NC_092327.1, read on the forward strand.
TTCTGTACTCGGAGTCGCTTGGTGGGGCGATTGCGCTCTTGATTACCCTCCGGAAGGACTTGAAAAGGCCGTACGACGGCATCGTTTTGAATGGAGCTATGTGTGGCGTCAGCGACAAGTTTAAGCCGCCGTGGCCGCTGGAGCATTTTCTTCCCATCGTTGCCGCTGTGGTTCCCACTTGGCCTGTGATCCCCACTCGCGGGAGGATTCCTGAGGTCTCCTTCAAGGTCAGATTCTTACGTGAAAACTTTTAGAGCAACTGTTTTACTACTCCCTAGTAATTTTGATTCCTTTTCAGCAATTGTGTTCTAGCAATTATTTCTCTTTTACCTCGTCGGAGTAATTGTTAGTTTTTCGCATGATATTGTGTTCCTTTTGGTGATTAGGTACATTGATCATTTCTGTGCAAGAAAAAAAATAGACGCACGCTATTACGAATACAAAGTGATATTTTATGAATTAGACCTGCATAATTAGGTTATAAACAACTCTAAACTATAACATTAAAGCTTGATTTGATTCTGTTAATGATTTTTTTAAGCGTATCGGAGTCTGACTTAATTGTCGTTCCAACGAGTCTTAACAAGTCGAACACACCCAATCGAGTAGCGTCATTCGTTTGTAGGTAAATTTGAAACTTTACACTTATTTAGTACCCTTTTTATGAAGTTAATAACAAGCAACAAATCTTGTCCGGCATGCTCTTATTGGTTCATATGATCATACGAGCTATATGAAAAAGAAATGGGTTTCATTGAAAATGCCGATTTGGCATAAAATTTTTCAAGTAATCGAAGTTTTCATCACGTATTTCTTGTTCATTTTGGTTAATCAAAGGTGGAGTGGAAGAGGAAGTTAGCAGTGGCAAGCCCAAAAAGGCCATTGGCTATGCCACGGGCTGCCACGGCGCAGGAACTGCTGAGGTTGAGCAGGGAATTGCAAGGCAGGTTTGAGGAGGTGACGGTGCCACTTCTGATAGTGCACGGTGGTGATAACAAAATATGCGACCCCGCGTGTGCGGAGGATTTGTACAAACGCGCTGCCAGTAAGGATAAGACCATCCACATATATCCCGGCATGTGGCACCAGCTGGTTGGTGAGTCTGACGAGGATGTCGAGCGCGTGTTTGGAGACATTGTGGAGTGGCTTCGGACTAGAGCTGAACGAGACATTGAGAACGGCAGCGGAGATGGTTGTTAGAGCCTTAGCTTAGGCCAGACTAGGTTATAAGAATTCTATACAAAAAAAAAAGGCAATCCGATGCAGCGCAAGATTTGTGCCAGCTCATCTTTGAAAAAATTGTATTTTGTTCTATTATGAGTGTTATATGAATATTAGTAATTGACTATGGATATACAAAGGTTGGGAAAGAAGATCATTAATGTTTAATATAAATTTAATGAACGAATGTCGTATATGAATATAAGTGGTGAATAAATTGTGCATTTTGTATGTTGTAAGCATGTATAACTCTGTATGATAAAAAGAAAGTATTAATAGTATGTAGAATAAATGTAGTAAATTCTATTGTAATAAAACTTAGGTTAATGAATAATAGTTAAAGTGAATAATATTTCTTTGGAAATAAGATAGCTATACTTAGTAATGTTTAGATAAAACAAGATTTTTAATTTTTTTGTTTGGAAATTTGTATCGCTGTATAATTGTATTTTATACCAAAGCATTTGGAATAGGATTTTTTTGACAAGTATTAATCTTGTTATAAATTACTTATTAAAGGCATATTAAACTAAGTGTTTATTTATGGATATAAACATAGAATGGGAGAGTTTGTTCTTAATTAAACATTCATAATGCAAAATAGAAAAAACTTGAATCTCAAATTTTAATTTAGTTTTGGAATATGAAATTAAGAGAAGAGGGATGGATTTGAATTAAGGTTTGAATTTTTTTAAATATAAATCCAATGTTTTGTATAAATATTGTAATATGTAGTTGTTTTGAGTTTAATTAGTATGGATGGATATTTGAAATGTAAAAGAGAGAGAATTGATTAGAACAAAAAAATGGCAATAGATCATTAAGATATCTAAAATTAATGTAATATATTATTTTCTTATACATTATATTTGTTATTTGTGTGACTTATCTATTGGTAAATATATTGATAACTAAGATGTTTACGAAATTAATTGGCTAATTAAGGTCTATATTTAGAGGATAGGTTGAAATAAGCATTTAATGAATAGGTTAAAATTATAGCTTATTTAAACATATTTTTTCTTTGATAGTAGTTAAATAACGTAAGGTTGTCTTTAATTGTGTTGCATTGACACATCATTTTTTTATTAGAGTTTTGGTTGTGTTTCGCGTGAAGAATCCTATGGATAAAAATTTGCCATCCAATTTGTGTTTATTGAAGTTAGATGGCACTGGAAGTTTGCTTTTAGGATTCACATGTGCACAGTAGAAATCTGTTATTTTTTACTTTTGACAGCATTAATCTTGGTATGACGTGTTTGTATTAAAGGTAGCAAAATATATATGTGATGTGAGTTCTAGATAAGAGGTAAGGATCTTATGCTTAGATATTTAGGTCTTTGTTGGTTGATGAGCTTTTTTTGAAACTAACATTTTTGTACGGTTTATTTGTATTTAGATGGCAGCTGCAAGTCAAGGGTTTCCAAATGTTCAAGATGATTATCTAGAGTTGGAGGAAGAATTGAATAGATTGACAATTCTTGGTGGCGCTTGTTTTCCTATGGGTAATAGTTGTCACAATCGGCAAGCTGAACCTCTTGCACGAGCTCAAGCAAATAGTATTCTGCTAAAAAATGAGATCTATGATTTGTTCAAGCAATTTTATAGGCATGAAAGTTGGGGATTTGTTTTGGACAGTGCTTTAGTAAGTGGTAGAAGTCTACCTATGTTGCAACTAATTGCTTCAAGAATGAAGGCAGATGTTGAAGAGCAAATGCTGCGGCAACCAATATCACCTTCCCTTGAGAGTTCTCATAGTTTCTATAGTCAAAATGACTAAAAAACTTGCTGTAATTGGTGTGTGATAGATGTTGGAGTTATTACTTTGTAGCTTGCAGCTAATAGCTTATGTGTTGTGGTATTATTAAATAAGTAGTTGCTTATTTGTCTAATAATTTGTTGTTAATGGTCATGTGTATCTATGCAGATTATTGGATAAAGTTTTGATGTTTATTGCAGTATATGACTTGGTAAATGAAAAGGTGACAAATTAAAAAGGAAAAATCTATTGGTGCTATCTGATAAAGAAGGAAAAGCAAAGTAAATAAAATCTTTAAAACTTAAACTGTTATAGCACATAAATGTTAGTAAGAATCTATATTGTCATACAATTGACAAAAGACATTAGTGAATCTTACTTGAAGAAAAGATGAATTATTTGTTCATAGTTAGCATCTGAAAGGAATCTACAAATAAGAATACACATAATACTTGATACCTAGGAAAAAGTTTCTCAACTCCATTTGGTTTGTAAATCTAGACTATAAAGCTATTAATGGACTATGGGATGAAGACCAAAGTCTCGCCTAGTTCCAACTCATGTGTTTTGATGAAGATTTCCTAGTAGCTTGTGAATTGCCTTCCTTGCATTCCAACTTAAAAAGCTTTATATCCAGTTCTTAAAGTGACAACTGGAGTTTTATTGCTATCTATGATATGTTCGAGAAACTTTGGAATTTTCTAATGAAAAAGGCAGGGAAAAATAGTTCATGTGTGTAAAGTAGTGTATAAGAGATTAGTTAAGGAAATGATAAAAGGACTGAGCACATAGACTTACAAATTTGTCTCTATTTTTCTTGTTATAAACTTGATAAAAAGCTATAGAATCTGCTTCATCTTGAACTATGTTTGGCTTTATTGATGAGCAAACATGTTGATATAAGATGTATTTAGCCTTTTTATCTGGTATAAGTGATGAATAATAAAATTTGTGTGATATGACTATGTAGCTAATCTTTTTGGATTTGGTAGAAAAGGATTTGAGCTTAACATACCATTGCTTCCTGGAACATGTTGCTTTAGTATATCAGAGAGTGGGACTGTCCAAGGGAATTTTGTGTTCATCTTGAACTTTGAGAATAACATTAGATCAAACTTCAAGTCTCCATTGTGTCAAAGAAGTATTTTGCTGTCTGTATGGATCGGGTTGTCTTTTCTAAATTCCAACCATCCAGATGCAAAGCTGCCATTATCAACCTCAAGGTTCCATGACTTGAAGCTCTGTACAATTGTAATATTGCATTTTTTATAATGTTCCAATAGAAAGATGAATTCAGTTGAAAGGCTCTACAGAATATTTTTTTTGTTAAAGATTGAGTTGAGTGAAACAATATGTAGTATATGATTAATTAAAAAGCTATAGAGTATTGAAAGTAAATATGAAGACCTTTTGTTTGTTGCTGCATTTTAGCAAAAAGCAACATTTTGTGACATTGTCCATTGGTGTTGATGGTACGAATGAACTTGCAAAATCAGTGTTTATAGCCATGGTAGAGCAATGAAGGCCTTTGTAGTAGCTAGCAGGAAGCAGTGTAAGTTGAGTTTTAGTATGAATGTAGTAGACAAAAGGTTAATATAGAAATAAAACAAGGATGAGAATAGGAATGAAAGAGGTGAATAAATTTTTACCTGGAACTTAGTTGTTCAAGGATGAAAGCTTTTTGACCTGATGAAGAAACATGATTGTAGATACAAGTAAAGAGATGGAGAGCATTAAGCTAGTTTTGTCTTTTTAGATGCAGAGATAACTTCAGAGCTAGTCTCTGGGCTGTTTGCTTGAGGTGTGGCTGCTTCATCAAATCTGCTTGCCAGATTAATGCGAACACTTGTGATAGGGCTTTGCACATCTCTGTCAGAAGAATATAAGCAAAAAAAAACCAGTAACATCGATGTTATATGCCAAATTAATGGGAATTCTATAATAAAACCAGCATACAGTTGAATAACTTTGGAATTTATGGAAAAATACCTTGTGTTTCAGCAGTAGGATTTTGCAAGGGAGATTCTAGTAAGAAAAATCGAGAGATTCAATAGTTTGCTGTGTTGAAATTTTAGCAAAATTTGACTCATAGTAATGAAGAATTGTATAGCGCTGCTGAAGATCTCCATAATGGTTCGCAGCTGGTTGAATTTGAACTGCAAATTCTTTAGTCCGTAAAGCTTCATGAACATGCATTAATGGAAGCTCAATATTCTGGGGAAAAATCAAGAATCAATAGAATGTTATTATTGAAGTGCATTTCAGAAAATAAAAGTTGTATAAGTACTATAGATGTAATGAAGAAATTACTTTATGAAAGTACTACATTGCATCCAAGGTAGAATAAGTTAAAAGTTTTTCAGCTAAATCACCAAACAAAGTTGCAGGTACTCTTCCACTTTTATCAGAAAAGATAACATCAAATCGACACCTGTTTTAGAATGCATTTTTCTAATATTAGTGATGATAGCAAATTGGTCCAAATAAGAGTAAGTTAACAACTATAATCATAATAAACCTTGGAGTAGCTTTTTGATACTCAGAACACTTATTGCATGAGTATGAATATCCATACGAGACATCTGTTGCTTTGAAGCATTTTTTACACGCCATATACCAATAGCGCTGGAAAATGTTCTCAAATGACATAGAAGCTCTCACCCATGCAAACTAAATCAAGAAAATTGTAAAGATCAGGAATATAATTATGACAAAGGGTGATGAGTATAAATTCGTATGTTGTTACCTTTTGAGTTGATTGGAGAAAGTAAATAAGCCTGAAATAAATGAGTGAAAAGGTCAGGATTATTATCAAGCATAGGATTTATCTTTGATGAATTATACAAACAACATTGCATTTTCTGTAGCCCTGTGATAATTTCTTTATTGTTAGGACCTAAAATTTAAAAAAGAAAAGTCTCTCAATAACTATTCCAGTAAAAAGTAGAGATTATCAATTTTTTAGTTGCATAACCTCCTGAATAGGTGGATCAATCAACATAGCTAAGTATTTCCTAATAGATAGAGCAATTCTTTTGCAAAAAAAGTACAAAGTAGTAATCTTAGTTAAGAGTAAGAGGTAGGATGATACAGTTGTAAGATAAAGGATAGTGTGTAAATGTATAATAAGATAGCTGGCTTAACTACCATTAAAAGGCTTGACCTTTAACCTTTTAAAAACTATAATTGGAAAATTGTTCATGTTCTCGCCAATTTTCTAGCCTTCATTATCGATGAACTCATTAAATAGTGATAGTTGGAGAGCTAACTTCCTGTTGTTTTTTAGTGAGAATAGAATTTATTACTGATTAGTTAATAAGATAAAGAGATGCATTTTTAAAGGAAATACAAAATAAAAAGAATATTTGTAGATTTACTAACTCTTCATTAACTACTACAAACTTTTGTATGCTTCCAATTCCAAATTCGTTTATGAAAGAAGTCACTGGTGATACAAAAATAACCACAGTTAGGATATCTAAGAAATGAAACAAGCAATAATTAGCAGTTAAGATAGGAAAAAGATATTCTAGATAAATATAAAGGAAGTATTGTTACTAACCAACAAATTGGTTTTTTGCTCTATAAACTGTGCGAGATCTTTGAACATAGTATAGGAGAATCTTGTAGGCATTATATTTGTATCATCAGGCAGCTCTTCCACAATAATTTTGGTAGAAATGATCCATTGAGTAGTTAAGCCATCAGTTCTGTATTTTTCATCAACAAGCCGAATTTTAGCATTTGAGATTTTGTATCTTTTGAAAACAGTAAGATGTGGCCCCATAACTTGAAGGATATGATTGAAGAGAATTCTTTCAACTCGAGATCCCTACAATTGTATCAATATCAATAAAATATTATACAACTAATTACAAGGCTGAATAAAAAGAAAATGCAATAATTTTCAAGAGAGTAAGTTATTTTAGAAAGAAGCTTTTAACTATTGCATCAACCAAGTCGATGAAGCACTTGTTGTAGCAGGATGATGTTTTTCTTGTACAATTATTTTCGCTGACCAAGACTTCATTCCTGGTTGAATTTCTTCGATTGATAAGCAATCATCCATTCTATGGGAAAATAAATGATGCAATAAGGTTGGTTAAAAGATATTAATATAATAGCAAACTCAAGTTAGTTATAAAGGCAAGTAAAAGGACAATAGAATATGGACTAAATTAATGTAACAACATTTGTGTTCATACATATATAGATGGTAATATATGCTATGCTTTGGACAGGTTTAGAATTTCTTGATAGACTACATTCCTAGTTTTACAATTTTTTTTTGGGATCACTAAAAGTTTCTGGCACAATCAAAACTTTAACTGAGTTAGAAGTCTTAGCTCTAGAAAGAGCGACGTACGTATAACTGACCATGAGTAAAAGTAGGTTCTCTAAGATATATTCCCACATAATCAAGCGTTTGTTCTTGAACTTTGTTAATAGTCATTGCAAAGCAAAGCCTAACAGCAAATTGAATCCTCTTAAAAGGAATGCTATTCTTGTCATTGTCAGGAGTCTGCAGCGGAATTCTAGGCAGTAGAACTTGTTTCCACTTGTGAGGACTAGCAGCAATTTTAGCAGAGATAGTGTTTGGTTTCAATTCTCTACAAATTAAACGAGTTCCATTGCAAAGGCCTTCGGTTGGATTGAGATCGCTTAAAAGTATTAGAGGACAGCTCTTTTTAAGGACCAAATTGTAGGGTAGAAGGCCCTTTGGATTTTGGGAATTAAGGAAATCCTTATAGTCTCCTTGATAGCGTTCATCAAGTGTTCTATCTGTACTTGTATAAGCATGCGCTTTACCTGGAAAGTGGTTTGTCATAACAGACATTTGTTTATCAACTTATACGGATCTTCTGAATAGAGATGCTGGTTGGAATAAACAGAATTGAGTAAGCTATTGAGAAAATATGATTGTTAGGAGGAAATGTTAATTTATTCACAAGAACAATAATATAAAATAAGAAAAAACAAAGGTGCTACTGTATTGCATCAGTTCTTACCCTTGTAGTGAGGTTTCTTTACTACCAAATGGAATAACCATATCATTTGGTAGAGTGATTTTTCTAATTTCATCCATTGGTTCAGTACCTTTTCCAATTCTCAATAAAAAATCAAAGAAAGCTGGATCATATAATGCTCTCATATTTCTTATAAGTTTTAGTTTATGAAAAGAGTTCCAAAAATGTGAGTTTACTAACCTTGCTTGAATCTGCACCTCTTTTGGTGCATTGTCAATAACAGGCAACGTTAGTTGGAAATTCCCACAAAAAACAACTACCTTACCGCCAAAGGGCTATTCACTTTTCATGGTATCTTTTAACAAGAAATCAAATGCTTCTGTTGTATCACATTTAGCCATAGAAGTTTCGTCCCAAAGAATGAGCTTAGCTTGTTGAATCAACTTTGCCGTACTACTTTGTTTGTTAAGTTGACAGGTTTTTACAGCAGATAAATCCTGAGGTATTTTAAACCTTGAATGTGCAGTCCTACCTCCTGGAAGGATTGATGTAGCTACTCCCGATGTAGCTATAGCAAGAGCTATATAGCCCTGTGATATTAGTGTAGCAAGAAGTGATCGATACAAAAAAGTTTTACCGGTCCCATTGGGATCATCAACAAAGAAAGCGTGTCCAGCATTTGAAAAGGCGCTATTGAGTATAATATCATAGGCTTTTTTTTGTCTGCATTTAATTTCGAAGCAAGAAGCAAGTCTGTATTTGGGAAGCAAACATTCTACTCAGCTAAAATTTCTTTTGTAAAATTCTCCGGGTGGGTAAGACTTGAAAATGCTGGTATTAAATTATACTCATTAAGCGACTTCCCCATTTGCTCTAGGAATCTATTAATGTCATGAAGAGCTTAAGACTTAATTTGTTCTGATGTGTAACAGTATATGTTCGAGACTGTTAAAATCTTGTGAAAAATTTGGTTCAAATTTTTTCCAAAGAAGCTTAGAATTGTTAGGCGAGCAGAATGCAAGTAAAACATCAAATAAAAATATGAGAGCAGAAGGCATTTGGTAAAGTGCAACTTCTTCAAATGTATCTTTTATATAACTATTAGAGCTCAAGAGACCCAATTGTAAAGCAGCTTCTCTATAAAAAGCAAGTTGGAAGCCTTTAACAATCACCAAGTCTTCAAATGAGATTGGCCCTGCAATATGCGAGAAAAGGAGTTTAAGATAATAGCATTTGCCCTCGTTAGGGCTAACTGTAGCAAGTCTTCTAATGACTATAGCACACTTTCTTTCAGTCTTGGTTGGAACTGAATGTAATGGAAATAGTTTTTGCTGACCCCTATTTCCTTTTTTTGATGCTGGGAGAAAATAAAAGAGATTCGAAGGAAAACAAAACTTTAGTATTGTTAAACCATGGCTGCTACAAATGACTAACAGGAAGGGAAAAATAGAATATCAACCTATTTTGCGTGGATGTTTATTCACTGCAGCAGATTGGAATGATTTGGATACTGGTGAAGGAAGGGCATTTGGAAGATTATTAAAAGGTAAAAGGAGAAAGCTAGGAAAATTGGAGGTTTATCAGAAAGCTAACTAATCTATAACACCTAATGTGGAAGACTGTGTTGCTTTTCCAGAATTTTGATCAGCCCCAACTCTGTTAGCTGCAGAAGAGGAGGAATTCTCTAGCACATTCCTAGTTTTGATTAAGACATGCTGCAATGTCTTAAATTTTGACGAAGAAGAACCCGAGATTGTTACAAAGAATGAACCTTTATACAATAGAAAAATTGTGTGAAGATAAAAATTATAAAAAAAAAAGAAAAGAAAAAACCAGTAGTTTATTGGTGTATACGTAAAAAGGAGATTGTGAGGAAATTTTATTACATATGTGTAGCACAGGAAGGATCTAAAATCCATTGATGAGCAAGGATTTAAAAAAAAAGAATTATATTTTACCTCTAGAATTAGAAATGTGCATATGATCTACAGATGTAGAAGCTTGTTCCGGATTAAAAGAGGTGTCAGGATTTGAAGTAGGCTGATCAGTATCAAGTTTGTTGAGGATTTATTCAAAGAGTTGAGCTAATTGCGAATCATCTAAACAAGGAGTGTTTTGAAAACAAGAGGACTAATCCTTAGAGTTTGTGGCAAAAGTAGTGGTAGCAGAAACAGAAGTCTCAGCATTATAATAACTATTATCGATTTCAGCTTGTTTTTGCTGACATTGAGCCTCAAACTTAGGTTCTGGAAAGCAAATTCCAGTTTTAACATGGCCTAAACCTGTCATACTAATTCCAGTAGGAGCAGCAGAGGATCAAGCCATATTTGGCAAGTTCATTTTCTTTGTTGCATAAGCCTCTAGTCAGTGTCGAAACAATGCATCCTTTTCAGTAAATGGCATTTCTGCATAACGTTTACGCCGACAAGCATTCCTATCCATCTAATTGATCGACAGATTCTATTTAGAAATGTTACAAGTAATAGATATAGTAGCAGATAATTGAATAGCATAGATAATAAAACAGGACTATATTACTGTATTAAAGCATGAGAAATGTATGATGCACAACCATTAAAGCATAAACATCAAATGAAAATAAAAAAAGGCAAAAAACTGGAACTAAAAATAAATAATAAATGAACATTCACGAGACAAAGTACTTATAACATTTATTTACTCTGTTTAGTTTTCATTCCTTAATTTATGTTTGTCTCTTGTTAGTCGAAGGAGTTTTCTTAAATTTATGTGCACTCTCTCTACACTTCTGATACATTCAATAAATTGATTTATGTGGTGGGTATATACCACCAATGGTGAAGGTGGTAGGAAGGATCCATAGAATGTTATTAGCTCATCAATTAAGTATTCCAACTGTATACTTTTTAATAAGGTTTAACTTATGTGGACATGTAGCATTATGTTCATGGACTAATTAGATAATGATTATTTTTAGTCTTAAAATGAAAGAGACATGCTCTGTATAGTTTTTTTTTTTTTTTTTAAAAAAAAGCATTTTAGATTGAAATACTGGAAGATGTTGCAATATCTTCTTTGCATCTGTTTTGCACCTAAGGAAAGTGGTGGTAATTGAATTAAATATTCTGTGACCTGTAATATTGTATTTGGAATTTGAACATCACCCAATGCAAACTAGAGGTCCTTATTTTTTGCACTGATATATGTTTTTCAGATTGCATATTTTACTCTTTGCTAGAGATTTGTTCTAAGTTTGTTGAAAAAGATTGCATAGCTTACTCTTTTGAGATTGCATCTTTTGCACTGATAATGTCCATTTTTTCCCTAAGCTTAAAAATAAGAAAGAATTAAGATTCTTTTTCATTTGAAAAAGATTATTCATATGTAGTGTTGAATAGGGGGTATGAAATATGCTTAGAATTGCTATCTTTATTAATGGATGGTATTTATGCTGCCACTGAATGAAGTCTTATCTATCAAAAAATTTAGCAGTTTTTCATTTATTTTTGAGATTATTATTAGCATAGATGAACAAGCCCACTCAGTATTCCTATTAAGTTTCATATTATTGCAGACAAATTAGATTTTAATATTTAAAGAAGGTAAAGGTGTCTGTTTTGTGATTTAATAATTACTAACTCTTGCCTTATGAACTATGTATAGATTCATGTTCTTAGATTTATTCTCTATAATGAAAAGGCAATATTTTTTCGTTGATTCTTTCATGGATGTATGGCTACTATTGTTTTGAGTTAGTGGTTGTATTTTAATCCCTGCTTGTTATAGCCTGTCTTAAGCCATAGATATACCTATGGAGTATACATCAAATATTAGAGAAAAAATAAATAAACAGAAAAGATTGAGGGAAACGATAAAGAAAATAAACAATTGATACAGAAAAAAGACATAAGAAATGCATAAAACAAAAAAAAAAAGTCAAAAAGCTTACAATTTATATAATCGATGGAAAAAAGAGAACAAGCATACCTTGCACAAATTTCCAACCACTACAAGGAACACACAGAAAGCTGGAAGACAGAAAAAACTACATGTCAAATAGCAGTAGAAAAGAATAACTCTTATAGGAAAAAATATTTTGGCAAATTAGTTGACTAGTAAAGTCAGCATGGATAAAAATTGATCTTTTCTAGAAGAATGATTTTGAAGAAAAAAGAAGCTCACTCAATCGGAAGGTAAAATAACATTTAAATTTTGTAAAGGATAAATAGACTAAATCTAAGTAAAGAAAGGGCAACGAGTTGGCAAAAGTCCGAAGCTAATAAACAAAAACCAGATACTATTTCACTTATTAGTAACATTAACTATTAATATTCTTTCTTGCTTTTTTTTTTTTTGTTTTTATTCTTGGATTAGTATCAGGCTTTGACAAATGTGAAATGACAACTATATCAATAAAAACAATCATCAAAAAAGCGTCTAATCTCTCTAGTTCTCAAGGCCCAACTCCAACCTCTGAGGATTCAATACTAGTCTTGATTTAAAACATGTAAGACATATATTGGTAATTTTAGAGAGGATAACTTGACCAATGCACAGCGATGAAGAGCATTCCTAAAGTAAACAAATATATTATATATGGAGCAAGAATATCTAATTTGAATGATGGCCAATCAAAAAGTGATTAGAAGACATTTTTGTAGTATGGTGCAATGTTTTGTTTAATTAATGCAATAGTATTCTGAAAATACGATTTTACAAGAACCTATTCATATATAGCGTAAGATTTACAAGCTGGAAAAAAACTGACAAGGTTTAGACTTCGCTAAATAGCAAAAGACCAAAATGTTAGAAAGAGCAGGTTGTGCAAGATATCATATATAGATCTATGTTTTGAAACTCGGACCGGCCATCGACTCAATCGAGGTTAGGGGTCAACGGGATGATGTCATAAATATATTTAATTTTAAAAATTAATATATTATATAAATTTTCTAAAAACATATTAATACTAAGAAATGCAGGTTCAATGTATATTTGATATTTCTAAGATACTTTACAAGAAAATACAAATAAGGTAGTATAATTCAATAGCAATTTATGCAATTTACAATTTAGTGCATATTCAACAAGTTTAGAACCAAATTGGAGGGTTATCTGAAAAGCAATACAAGAATTTAGGGCTATAGCTATAATTACTAAAAAATTTTAGGTGTAATAATAGTTTTCTAGTACTCTAAGGGTCAAATCATAAAATTGATAAAATATTTCTAGGTGAATTTTTTATTTTCTTTTATTTTATTTTTTTAATGTTTTATCCTTTTTTTTTAACTTTGATCTTCCATTGGAGTTGTTTGAGAGAGATTTATGGTAAGATATGTAAAGAGATTTGAGAGTAATTAAAAAAAAGAATAAAAAAGGAAAACAAAAAGGGTAAAACAGGAAAAGATGAAAAAAATTAAAAAAGCTCAGAATATAACAACAGTCAACGGTCAGAAACGGCACACAAGATAGAGATGTTAATTCTTGGTGGCAATTATGTACAGCACATGCCCCATGACTTTAGTTTTTAAGTGGTCCCCACACCATCCGTCTTTACTCTTCTTTAGACCTTAGAGTCCGGTTGAAGCGGTTCTTCCGATTTTTCGGTCAAACCCGGGTTTGACTGAGTTTTTGTTTCCCGGTTTTTTAAAGCAACTCGAACCGAATGCCTACCCGGTTCTCGGTTCAATCGGTTGAACCGCTCAATCCAGTCCGAGTTTCAAAACACAGATATAGATTAAGGAACTCAGCGTGAAAAGATTAAATAAGTGACAATGATAGATTGATAACAGTGGGGCTATTCTTATCCCATATGTGTACTGCCTAATAGCTTGTGCCAAAGACAAGAAGCAAAAAGAATACAAAAACTCAATATATTTGTAGTCTTGAATATAATCGTAATCATACATGGTTTCTGCTCCATAATCAGAAAGGACAATTAAGCCAAAATAATACAGATGCAAATATATTTAAATTATTCACAGTAGATTGCAAATGCAAAACAAGCTATTATAAAAAATCTTGACTTTTCAAGTTGTCCACATCTTTGCTTTTGAATAGCACTACAGGCATAGTACGTAGTATATAAATATATAAATGTATTGTATAATATATAGCATATGCGTGTATAGATTAAATTGTCTATGTAACATAGCTTTTATTTAGAGTTACCTCAAGAGATATAGAGTTAGATGATATTATCTCCAAAGGCAGTGATTAACAAGTCAAAATACTCAAGTTTTCCATAGAAGCAGAGCAATTTTAATGTTTGTCTTACTAAGAATTGGGTCCACACAACAAAAATTACCTAAAGAGTATCTAGGATTTACTGGAAATCTGGAATGAGAAACACTTAATTTTCACTAAAAACAGAAAGGAAAAATATCAGAGCTCTGATTATAAAACATCATCAAATGGCTGATATTTCCCATTTTGTTTGCAGTGATACCTGCAGACAAAAGAGATTCTGAAGGAATGGAGTCGAGAATGTAATCTGTTTTTTTCGTAGGATCAGTTCAATTGTGTTTATAATTTTGTAAAATATGTGTATCGTTCTTTCTCAAGAGGGATTATTATGTTGTCATTTTCACCACTAGATTAGGAGTTTCCTAGTTTGAAATGCCAGACATGACTGCTAGTTTCCTAGCTTCATGTACTCAGTGTTTCTTCCCCGATTTTCATTCTGCTCTAGTCATTTGATTTTCACAGCATAACAAACTAGATGTTGACAATAAAAATGCATATACTTATGATGGTTTTCAATGTCCATGTTTTACTTTATTGTGGTTGCACTTGCCATTAAACTTCTCCCTATTTACATCACGTTTATGATACACCAGGGCCAAAGCAATTGATTCAGACGCAATTGTGCAAGAATATTGTACTTCCTACATGTTTTAGTATTTATTTACACCAAATGTTGTATGTCATTGTACAACAAAAATTTATAAAGAATACAACAACCGGACACAATTGCACCAACCCAATAAGCTACTACTCAAGAATATATTAGTGGAGAATAAGATCTCAAGCACGCATGGATCAATCATTCCTCTATGGCTAGTATGTTTTTAACATTTTGTATGTATATCCACTAGTTTTAAGAGCAGTAGGAGACCACACTCGCTGTTCAAATATGACCTATTCCTCAAATCCAATTGGTAAACCAAATGAGTACAAATATGTCTATATACACTTGCATAAGAGTAATCATCAATGGGTTTGTTAGGCTTGGATTTTATTCCACCAACTGTTATTTTGTTGGATTTGGATTTTATCTCATCAAGCCCAACAAAATAATGGTTAGTGGGATAAAACCCAAACCCAACAGGGTTGAATATAGAAACAAACACAACAACCTCAATAACAGAAATAGAACTCCATTATTTCTTAATCACTGGCACTAAAACTAAGTTGATTATGCTTCACATTTGGTCCAAAATTTTTCTGTTCTCAATCTTTCAATTTTTTCAAGTTGACTGTAAAACAGAGCACTAACATATCTTGTACACACTTTGCAGTGGCCACTGAACAAAGGCATATGAGAAATAGCAGCAGAAATAAAAACATCAATACAAGCGGAAAAACAAATACTGACTGAGACAAAACCAATAAAAACAAAGACTGAACATAATATGAAAAATGTTGTATTAACACTAGCAAATAAGAAGTAAAGGTATTATTAACGAAGAGCTCTGAAATAAATAGCAAAAGCATAGCCTTTAAAAAATTCAAAGACTATTGAAAGGCATAAAAAGAGGGCGGAAAACAAAATAGCATCTACAAAGAACTTATATTCTCTTATTTTTAAGAACACATACAAACAAATGGCATGCTTGCAAAGACAAAACAATATATATATATATATATATATATATATATATATATATATATATATATATATATATATATATATATATTGGTGGGGGTGAATTGTGGTCAAGCAATAACTAACAGAGACCATTTAGCATAACATAAAAAAACACTTTAAAGACTTTCAGAGTGAGAATGAAAGAACCTTTTGTTAGGAGGGGGCAAGGAAAGGAAAATTAAATGGCGGAAAACATACTTTAGCAGGCTAAATAGAGGCAAAGAAAGAATCATGTATAAAAGGGCATTACCGAAACAAACATACATTAAATATAAAAGCAGTGAAGGGGGTAAATTCCTATAATATCCTTGTAAAATTTTGATATAATTTCAAGTGTGCCCTCAGAGTTTTAAGGAAGTGAAAGAAGTATATGGTCCTTTAAAGTGGTTCATGAACTAATATTCTAAAAGGATATATGGGCCATAAAGTTCCATTTGAAGTAAGCTAAAAAAGGCTTTTCATTTTAACTTGTTGGTGAATATTTTTTTTGCTTAAAAAACTATAAAAAGAGTCGGTAAAAAATTTTAGTGATGCTTTTGCCCACACTAAAAATTTTTTCTGGCTCCGCCACTGTATAAAAGGGCATCACCGAAACAAACATACATTAAATATAAATCAATAAAGGGTGGTAAAATCATAGACATAATAGTAATAAAAAGCCAATCAAAAGCAGAACAAGAAACAATATGCAATATAAAAAGGAGGAAAGGAAAAATCCAATAAATTACCAGCAATATAAATAGAAAATAGAGGAATCTGATGTAGGCAAGCCACTAGAAGGACTAATAATAAAAACAAGCGAAACAGCAATAGCAAAAGGAGGAGGAAGGCTGAAGAATAATGATACCAAGAGCAACAACAAAGCTAGAGGAAGCATAAAGAAAGGACGACCAAAAAAGCACTTCAATGATTAACATATAGTCAAAAGAGAGCTTGAATTACCAATAGCTACCTCTGACACAAAAACATTTACTTCAACTAAACCAGCCATCAGCAATCAACCCAGATAGTAGGCACACAAGTAGGGAAATAGCTTGTTCTGTAAACCTGCTCTAAGTTTTATCATTACATTCGGATCAAATTACCTATATAACCCCACCCAAGGATGAATGTTGAAAAGATAACAAACAAATGAGGAAAAATTCACCATCTAGGGGTAATTGAAGGAAACCCCAATAGCCTGGATTTTGTCGTACAACCAGAACGAGAGGGACAAGGTTTGACATTGGAAAGTTGGTGGGAAAAAGATATGTACAAGAAAACTATTACCTAATAATCTGGGTGTGGTTGTCACAAAAGGAAAACTATGGGCCTGTTTGGAAGGTGAGTTTTTTGGGTGTTTATCTAAAACTTTACTGTAAATTACTGTAGAAGTTGTAAGAAAAATTTTTAGAATGAAAAACTTTTTTCTTTCTTTCTTTCTTCTTTTCTTTCCTCTCCCTTTCCCCTCCCCTGGCACCTCTGCCTCTGACCGGTAAAAACCAGCAGCCATGGAATTTTTTCCCTCTTTTTCTCTCCCCCTCTTCTCCCTCTCCCTCTCTCCCTCTCCTCCCCCATCCTCGTCGCCGTCAGCAGCCATGAGAACTTGCAGCCATGGATTTTTTCTTTTGCTTTTTCTCTCCCCACTCTTCTCCCCCTTTCCTGCCACCCTGCCCCTCCCCCCAGCCATGGATCTGGTTGCCCGACTCATG
This sequence comes from Coffea arabica, assembly GCF_036785885.1. Classification (NCBI taxonomy): domain Eukaryota; kingdom Viridiplantae; phylum Streptophyta; class Magnoliopsida; order Gentianales; family Rubiaceae; genus Coffea; species Coffea arabica. The sequence continues at coordinate 38,447,381 of NC_092327.1, forward strand.
CCATGGGAAAATTTTCTAGCCCTTTCTCTTCCCCTCCTCCCTCTCCCTCTTTCCCTCTCCTCTCCCCTCCCCCTCGCACTCCGACGCCAGAGGAAGATGATCGCAATGGATTTTTATTATTTTTTTAGCTTTTTCTCTCCCCCTCCCCTCCCCTCCCCTCTTCCCTTCTCCCTTCCCCGCCACCCTCCCCCTCCCTTAGCTTCGATCTGCGACCAGGCCATAAAGGGGGAGGGGGAGGGGGAGGGGGAGGGTGGCGGGCGAGGGAGAAGGGAAGAGGGGAGGGGAGGAGAGGGGGTGAGGGAGAGGGTCAGAAAAAATTTTTTTTGAGGTGACCGGCGGCGCTGGGAGAGGTGGTGGGTTGGAACAAATTTTTTTGTGTATTAGATTTTTTGTTCAAAAAATTTTTGAGGTATTAGATTTTTAAGGTATGTAGGTTAAAAACTTTGATAAGTTTTTTGGAGTTCCTGTAGCAAAAGTTGTTAAAAAACTAGTATTATACAAACTTTCTAAAAACTTGGGGTTCCAAACAGGTCCTATGTTTTGTTTGCAATGCATCAGTTGCAAGGGCCTGAATCTGAGGATGTTTGTAGGCTAAAATAAAGCGGCGTTGCCTGTCAACGCGGCAATCTTTTAAAGCAAGAGCTAAACCATATAGTCAAAGTGCAACCAGCAAACGTCTTTATAGAATAATTGTGCTTCCTGAGTAAAGATTCAATCACGTGAGATACGCATGCAAGGGACAACGAAACTCCAAGAGGCCCAAGGCTCTTTTGTCTATATGTTAATAATAATACTAATAAAATAGTAGAAAACCCAGTTGCTGGGTGGTACTGGATGTAACATGTGGGTACACATTATTGATTGAATGCAGGTAGCTACTAACCACTGCATTATCTCACATCTGCAATTGCAAAGTTTATGTATGTCTAAAAATTGAGGCTATTTAGTGTTTGGATTTTGACAAGGGGATTGCGGGGTTGAGTGACGATGTGGGCAATGTGCAGTTGTAGGTAACGACCCAGCCAATATGGCCCTTAATTTGAATTTGGACATTAGCAAGGGTTCGTGAAAGGTTCGTGGTCTTGATTGACGAAAAAAGGGTAAAATACAGTAAATCTTCCTATGATTTGTGAAATGGTCAAGAAACCTCCCTATTATTTGAAAACACCCAAAAAACCATCTTATAGGTTGGACTAATTTGGAAAATCGACGAAAAACATCCAAATTGATGGAAAGATGTATAGTTACTATGTGAACCCTATTTCTAAACTATATTAAAAATTAGTTGAGGACAAAATTAAAATTTTAAAATTTTTCTTCAATTGTTTAAGGAAAAAATTGAGGGGCCAAACTAAAATTTCAAAACATTCTTCATCTGCTCTGGCAATAAAGCAGTTTTCATTATTTTTCTACTGCTGTCCTCACATCCATCATTGTATTTGTGGATTTACAAACAGACTTTATGAGTGAAGGTGAAAATTTTCAAAGTTGCTCTTCTTCTCTGCCTATTATTATCGTTTGCAGAGCTTGCGCCAGCGACGGTAGGGAGCAGCGCCACCAATAGCTACCATCAGTGGTGGAATTTAACAAAAATTACATCCTGAAATCCAATTTCAACGTAGATCATGATTATGATATCATATATGACCAAAATCAAGTAAAGAGTAAACAAATATAGGCATGAACAATGATAGACAAAACTATTAATTTCAATCCAAAAACAAAGCAAAACCAACAAATTACTATATAAAAACAATTCTTTGAACCAATAAAATGGTTATATGACACCAATTATACACAAAAAGCCAGATATTTGCATGGATCAAAAGAAAATTTGTGAGGTTGCTTTGGTTTGTATCTCAAATCCATCTGGGTTTCTGCCCACCTTTCATATCAGTTGGTGACCGCGATGGCAATAATGATGGCGTTAAATCTGGTTACCAAAGAATGGGTTAAGGGCAATTACTTGAGAGATTAAAAGTGTTGCTGTAAGGAGAGTTCTATTGGAGAAGAAGCCAAAGTTTGACATGAATTTTCTTAAGAATCCTCTGGTGCTGCAACAGAAGATAAATACAAGAAGAAGAAAGAGTGGTCACGGTGGTCTTGGTGGTGAGGGGCATTGGCATTTTGATGCATCTGCAATCTCTGTTTTGATTGCGGAAGGAGGAAAGAGACGAAACGAAAGAAAAGAAAAAAGGATATAAGGCAACCTTTCTGATTTTGGGAGAAAGAAAGCAAAAGAAAGTAAAAAAAGAAAGAAAAGGAAGAGGGTATAATTGGAAGAAAAAATCAGTTTTTATACAACGTGATCAATCTTACTCATGTATTAGGCGAGTGTCACTCACTCTCCGTTAATTTGGATGTTTTTCATCCAAATTCTAGATTAGTCCATAGTATAAGGAGGTTCAATAGGTGTTTTTAAATGATAAGGAGGTTTCTTAACCATTTCACAAACCACATGGAGGTTTATTATATTTTACCCAAAAAAAAAAAGTATGATTTAGTTTACGAGATACAAGTTGATTTTAATATATGCCATGTATATTAAAAAAATGTGCTACTAATTTGTATTGTTTTCGAGGTGATTTACATGTTGCTGAACCATCCCAGCCTCGAATTCCATTAATCTGGGCCATTAATGACACTAATTCAACTTTCATACTAAAACTGTTTGTATTATTATGTAACAAGAGTTGATAATTAAAGAATATTTTATAGGCAAAGTATTAAAAAAAATTTAATTCTATTTCCTTAAAAGCTTGTTGTTTTACTAAATAAAATAATTTTTTGGAATACATGATTTGTGTTTGTAAAGGATGATATAAGAAAATTGAGTCCTTTATTAATGTTTATATATTTCTAATATATCTTTCTAGATGTAATAATTAGTAATATTTAAAAGTACTTTATTTATAAGTTCTACATATATTAAGCTAACTGATATATAGTACATGTATTTATATAAATATTGTTTTAATGGCTCGCTAGTTTAACCACCAACTCGCCCATTGAACCAATGACTCAGCTGCTCAGTCCTTTTGCAATATTTCTTGCCATGCAAAGTTTAATAAATATGCTCAGTACGTCAGAAAAGCATTGGAAAGATCTTATTTTCTTCACCCGAAAAGAAAAATGGGGAAGAAAAAGGAAAAGTTGAGCTGAAGCGAAACCATAATAACCCATTGGCAGCCATTGATTCTAATGGACTAAGAAAGAAAAGATGGTTTTCCTACAAACTTTAATGGTAATAGGCTGCTAGTATGCATTGAAGTTATTTTTACTAGTATTAGAGATTTATCTCATCAGCTTTTGAAAACCGTAACAAGTGAATGTGCATGCCAAATCGTGCGGAGTAGTACATGCCATCCTTATATTCTTGTCCAAGCGACAAAAAATTGTGGAGTGGCTCAGTCCCTTGGCCCTTGTAACACGCAAGAACAGGTCCTTCTCAAATCTCTATCTTTTTTTTGGAGACTAACCAAGTTAAAACACTCTTCTCTTCCTCATTCTAAGTTTCTTAGCCCACAAAGTGATACTACAAGATTTGTTTCTCCTTTTGGAGACCCATTTAATTGCCCTTGTACAGTTCAATTTTAACATATACTATGTGTTATATACCGTGCTAATGAAATAATTAATGTAGCTGCGAACTTGCTCAAGAATTATTCCGGTCTCTTTTTCTAATTTTAAGAATGGATGACCTCTTTGAAGAAATCAATTGCAGGTCGAAGTCAGACTCAATAGTGATGAGGCTTTTGAGATCTGCTATGGATGAAGCGCATGAAAAAGTTCAGTCTCAAAATGGACCTATTGAATTTCTTCACGAGAGATCAAAATTTTATGAATTGGCAGCAATTCTAGTGGATGGTAGTCTCAACATTGTTGAAGAAGAGGAAGATATTCAAGAAACAAACCGCGAGAAAATGCTTTCTGACTTGACAGAAATCAAACACTGGCTCCAGAGACGCATTGCAGAAATGAGGATTTTGATAATTGAGAAAGACAAGGAACTAATGGAGAGGGTAGAGAATGAGTTGAAGCTTCGGCGTGCAGCGGAGTTAAATGCCAGAGAGTTGGCTTACTTACGGGAGAAACTAGAGACTGAGAGAACAAAGGGTGCAGACCTCCCGGATTATATTCCAAGCAGTGAAGAAATTGAGGATGATCGAGCCCAAGGTGGTGATATTCGTGAATTGAAGAGTTCAGTGGATCAGCAAGTTTTGAATATCAAGCAGAAATTGGAGGATGAGCGAAAAACTTTGACAAGAAGGATTAGAGGTAGAAGTTCCAGGTCTTTCGACACTGAACTTTATTCCAAACTCTTCGACGAGGATATACATACAGGTTCTGGATGGATGGAAGACAAGGTTTTCGGGCACGACCATGTTTCAGGATTCAAGTCACTGAAAAATTCAATAAACCCTGGAAAGAACAACGTGATGATTCAGCAGATGAGTTCTGACATAGATATTCTGAAAGGAACTTTGGATCTCGCCTTTGGGAGGATGCGAAACGCTGAGGTGTTTCCATTAGAGAAGCAGTGGACGTGGAGCATTGAGAAAGATGTAATTGTGATTTCAGTTAAGGGCTTCATAAATGACATTCAACAAAATTTTAAAACAGGATTTGAGAAGAGAGGCTGGTCTCTTCCTGTTGGCTTCAGCAGGGAGAAATGGACAGAATTGATCAATAATGCAAGAGCCTTGCACGATGAACTAAGTGCCTTGTGCAGTCAGGGTAGGATAGAGGAGAAAGGACTCGAAATGCATGAGCTTTCGGGTTTCCCATCATCAATCAAGCGAACAACCAGTGAGCCTTTACCTGAAGTTTTGCGTAAGGTTCCTGAGAAGGATTCAGATCCAGGAGGAAGCCGCTATGTTGCAAAGATGGTAAAGAATCATGAGTCCTTTATTCAGAAACAGCGTAAATGTGAAGAGTGGAATTGGCTAGCAAGAGAATTTCTACGAAGGAAGGGGCCCTCATCTATTAAGAGAGACAAGGATCCTGATGAACTGGAAAGCAGAATACGGAAAGTTATTGAAAGACTGGACAATCTTATGATGTGGGATGGTAATCCAGGATATAATAAAGGATTTTGTGATAAGACAGCTGTTTTGGAGACAAGTTTGACAAAGATTGATAGAACAGCTAATGAGAACATAAATGCAGGAAGTGGTGTAGACTTGAGTAATGAAATAAGGAAACTCGAGAAAGAAAGGGACGATCTGAAATTGCAGAGCTTCATCATTGACGAAATCTACTTATTAATTCTTGTAGGTTTTGCAAAAAGCTTATACCTTGAGTTGTTGAATGAAAACAGCGAGAGCCTCATTAGAGGTGATAGTCATAACCTGTCAGTGAATGATTCCGAAGATCATCATGGAGTCAAAATAGACGATCTTCGAATTCAGAAGGCAGGCGAATCTGAAGAAGAAACTGCATGTGAAATTCTGCAGCATTACCTGGAAAGCTCTATAAGGGAGAGTGTATATGCAGTCTACTTTCAGCAAACAGTTTTTGAATTGGATACGAACATTAAACAAAATGCTGATGATTACCTTGTGAAGCAAGAGCTGATGGAAGTCGTCTTTGGGGAGACATTGCAATGTATTGAGAAGAGCGGCAATTTGGTTACAAGGCAACTTCAAATAGAAATTGAAGGTTTTGAAACCTTGATTGATAACCTCCACAGCAGTGACACGGTACCAGAGACTGTAGGCAGCCTATTAAAAGAGGACATTTATATCGTGTACTTTAGAGAGCTTTTCAATAGGTTGAGGACAGAAATAGATGCTTATAACATTGAGATACTTGTTAAAGACGAGATATATCAGTTTGTCTTGGTTGAATTGGTGAAAGAATTCTTTGTTACCATTGGACAATCTGAAACATGGGACCAGGTGCAAATTTCTAAAGATTTTCCTCCTACAAAATTGGACATGCATCCAGAGCAAACCCTGATTGAAAAGCCTGACTCCTATTCTAGGGATTGCAACAAAGAGGAAATTGTGAACACGAGTAATCAGACAAAGGAACTCAGAGATCACCGTGTTGAGGTGGCTGAGGATGACAGTATGGAATTAGTATCATATGATGTTGAGAGAACTTTCGGTACAGAGAGCGAATTATTAGAAATATCATCAGATAAATTGCTTGAAAGCAAGGCATCGGTACTACATATGGAGAATAGTTCAGGCTCCATAGCTAAAGACCAAAAAGAAGATGATCATCAAGCCCTGATACATCCTACAGAGGGGGTTGACTCCGAAGGACAGTACGCCTATGAAGAAGAAAATCAACAAAATCGATCTGTTTTCTCGCCTGTCGTGGGATTTCAGCGACTAGTAGTGGATTTTGAGCAAATGGTGCACAAAAAGTTAGAATCGTATTGTTTAAGGTATCCAACTCTTATCTTCAAAATTTTCAACCAGTATCATGGTACTCTACTATTTAGAGTTATTGCAAATATTTTTGTCTTGAGGTAAATTGATTCTTCTGCTGGAAAGCATTTGTATCTTAGGATCATGAGAAAGCTTATGAGACTTTAAAAATCTGTTTCCAGGGTGGAGACGCTGAAGCGTCAAACAAATGGATTAGCTCACCTTGCGGCCTCGATAAGAAAAAAGAAGTCGCTTTACAAGAAGGCTTTCATAACTAGATCCCACAATTTGCAATTAGCTGAAACTGAGGTAGCTGAGAGCACAAGTGAATTTTTCAAAAACTAGCTGCTACTTGACTTGAAACAGAACTTCCTTCTTGTTCACTATATTGTGCTATAATCGAATATATCATTAGAATTTTAAGACAAAAACCTCAAGATTACCAGCGAATTCTTCATTTGTACAGGTTGATTTACTTGGGAATCAAGTGGACAAACTTCTATGCCTACTGGAGAACATATACCTGATACTACGCCAAAATTCAACAGTTCTGTCTCCATATTTTGGGGTGAGCAGAGTTATGTTTTACATAAATGCCGGGCTTTGCAAGATACTGAAACACTACATAAGGCTTACTTCACTCCTGCACTGCTTTCTTTTGCCTCTTTTTCGTCTCCATCAAGTTTTACTTAGCGTCTGTCGTCTAAATGACTGCACCATGCAGGTTTTGGACATGTTAAAACTGATCAAGAAAGAGTTAGCTGAAGGAGCTGCCTGATTGTCAACTGCAGTTTCATAGCTGGTGATTTTTGAAACTTACTCTGGAGCCTGTGCCCTGTTGCAAAGCGTGCAGCCCTTGCTAAAGCTGAGACATAACAGTTGATCTCTTTTTCTTTCTTTCCCTCAGAATTCTGGGGAAAGTATGGGTCTAATTGATGTCCGGACCCAAAGTTGTACCCAAAAACTATTCCGTGAATTCTTTGAAGATGAGGGTTCCAATGAATCTAATATGTCAGCTGTGATTCTGATAACCTGATTCTTGCCATGAATTCAACAATCTTTTTTGCCCTTCTCTCCACCATGGAATTCTTCAACTATTTAATCTTGTCATTATGTCAAAATGCAGACGATGGGATGGTTCCTTTCAACCAATGTGGATTAAATATTTTTATTGATTTTGAAAGAAATTGTTGCACATCAAAAATTCATGGACTAAACTTCTAGGAGATGTGTTAAAGAAATATTTTCAAAAAATCCAAAAATAAAATCACAAAAGGATAACAGTTTTTGTCATGATTTTGTGAAAAATATGTCCACATTTGATTTTTTACTATGCCTGATTATTAGTTTTTATTTGATAAGCAGGAAGTCTTTAACTCAGTTTGCAGTTTTTCACAAAAGAAATTTTTCTTATCTTCTTTATGAACACATTTGTCAATAACTTTTTTTTTATTTTATATACATTGAATAATATTACGAGTGCTTTGATAAAGATTAATATTACTTTGATAAGTAGGAAGTCTTTAATTTTTGTAGTTTTTCACAAAAGAAATCATTTTATCTTTTTTTTTACGATAATTTTTTATCTTTTTTATGAACACAATTTTTAATAACTTTTTTTTACTAACCTTACTAGCGCTTAAGTGAGTTTTTTGGCAAGCGAGTTTAGCAAGTGAGTTTTTTGAATGTTTGTTTAAAATTTTACCGTAACTTACTGTAGAAGTTATAAAAAAAATTTTTGAAACATATAAATTTTTAAATATTTTAAAATATATAATTAAAAAAATTTAAAAGTTTTTTTGGCCAAAAATTTGCTTCCCAAACAAGGCCTACATCTACTAAAATTCCAATCCTGCTAGAGTAAAAAGTCAACCCAACAATACAACAACAATGGCAAAACGCCAGTGACTCATCTTGCCTACTTGTCATGTCCCCATTCCTCTTCTGCTGGTCCCCAACCAGTTATCTTTAGCCACGTCACTCCAACGGCCCCACGTCCCACAAAATCCGCCAGCTCCACCGTTTAATCTCTTGCTGTAATAATTATAATAAATACACACACTGACACACTACCTCTGTCTCCGTTTACTTTGCACAAATGAGAAATCTCTTGTAGAGTTGTAGTACTACAATATAATTCACTGCTCCCACCCTCACAGTCACAGTCTCTCAGTCTCCGTCCCCATCAAAATTTTCAAAATTCTCCCCAACAATGGCTGTCAAATCAGCTCTGGTTTTCTCAATTCTCCTTCTTCTCTTCGTTAGCGTTCTAACAACGTCGTTTGCTTCAGAAACGGTGGAGAAAGGAAAAGGCTCTGAAGTAGAAGAAGATGAGGATCTCAGTTTTCTGGAAGAAGACGACGCCGCTTCGTCGTCCCATCACGATCCCTATGCTCAGTACCACAACTACGAGAACTACGACGATCTCGAAGACAACGATTCAGGTGCTGCCGAGGACGGCGGTTACGACGCGTACACGCCGCCTGCGGTTGACGAGGCGGACGTCGTGGTGTTAAAGGAGTCCAATTTCAGTGATTTTATAGCGAAGAATAAGTACGTCATGGTGGAGTTTTACGCGCCTTGGTGCGGTCATTGCCAGGCTCTGGCGCCGGAGTACGCAGCCGCGGCAACGGAGCTGAAGAAGGAGGAGGAGAAGGTGGTGCTGGCTAAGGTGGATGCTACGGAGGAGAGCGATTTAGGGCAGAAGTATGATATTCAGGGCTTTCCTACAGTTTACTTCTTCGTCGACGGCATTCACACACTTTACCCCGGTCAACGTACCAAGTAAGCGTCTTTCTTTGTTGAATTTCTGGAGTTTCTTAGTTAGCATTTATTCTTTGATATCCTGATGGTGAAATTATTGGAAAAGTGTCCTGTTATTAGGTTAGCAATTCTGTCGATTAAAGTGTAGCTGATAATTTGATCAATGGAAGTAGTTGGAGACTTTTGAGTTCTTGAATTATCATTTGGTTTGATGATTACCTATAGTAACAAGCATGCAGATTTAGTCAATGTAATAGCAGTCCTCATCAACCCGGCTAATGCTCTGATGGGTCCTGCTTGGGGAAGTACCTGGCTTATAGCTTCGATACTCTCCTAACGTTGATTCGGTTTTGCCTGGTCCATTCCTGGTCCCTGATGATTCTAATTGTACATGAAAATCATTGGTTTTTATCAATAATGTAGTGAAGACTAGAAAATGCAGTGTGGTGGTGTTCTTTAATTCGTTGGAATGTCTTGGTCAAGAGTGCAGAAGAACGCAAATCATTTGTAATCCCATTGTTCTTTTTGTTTATGTGAATATCCAGATGGTCTCTTACCTGAAATTTGTGATCCAGAGAAGCTATTGTGACTTGGGTGAAGAAGAAGATTGGCCCTGGTTTAAACAACATTACAACAGTCGAGGAAGCAGAACAAATCTTGGCTACTGAGTCAAAGTTGGTTTTGGGATTTTTGGATGCCTTTGTGGTAATTTCACTAGTTAGCCTTGCAAATCCTCAGTTTTTGTTTTCTAGTTTGCTTTTTTATTCACCAATTTTATTGCGTGAGTTTGCTTTTTGGAATTTGACAAGCTTTTAGTAATTTTGAGAACTTTCTTTTTCCTTTTTACGGAATATGCTACCTATCTCAATCCCTTTCTTTATGTTGGAATTTTCAAGTTGACATTTAGAATTTGAAATTTGAAGGGTTAATTTGGAAAGTCACATATTACCCATAATTAGCAAGTGAGCTTCCAACTTTACTTGTTAGTTTCAGGTTATTCATAAGCTTCTATGCTCTGATTCCTCATTTTAATTTGCAATTTTGCTTGATTTCTTAAGGTTTTGAATTTTTTAAAATTAAGGATATCAATGGCTAATTCTGGTCAATTATTCGTTATCTTATTGACAATGCCTTTGATGTAATTTTCAGGGTGCAGCCAGTGAAGAATTAGCTGCAGCTTCAAAACTTGAAGAGGATGTCAATTTCTACCAGACTACCAGCTCTGACGTAGCAAAACTTTTCCAAATTGATCCCCAAGTCAAGCGCCCAGCTTTGGTGATCATCAAGAAAGAGGATGAAAAAATAAATCACTTCAGTCAGTTTCTAGACTTTTCTTTTTTTGAAAATTAAGAGTGAGTGTGTAATTCCTTTCACTGAGTTTCTTGCTACAGGTGGTCAGTTTACTAAATCAGCAATAAGTGAATTTGTTTACAAGAATAAGTTTCCCCTGGTCACAAACTTTACTCGGGATAGTGCCCCACTGATATTTGAGAATCCAATCAAGAATCAGGTGATACATTTGCTCGTGCTAGTTTTCCATATTTGGATTTTTACTACTACGCTTTTGCTCACTTGATGTATTTTTGTTTCTAGTTGTTACTTTTTGCAACTGCAAATGATTCAGAGAAGTTCCTACCCACATTCCAAGAGGCTGCAAAAGCTTTTAAAGGAAAGGTAATTTGCTTAATAAATTTTGATGATATACCATAAGCATCTGGTGACACATAGTTTGTGAAAGTTTGGAAGTGCACTTGCCTCAGATAAAACTGTTCAATCGATGACATTGGATGTATCATTTCATCATATTTCTTTTTGTCTTAACAGCGTTGGGGCATCCCCTTCTGGTTAATTATTTAGTAAAAATGGTTTCAGATCTCAAGGCCCTTTAAAAACTGAAACTAAAATTGTAACAGCAGAGAATATATTGATCGTGTTAAATTCATTTTCATGCAAATTTTAACATCTTATGTTTGTTAGTCATTTTTTATCATGGTTTTTATGAGTAGCATTTGGGTATATTTGCAACATTTCTGATAGAGGAAAGCATCAAAATTACCATTTGGTGTGATAAACATTGAAAACTTCACACTTCAAAAAGATTTTGCTACTTGCGGCTCTACCCATTCTTGGATCTAAGCAATTTCTTTCATGTCACAAGTTCTAGGCTCGTTCTTTTCCCCATTTACATCTGATTGTATTATCACCTCATGCTTATTGATTTCCTGTTGAAAACTTGTCTTGGCAATTTTAAATGGAATGAGTACTTGCTCTGCAGCTTCTATGTGTTTACGTAGAAATGGACAACGAGGATGTTGGGAAGCCTGTTTCGGACTATTTTGGTGTGCAAGGAGATGCACCAAGAGTAAGCCTCCCTCCAGTATATTTTGGTTCCTGTCATTTCCTGACAGAATTAGTTGATCATTTTTAAAGTGAGACTTGAATACAGGTTCTCGCATACACAGGAAATGAGGATGCCAGGAAATTTTTATTGGAAGGTGATTTGACTCTAAGCAACATTAAGGTTTGTTAACTCGTTCATGAAATTCTTAAGATGAATATATTGGTTTGGCAATAAATTGTTCGATACATTAAATCCTTAATTTCAACAGATAAGCATTTGCATTCCATAGTTTATTCTTTTATGCTGTATGAGCATGCAGTTATTCGGGGAGAAGTTCTTGGAAGACGATCTTAAGCCTTTCTACAAATCAGATCCAGTTCCAGAAAAAGTAAGTTTTTTCACTCAGATTGCCATAAACTTGTATATTATTTAGAATATCTAGTTTAATCTCTCATTTTACTATTGATGCAGAATGATGGGGATGTCAAAATTGTGGTTGGCAAGAACTTTGATGAAATTGTTCTCGACGAGTCCAAAGATGTTCTTTTAGAGGTATCAATTTCCCTCTATTGTCATTTTTTTTGAGCGAAAAAAAAAAAAAAAAAAACTGTTGACCTGTTCCAAAGGTCTCTTGTGATGACTTCTATATTCAAAACTAGATATACGCTCCCTGGTGTGGGCATTGCCAAACACTCGAGCCTATCTATAACAAGCTTGGCAAACATTTGAGGGGCATTGACTCGCTTGTTATTGCCAAGATGGATGGGACTACAAATGAGCACCACAGGGCGAAGGTATCATCTTAACAAACGTCTATCCTGTCTCTATGTGGATCACTGGGATTATTTCTTTCAAACTAACTTAAAGCTTTCCAGTAACAAAAAGACTTGGCGGAACAATCCCTCAAAATTTATGAATACGTGATAATACTATGGATATTGACTGAGGTGTAGAATCATTTCATTTTTGTTCTCATTGTAGACTTTTCAAACTAATGTGTGGCTCTATGAATTCTTTTGGTTTGCTCGATTCTCTGTTCAAGCGTGACCAAACTTTCAGCTCAACAACCTCTTGTGCATTTCAGTAACCGTATGTGAAACAGTTTATAGCAGTAGGCTTTGGAGATGGGATTTGATTATTCGTTACTTGCAGGCTGATGGGTTCCCTACTCTTCTTTTCTTCCCGGCTGGCAATAAGAGCTTCGATCCAGTTAGTGCTTAGTTTAGGCTTTTGTTATGCTAATTTTAAAGTGTATTCTTTCGTTGTTTTTCTTTCAACCATACAGGCTAATAATGCTTGTATTCTACTCATGTTTTATACAGATTACAGTTGATACAGATCGTACTGTGGTGGGTTTCTACAAGTTCCTAAAGAAGCACGCAACCAATCCTTTCAAGCTTCAGAAGCCAGCCTTATCTACCCAACCTAAGGGTTCTGATGCCACCACAAGTGACGACAGTAGCAGTAAAGATCTCAAAGATGAACTTTAAGGTTTCGTACATGAGTTTGGTTTGCTGAAGAGGATACAATATCATGGCAATGTAGAGCAGAAGATTAGAGAAAGAAGATGGAAAAGGCACATGTAAGTCCTTTTATTAATGAAGACTAAAATTTTGTACCTTTTCCTAATTTTAAAAATTGTCTACAAATGTTTATTCTGTACCATAACAGACGTGATAATGTTTCCAAAGATTATACGATCTCATCTGGCTTAGGATGAGGCGAAAATCGTATCCCCGTCACAGCAGTCCCTGATTCACTTACAGGATTTTAAACCGCTCAACTGCAATGCCATCAATATTCTTGAAAGAACTAAATAAATGGTTTTAGTTGTTAACGTCCCAATGAACTGAATAACCAATTTGAAAAATCTTAATCCTATAGATGTCGAAAAAACAAGAAAATCGCTGGATTCTTTTGGATTACTTTTCCTGGACGGATGAAAGTGAAGGCATCCAAAAGTTGTGGAAAGACAAATACGTGCAGGAAAGTGTCAAGTAGTTCTCCAACCCAAGAACCTTTTTCTGGTCCATCTTTTGGGGAACGCCCAATCTGAATGACGGGTTACATTTCGCTCTCTGTGATTCTCAGATTGTTCCTCCTTTTTTTTTTTTCTCCCCGATGGGATATTCGGCAAACTTTTGAAGATTGTACAGACGCATTGCTGCTCGTACAAGATTATAGCACTAAAGAGGTTTTAAAAGTTGAGGTGCAATTTCGCTAATGCTTTCCAGATAATTCTTCCTAACATGGCGTCCAAAGGTAAATCTTGAAATTGTGTACTTTTATTTTCCCACCGGGGAGGGGAGGGTCATGAGCTGCAAACCTCACACTTTACTCTAGGTAAGGCTTGGTACTAATGGCCAGTTCTCTTTGCTCCTTGTGAGGTCTATCTGAAAAGATTTCTCGATAGATGATTCGAAGATATCTCACCCGCTGTAAAATGTTACGCGGCTTCGAAACTGGCAAACAGAAGAGCATGCTTGGCTTTGTGCTCCATCGCAGGTTCATGTGTTTACCTCCATTGCATTGCAGGCTCACGTGTCTACCTGAAAATTAAACCGGAGAGAACCTTACACCATATAACACACAAGTGCTACGAACCAACACAATGTGCATGGTGCATAAAAAGGAGAAAAATCTAACAACTATTAGTAAAACGATAAATATGAAAAACCTTAGACCCGATTGATGGTTTCAGACTCTCAACAAATGCAATATAAAAAAGGAATCAGTTGAGCTAAAACCACCACTAAATGCTCCAAGTACTCACACAGTGAAATTCATCGCTCTATTCCTGAAGGAAGGGGAGTACTGAACTTCAAACTCCCTAGACCACCATACAGGCTCATCTGACTCTACCGCTTGGCCATGATCCTTGCCCACTCAATAGTATATCTGGACAAATATCTGAAGAATATACAAGGACATATCTCCCGGGCTTCAGAGTTTCAGAAAGCTTCCTAGCCACTGCATACGCAATCCCGTTTGGCTTTATTCCCTCTTGCTGTTTCACACAGGCTGCTAATTTACCTTAAGAGCAAACCAGACAGAATCATAAACAATCTTACTCAGAGAAGATACCAGAGGAAATAACTTATAAAACTCACGAACAGATAACAAAACCTAATAACCTAACAAATTATTGCCAATTTCAACCACTCCAACATTTAATCTTTCGATCTTTTTTTTTTATTTTTTTAATGAGATATTCAGCAGTCTTTCAAGCATGTATTTGTACTAATGTTATCAGTCCAAATATCACATTATAACTTTGAATAACTTGTATTCAAGGATTATTCTTATTACTAGATGAGCAAAGTATTAAAAGTTCAAAACCATGAGACATGTCTGAACAGATTTCTCAAAAGATAACTTGAACATACTCAACAGCTATTAATTTTCTCAAAAGCTTTGAGCTCTGTCGTTGCTTCACAGGGTTGGACTGTTTACCTGAAGAAGAAAACCAGACAGAACCATAGTCCATGTTAGCTGAAGTATTATTAACCAGACAAACTATGCAATGCGTGGAAAAGAGACAAACCTAACAACCACAGGGGAGGTGGTGAAGAAAACCAAATCATTGGTGCATCCAAAATTTCCATGTTCTGCAGGCCTGCGAAGGTGCCAGATTGCCGTGTTGTTGTATCCCATAATCGTTTTCCAATAATCTATTTCAGTGATATCCTTTGCAGCATAAAACCTGCAGCTTCTACTGGATTCTCTACCATCTTCTTTTCATATCCCAAGATAAGTGCCTGATGAGTGCCTTCATCTGGACTGATACCCTGCTTGAACATCCATTCTACTAAGTTGCAGGCGTCATCAAGGTTGCCAACACTGCAAAAACCATGTATGAGTGTGTTATACAACACAAGATCTGGAACCAGCCCAATGTCGATCATTTTAGTAAAGAGAGCATTTGCTTCTGCCATCCTACGTGTCCTGCAGTACCCATTAAGGAGAGCACTGCACATTACAACATCAGGCTCCAAATTGTGCTCACTCATGTAATGCCACACAAAAAAAGCTTCTTCAAAGTTCCCTTTCTTCACATAACCGCTAGCAATGTTAGTAAAAGTTACAATATCAGGAGTAAATCCTCTTCTAGTGAGCTCATACAGTAAATCATGAGCCTCATTTACAAACCCTCTCACAGTAAGACTGTAAATGATTGTGTTATAGGTGATGTTATCAGGATAGACACCAGCAGACTTCATTATATCCAAAAGGCCAAAAACCTTGTGTAAGAGGCCCTCCTTTCCATAGCCATCCATTAGTGTGTTGTATGCAACAAGGTCAGGTGGCAAACCCTCTGTCATCATCTTCTGAAATAAGTTTTCCGCTACATGTACTTCTCCAGACCTACAGTAGTATTCAATAAGTGTTGTGTATGTGGCAACAGATGGTTCAACTCCACTCTTCACCATCTTTGCCAAAAAACTAAGGGCCATTTTCAGATCCTTCATCTTGCAGTACCCTGATATAATGGTGGTGTAAATAAAACAGTCAGGAACCAATCCCATCTCTGATATCTCGTAAAAAGTGCTAGAAGCAGCAGTCATGTTACTATCGTGACAGTACTTTGAAATAAAGCTGTTGTAGACATAAATATTAGGCGGCAGTCTAAATATCTTCAAGATATTGAAAGCTTTCTCCACTTCCCCCACCTTGCAGAGGCCATCAATGACTGAACTAACTGAAATGGAATCAAGAGATATACCAATCAAACTCAATTTAAACAACAAAGAGATTGCTTCTCTCACCAGTGACATTTTAGAAAGGGAATCAATCAATGTTGAGTATGCAACAATATCAGGACTAAATCCATGTTGCTTCACTGTTACCAATAGTTGCCAACCTCTTTCAACATTGCCTTTCACACAGTATTTATGAATAAACAAAGTGATTACAGACACATTTAAGCCTAACCCTTGACTCTGCATCTCTTCCAGGAAATTCCATGCCAATTCAAATTGGTCCATATATAACAATGCCCCAAGAAGTGAATTACAAACACCCGGTGAAGGAAAGAGTTTGATGTGTTTCATTTGACAAGCTAACTTGAGAGCCACATTTACCATATTTGCTCTGATATAACAGTCAATGAGCATGCTATATACAGTTTCTAGGACCGTTCTAATTGTATAGGTCTCGAGAAGGACTTGTAAAAGCAAGTTCGGCCACCAATCTTCCCCAGCATTCTTCCTTACAAGATAAAGTATTAAATCTACAGCTCTGTAATTCATGTTCCCAGCAACCAAGATATGTATCATCACGCATGTAGATCTAATTCCATGCTGTAAGTGCAGGTAATACTCACACCATTGAAAGAAAGCTAGAGCTAGAGCAGCATCTCCACTGCCCTCAAACAGGTCATTCAGAATACACACTATGTTATATTCAGCCAAAGGTAACCTTTGGCAACTGTCTGGAGATCCTAAAACCCATCCTCGATTCCTAAGTATGACTTTCATTCTTCCAAGTCCATAAACATCCATATCAGTATTTTGAGGATTTTCACAAACCAAGGAACTATCTTCTTGAATGCCAAGATGGTAAATGTCATCATCATCTCTGATCCCTTCAAAAGAAGAAGCAGACTTACTATTTTGTTCTATGCTGTCACTCTGCATGCATTTAGTACTTGTTGTAAGTTCCCGAGCTTCTATATCGACCAGGCTTTCCTCAGGTATGATTATTTCATCCTCAGAAGAAGAAAAATGTGTAGCGGACAAAGCTAAGTTCCAAGATGACAAAAGTCTGAATCTTTTCTCTAGACCTGATACCAACTTGATAGCAGCAGTGCCAAAGTTGACTATGGACACTGATGCTCTCATGAGCAGTCATTAAAACACCAACTTTCAGATAAAGTGTAAAACTTATCTATCATTTCAGGCTTGAAAACAATTTTACTGAAAAAGGGCAAATCCCAGGATGCTCCCCACAAATATTACTGAAAACAAGAGGATTTAAATCAAGTAGTTCTTGAAACATCCTGTCCCATTTCGGATATGAAATCAACAAACATACATGAACTACACACGCACCCCGGACGACAAATACCCGCTCCGATAATTCTTAATCGATTTTGGGATTGAAATGTCCTTAAGAAGCGAATTTATTGCAGCAATTCTTGGTCGGTAGAAATCAGAAGAGTCCAGCTTCAATGGAAGAAGAATAGAAATTTATCCCGAAACGAAAAAATAATTCCTTCCAACTTTGACAACTTTGACAGTTATAAGTTATTCTATAGAGTGCAATACCTGAGCTAAAATTAGCCGGATTATCAAGAGTATTGCTTAAGCACCAAAGCCCAAAAGCTGTTTCAGTAGCAGCAGGAGCAACGGCGACATTGGTGGATGTAGTTAAACTTGATACTGTAGTTTGAAAGAAAGAGTATGGTGGTGGTACCTATAGAATTAACCTGATAGGGAGAGGGGAGAGAGAGAAAAAACTACGTCTCAGCCAAGGACCGATTAATATAGTGTTGCTGCTGCAGAGGGTTGATCTAAGAAATCTTCAGAGAATCACTGGAGCCAGGAACAGTAGAGTTTTTTCTGGGTTTGGGAGGACTGGGGAGGAGGAGGAGGCTGGAAGGAGGGAAACGAAGGGATGCGGGAGGCGCTGGTGGAGTCTTGAATGGAAAGCAAGTGCGTAGATTTAGAATAGACTCCCTAGGAATTTCTCACTATTATATCTGTGCCCCCTACAGTTTTTCTATGTCCCAAATTTTCATCTTATTTCCTTCTTCAACGTTTTTTTTTTAAATTTTGTTTATATTTTAAATTTATTACCTCCTTTCTCTAGAGTAGTCTTTTTTTTCTTTTGTCGAAACCGTAGTTTTATATATCATCGTAAAAACTTTACAGTATCTGGACAAAGATCCAAGCAAAAGGGACAACAGTCCCACATCATCTAATCCAGATGTTAAGAGTATAAGTGCTCAGCTTAATACTATTGAATTTCCCTGTGTTAGCAAAAGAGAAAGAGCACAGATGAAATAAATTACAAATGGACTGAATATTCTCAATTAGGACTGAATATCCTCAATTAGTCTAGAGTAGTCTAAACTATGCAAACATGATGTTTAACTAATATTAGTATGCGACTTACACAAAATTTTAATGCGAAAGCTATAGAAAACATATTATTATGAAAATAAATTAGCATGAATAAATATATGAGTTTCTGTTTTTTTTTTGGGTAAGAAAGAGGAATTAATTAATTAATAAGTAGCGATTACAAAACAAGGCAAACTGAGTTCTCTGCAATCATCCTCTAGGAGTTTCGAAATACAATTAGGGGCCAAAGAAAAATCTGCCATTTTTGCCAAAAAATCTGCGTTCTATACCCAAATACAGAACCACACACGCACTCATCAAATGTAGAACAGCAGAAGACCAGAAGTCTGCAACACTAGCCTCCAAGGTAAACTAACAATAATAATAATACCCCCAAAAAAAATTTTCCTTGCTCGTCCAAGGTAAACTAAAGTAGCATTGATCACCAACACTCAACAGATCTTTTAACCTTATCGAAGAGTAAAACAGCCTCATTGACATTTCGTGAAAATTATCCTTATCATTCAGCAATGGTCAGAAAAGATACATCTGTTTCCAAATTGAGTGTCAATTGCTTCTTGCTAAATAAATCTCCTAAAACTCACACATTGGATGTAACTAGAAACTATTAAAAAGTATGTCTGGGTGAAAATCCCGTGATCTCAAGCCTTCAAGTGTGGCCCTTGAAATTTTCTTCCTCCAAATTCCCAACAGATGAGATATTACATCCCTACTCAAATAACTACATGTTTAAACATCAACATACTTCGAACTCTACTGGACATATGCTGATTCTCAAAGACTTGACGAACAACTTGGCAGCACTAGTTTTATAATGAAGATTTCCACCCAAGGTTATTACTGTCCATCTAAGGTGCCAAGAGCCTCCTTTAGAAGTCTCTGTGCTTCTTCCCTCCTCCTGAACAAGCAAAAGAAAATAAAATCAGGCAAGCACAGCACGTTCCACAGGAAGCAATCTTATCTTACACACGAACCACAAGACACCATCTGCAGCTTATGTAGATATCCTTGAACTACAAATTGGTTAGTGCACATATCGCTAAGTGAGTAGAATAACTGTACGGTACTTAAATTACAAAAGAGACCAAAAGATGTTTTAACTCATCTAACATAGTAATGCCTCCATGAGTTATCGGAAATGGGCAATGCATGAACAGAATGTGCATCATCTCAACTTAATGTACTATCAGCTAGTTTAAGCATTGTAATAAAGCTACGATGTTGCAAACTAAAAAAGGGGTACAAGTTTCCCTTTATCGCAATAGAAATCTAAACAAATCAGTGTCTGAATGTTATTTGCTGCAAAAAAAAAAGGGCTGTAAAATGAAATGACAGCTATAACATCACATAACACTTTGACTGATATTGAAAGCACAACCAAGAGGACACGAATAAAATAAATTACTGACATCTTTTTTTTTTTTTGGTTATTCTGAAAGAATTATAGGGGAAAAGAAAAGCATTCTCAAGTTCAGTAGACAACAGGGTCCCAGATGATCCCAGACACCACAGTTGATTCTCAAGTTCAGTAAAAGAAAAGCATTCTCAAGCATTTGAGCAAAAACAAGCCAAAAGACTTCATTCATTAGAAATCTTGTAAAATATTCATACTTAAAGAGACTATGCGTACCTCTTGATGTCCTCAACAGCTTGCTTACGCCGCTGTATCTGAAGTTCCAGAATATGGATCAGTGTTGCTCTGGCCTGAGAAGCAGGAAGGACCCAGCTTGCAATTAAAATCAGGAATTGGTAGACAACTGTCAAAAAAGGAACCCGAAGAAAAGGGATGAAGTATCACTAAAACATAATTTCACCTGATGGGGTCGCAGTGAATTGAGAAGGTGATGCAGGTTCTTGAATATGAGAGAGATATCTTCAACTCTCCTAGCATATTGTGATGGCCGCTCTATGAGAATATCAGCAAGCTCCAATATGTGCAGTTGGAGTTCTCTGTTAAGCGCCCTCAGTTCCTTTTTGAAGTCTGCCAGAAATCACCATCGGCTTAGATACTGAAACAACAAAAAATTGGCTGCTAAAGAATTAAAACACATCGTCCCAGACTAGGATTGTTTCCAACACATTGTACCAGACAGAACATTATTCATGCCCCCCCCCCCATAAATTGGCACCTTATGCCAGACTAGGATTGTTTCCAACACATTGTACCAGACAGAACATTATTCATGCCCCTCCCCCCCCCCCCCCAACAAAAAAAATTGTGTTTTGTAGTGCATAAATTGGCACCTTATGGTGCATCAACATGCTAATGAAAATGGAAATATGACTCCTAGATACAAATTCACCAATTAAGATCAATATCAAAGACCTTTAATCTACCAAGGAACACATTTGAATTCTTTTTCCTCCAGCTCAGTCAGTAAAGACACCCAATAAGATTCCCCTTGTTACTAAACTGGAGTCAAAACTCTCAGATCACTATGTAAAGGGACATTTGCAAAGCAATTTTCAATTTTAAGTACCTTGAAGAAGCTAAGCCACGAAATAACCTCTAATGAACCTTTTTTTAAAAATAAAAAAGGGGCACTCCGAACAGCACATTTTTCCTATTTCGATTAGAGCATTCTGATTTCAGGCACGCCAATTATTCAAAGATCCAAAGGCATCAAAAAAATATACACTATGAACAACTAAACCCAAATATGAAAAGAACAACATAAACATAAACTAAACCCAAATAAGAAATAGACATGCCATAAGAAAAAAGACAAAAAAGATTAAAAATCTGATATCTGTACAAAGTAAACATGATTAAAGCATACTTTTCAAATCATGCCATGTTAAAGTGGCAAGCAAAAGAGAAACCATATAATGAACAATGACATCCAACCTCTCTACTATTTAAAAAAAAAATGCAGATAATAAAGGAAGCAGGTCGTACCAACATTCGGCCCTTTTGGGTACAATTGACGAACACCTTGTTCCTCCAGACTAGGAAGCACGTCATCAGTCTGCAAAAATAGGGAAGGAGAACTTGAAACGTGCATTTTGCAGCTAATTTTATCCACAGAAGCACAGAATATACAACATTCAAACAAAAAATGCAGCAGGAAGGAGGAAGGAAAAGTTAGAAAGCTAGAGAGGATAGAAATTTCTGTAATTATTCAAGGAAAAGAAAAACGAAAAATAAATTGCTCACAGTATAGGTGGCTCCAAACAGTTGGTAATTGCCTTCAATAGGGGGAGGAGGCTCCGGAGCAGATTTTGAATCCTCCGAATACTTCTTGTACAGCCTGTAGAACGGCGGCGGGGGTGGATACGTCGCCGTCGCCATTTTTTCCGATTCACGACTCTTTCTAGTTTCTTCCCTCCTCTACGTTTACTTTAACTTCTTCCTTTTTTTATTTTCTTGAAGTAGTAAATTAACTAAAAACTTTTGTACTCCTATTACAATAAAAAGAAAAGAAAAATCACTGACTCCAGAGTGGCAAGCGGCAACAGGACAAACCGCCATCCCAAATCCAAACTGTTGGGGGCAAAAGAGTGTTGTTTTAGGCTAACCTAATACAATATTTTTATATTTTAATATATTCAGATCGTTTGATAATAAAAAAAATTAAATATTTAAATTAATTAAATAGTTTCTAGATAAAATTTATTTTCAAAATTAAGTGATAAATCATTCACTTATTAACGGATGTGATATGTAATCAAATATATTAAATTTAATACTTAACAATTCAATAATTTAATGGATTTAGAATTCAAATTTCAGATTTTAAACTTCAGTTTTCAGATTTTAATTTTATTAAACTTACTAATCTTAACAAAATTCTTTTGATCCTCCAATTTTACAAAGGAGCATTAAAATTAATCCTACTGTTAAAGAATGTAGTCTTAATGCTAAAAATTAGCAAGCCATGTCATAAATTTTAACACCATATAGCTAAATCAAAGTCAATTATTTTTAGGTAGATAAAAGGATTGCTTAAAATTTTCTAATTCAAGTAAATCAAAGGATTGCTTAAAATTTTCTAATTCAATTATTTTTAGGTAGATAAAAGGATTGCTTAAAATTTTCTAATTCAAGTAAAATATGAATCTTCTTGTTACTACTATGACATACAAATAATACAATTTTGTGAACTTATAAAATATTTTTGGAGAATATTCCTTAATACAATTTTTAATTATATTCTTATCTCAAATATATCACATTTCGAAAAGGATTATACTCCCATTTTAAAAAAAAATAATAATCTCAAAAAACACAATCCAGACCAACTCTTAATTTCTTTTATATGTATTTTTTTTTTTAGAATTTGATTAATCGACTCAAAAATAGCCTTATTCACTCCATCTCTTCCTAAGGAAAAGGCAATAATTTGAGCCAATACATCGATTTCTTTTTCTTTTTTTTTTTCTCTCCATAAAATTCTTTGATCTTCAAAATGTAATTCTTGAGTACGTGAGAGCTAACTAAATATTTGCCATTACTCAAGGGCCTAGCACAAAAATATCGCAAACCAAAAGTAAATGCGGTTTGGGCGGCCAAATTTTGCAGTTTTTTGGCAAGTCAGAGGAGAGGAAGGGAGAGACGTCCAAAAGCAAACAGCAAATGATGACCATAAATATAAACAACGTACTAACAAGATGGGCCTTTTCCCCTCAAATCAGGGAATAGCTTAGAGAATTTTGCTAATGCCACTGCTCAATCAAGCTTGCAGGTGTATTCGTATGCTTTCCAATGATGATTTAGATATTATCATTTCCATGTGCACTCATTACCCATCAAATGTTCTTGTGTTTTTTCGACGTTGACATGACGAATTATGTTCATTCCACATTTTTTCATGGGATCTTGTGGAATCCCATTACTTGATTTTGAGAATGCAAAGAACCCATTTTGTAGTATTTCTTCTTTGATCTGAATCTGTGGCAAACGGGCTAAGAAATTGAAGGTAATTTGAGTATCTCATTCTGTTCCAGCATATTCTTCTGACAATTGTCTTCTGGAGTCTTACGCGTTTTGATGTTGCGGATAAAGCATTTTATATTCTTGTACTTACATGTTTCTTTCTAAGTATTGCTACAACACGGTTCTTTGCAAATGATAAGTTATTTTATCATGATTTATACGTTTATTTGCGACTTATAAAGTTTGTCATTTTGGGATGACCAATTTGAATCTTTTTTCTTGAATAATAGCTCTATTGGTTGTTATTCTTACTGTAAGGCGTTTAAATTAGAAATTCTGGTGTCTAGCTTTGATTACCTCTGGACTACGCGTTACCTGGAAAGATTCCCACTTAATGTGATAATTGCATACTCTTTGTGCATCAAAATTGTTAGTTTCATCAGGTGAGCTTCATAATGATGTGTTGTAAGTATGATTAAAATTAGTCTGCACTCTGAAGGATGTGGTTTTTTTAGCTGAAATCTAGATTAGGAAGATCATAGAAGTTTGAATTTTTTTTTTCTTTTACCCTTATTTGCTCGTGTATTATTACTTAATTTGAGCTCTTTTCTATGTGCGGATTTGTCTCTCCCACCCTTAGTTATATGGAGATACAGAGAGTTTCAGAATCTATATTTTATTTTGTTATGTAGTCCTTGCATTGGAATTAAGTATCAATAGATCAAGTTATAGCTTCAGAGAATCTTTTATCTTAGGCATGACATAGGTCACAGATATTGAGTAATTATTTTGCTTTTAGCTACTAAGATCCTTTTAGCATTTGGGTCTTATCCATGTTAACATCATTATTCATTATGTTTTACAAGGATGGTATTTGTTCACAGTTTTTCCATTCATGTCGTGAAAATCTTGATGAGTTTCATTTGAATATGATATATGACATACCGTATTATTCAAGTCTTGTTAATTTTTAATGCCTTTGGATGTTTTGCATGCAGTTTGAACCATGGATCCACCTGCAAGTGATGATGAAGTCAAACCAGAAAACCTTGAAGAGGCAAAAGAGGGGGGTCCTTTGTTTCACTGTGATCTTCTTGATACCGAAATAGTTCACAAGATAGCACAAGCATTGCTTCCTGGATTAGCCTCCGCCTGTGTTGACAACACAACGGGAGGTCTCTTTAGGACCCCCGCATCAGTGGCTGTTGATATTAGAAGGGACATGGTGGACTATCTGTTTCAAAGAAGTGAAAATTTTGTGGCAGAATCTGTGGTCCTGCAAGGTGGTCCAGATGCTGAAGTGTCTGACCACCCTTACGATATTATCTCAGAATTTATTGATGATTTTGTAAGTTCAAAAAGGAACTTTTTTAGCCGGGTGTCTGGATGGTTGCTCAGTGAGAGGAGAGAAGATAGGATAGATGATTTTGTGCAAGAAATGGAACTGAATGGGTTTTGGCTGATGGGGAGGAGGGAGGCAGTTGCGCAAACGTTGGTTAAGAATGTTGATGTCAAAAACACGTTCCACTGTGATATGAAATTTAAGTCTCCAGAAGAGCTTGCTGAGCATTTTTGCAATTGCCGTTTCAGGGATATGGACTGCATGAATGAGGGGTGTAATTCCAGATTCAGTGCAGGTCAAGCAGATTACCATGACTCAGTTTGTCCTTTCAAAATACTTCCATGTGAGCAGAAGTGCTCAGCAAACATCATGAGGCGAGACATGGACCGGCACTGTATAACTGTCTGCCCAATGAAACTTGCAAAGTGTCCATTCTACACAGTAGGTTGTCAGTTCACTGTTCCTCAGTCTACAATTGATCAACATCGTTCCGATTACCTCAATTCTCATTTGTTCTACATTCTCCAACCTGTTTATAAAGAAGCATCAGTAGAGGATCTAAACAGAAGGGTGGACCAACTGGAGACGGTGAGTTTGAGGCTTATTTGATAATTAAGTGGGTTAATTTTGCTATTCTTGGTTTGTTGTTTAAACTCATTCCATGGAAATACTATTTGACAGATGCTTAACTAAACTTTGGCAGACCAAAATTCTTTTGCAGAAATACTGCATGTAATGAGCTTTTCAACCAGTCTTAAATGGTTAGAAGATATCTATTTTTATGTCTGTTAATACTAAGCCTGTGGCTGAAGATTAGTTGACGTGGAAATATCTGGAAGGAAACTAGCCAGAAAACTATGTCTGCATTGGTTTCTCTGCCAATGATCTCTCCAATGTTCATTGTGGTTTTTAAGCTCTTTGCCTCTTCCAAGACACCCATTTCAAGTGCAAGGCAGTGCCTGGATCCTTTAGGAACGAGGTCTAAAATGTTGATGACACTAGAATGCTCTTTGTCCAGCTACTTTCGCTGGTGCATGGGTTTGTTAGTGATAGGAGAAACTGAAGTCAATAGGTAAGTGCTAACAAAGTTAGCAAGTTCACATGATAGTGCATTCAGAAGATAAGCAATGACAGACTTTTGGTGCAGTGACAAGCCACTATAATTTAATTCTTTCTATCTTTTTTTTTTCATTTTGGGTGAGTCAATTCGGTCCCTTGTTGCCCTAAATTGAAATGAAATTGGCTGGTTTACATTCTAATTAGACAGTCATATCTGAGCTTGGAATGATCCCTGATTTATTTTGCATACCAGATATCATCTAGTAGGCGACTGGCAGCAGCTCGTGATCCAAGATCTTTAACATATCTAATCAGGGATCTTGAAGCAAAGCTGGGGCCTCTGCAAATTTCTTCAAAGGCCAAGGATTGTGAAGAAGGTGAAGAATTAAATGGCAAAAAGGAGGAATCCCCAAAAAAAGAGGAGTACATCAATCCACCAAAGGGAAAGGATGAGGGCTTAGAGTCACCCACTAAACATATTCAATGCATGGATCCATCACCCGAAAAAAGTGCAGCATCATCCCCCAAACACCAAGAGATTGGAAATGTGCTTGATGAAAAAGAAGAGCTGACTGGATCTTCCACACTAGAGGACAAGTCCCTAGAACCACCCATCCAAAGAGAGATCCTCAAGGAACAACCTGCTGGGAAAGAAGAAGAACAAGAAGCAACTATGCCTAAAGTAGTGCATGTGGAGTCACCGACCAAGGGCAATTGATGTATCTAATCAACTTGCCAAGTAAGAATAGTGTACAGAATCACCCAAAGAAGATCACGTAGCAATTATCTTTTGTGACAGAATGTGCAACTGGAGCTAGATGTCAGTCAGCTAAGGAGAAAAGGGACGCTGGATCTTAAGTTTGAAAATCCGCAGACTGAAACAAGTCGACAACTAATATCGGACCTAGCAATTTTTGTGTATTAATCATGAGAAATTACCTTAAAGAAATTTCAATCGTTAACGTAGATAACATGTTGGTTTGTCTCAATTTCTTCGTTCTTTGTATGCTGCTCTTTTGCGGCCTTTTACACATCCCTCTTTTTCTCTTTTTTGTTCCCAAGTCACTTCTTCTGTGCCTGGTGAAATGTTTTTGTCTTGAACAATGTTTACTTCATATGATTAATAGAGTCAAGTTCTTGCTACCTCATGTTTTCTCGGTGTTCCTGTGGATATTTGTCAGGGACTGCAGTCCCTTGAGAATCAATTTAAGCTCCTTTTTCTTTATATTTTCTGTCTTGATGAAGCAAATGATAGAATGTGGACTGAATTAAAAGATGATGCCATCACTTTGGAGAGCCTAGAAAGGTTTCAATCTTTCAATGTACATGATGTAATTGGCTAAAGAAGCAACGCAGTGAATTTCTGGAGAGGAATCTTTTGTTTGTCAACTTCTTTATGGGACAACCCCTCCTACCCACTACCCGTGTTTTGGTTTCAATGTGGGAATAATAATAATAAGAGACAGGGATACGATTTTGCGCCTTTTCCTGACTATTTGGCTGCTAGTTTTCTTTTTAGATCAATATGTCTTAGTTTGAGGGTTGGTTGACAATGTCAAATCTTTTGCCTCACTGGAGATGATCCTTAAGTATCTCAGCTATAAAATGTAGAGCAGCAGATTGGATCATGGATAATGCTTGATTAGAACGAGAAAGGGGGGGGGGGGGGGGTTGCAGTTATAGCCAAGCAAGAGATGTTTGGCGGAAGAGTTTCAAGAAATCAGTCATCTCAATTTCTTTGAAATAATTGGAAGAAAAAAGTCATGTAAAACAAGCCAATTGGAACTTCCAGACAATCATTACAATCCAAAGCTTGCAGTAAAGTTCTGCAGAAATTACAACTACTAGTTAAGGATTAACCCTGGAAGAGAATGATCAAGATTGTTATATGCTGGCAGCTTCGAGCGAGCCAAAGAGAAGCAGAAAAATTGATCATCCAGAAAATGAGGACAGAAGAATGGAGCTTTACAAAACATGGTTAACTGGGAATATAGGACCCTATAGAATGCCAAATGACTATCTAATTTTGGGATCTGGGACCGCACGCTAATATTGCAGCCTCAATCTGCCACACACGAGTGGAGGGATGCGACTTTGCTAGGTTGCAGATTGCACGGAATAATTTCGAACCATTGGACGTGCCAATGCATATTTGAACTTCAAGCATCTTCATCCATCGCTAAACACTTGTATGCATTCTACTCAAGACCTCCAAGATTTCAGTTGCAATTTTGCACAAAGGTCGATTTAAATGTCATGCAATAGCTAGCATTTTGATGACACAAAGGATAACTAGAAGTAAAACCACCTCTGGTTCTGAATTGCTATTCCTTCTGCCAAAGCTACAAAACACATAACAGCACCTTGCTAGTTGCTTACTGTCAGCTATGATCTCAAGGCCAATATCCCCGCAAGTCAGACAACTTTAAACCGGCAAATGCAGTTGTTTTATGTCTCATCTGCTTGTCTATAACCACGCATCTCTACTATTTTAATCACACTGTCGTAGCATACGATGTTTAGCTTCACAAGCCCACAAAACGTTTCCGCACATGAAATGATAACTGATCATGCTCTATATAGTTTCTGAAATTCTAATTGACAAGGGCTCTGAACTTCGTCCTGCTGTGTTGTGTTAGAATTAATTATTCCTTTGCATTCAGCATTGCTTCCATCGATGCTTTGTTAGTACCTAAATGGTTTCTCTCTACCACGCAATCACTTTGTAATGCTTCTGAAGCATCCTCACTGTATAAATGACAGACTTCAGATCATTTTTAACAAAGCAGACTTCTGCAAATCTAACAGTCACATTTAGTTAGTTTCCCCATAGAGAATCTGAATATTAGTAGTATTAGCTGGCCATGGAGGGTTTATTTAGGTTCCATCTTTTTTCTACTAGTGGTAGTAACCTTAATAGAACTTAAAGTCCATGCAGATTCTCCGCCACCTCCAATTGATCAAAATGTACCAATATCACCAGCTCCACCAAGTAACTTAACTCCCCCACCACCACCGAGTAACTTCACGCCTCCACCACCTGGTGAGTTTCCTCCTCCTCCCCCCCCCCCCCGGGGGGTTAACTTCGCCCCTCCACCACCTGGCAACTTCACTCCACCGCCATCTGTTGACTTACCTTCTCCTCCACCAGGAAACTTCAGTCCACCTCCCCCAAATAACTCTACTCCACCTCCACCAGGTGACATAAGTCCATCAGCGCCAGCACCACCAGCATCAGAAAGCTCCTCAGAAGGACTAACTGGTGGACAGAAGGCGGGAACAGTAATAGGAGTTTTTGCTGCTGTTGGTGTAATAGGGTGTGCAGCCAGGGTGTGTCGAAGTCGTCGAAGTTATACGAGGAAGTCGCGGTTTGGCTATGAAGCAAGGAGAAATCACCTCTGATCTGAGACTTAATTACGACAAACAAAAGATTTCTCATGCAAGATACTTTGCACTTAAATATATTCATGTTGAAGCTGATTTCTAAAAGTAAAATAAGAATGCTACATAGAATACCTTATCTACAAGTCATAGATGCTTTCTACTACAAGTCATTAGAGAAAAAACGACATGCATAATCTAAATAACCCAGAACCAAAATTGTTTGATTAGATGTAATGAAAATTTGTTCGATTTGCATATGAAATGTGTTTTTTCGTGGAATTTTTTGTTTTTCCAAATAAGTTTAAAAGGCAACGATTACGGCCTCTTGCATTGAGAATCAAAACTCACTTTTTGATCTCTAGAATCCTATCTATCATGATGGGACTATAAACTATTCACAGAGGAAAGTTTACAAACCTAAAGCTGTTGGAGGCACCAATTTGCGCGCTTCACCAAAGAAGTTAAAAGAAAAAAACCAATTCAATAAGGAGAGGTATTGATATAAGTTCGCTTTAAAAGAAAAAAAAAAGTGATTGAAAATCATGATCTCTAAAGATAAACATGAAAATTTTTAAAATTAAGGAGATAAATTATTAATTAGTTTCATGATTTGAGTCATCATATAAGTTAGAGTAAGATTTTGCTATTTATGTATACTTTCTTACCAACTGATAAAACTAAATTAAGGTAGATTCTATCTTAATAGAGAAGGTAAATTTTCAACATCCTGTTGAAAAATAAAAAAGAAAGAAAGAAGTAAATCTTGAATCCCTCACAATCACATTTAGTACTTAGTACATAAAACCTTTCACAAATTTGATTGGAGTTTTTATTTATGCCAAAACTTTCACAAATATGAGTGGATTTTTTTTTTTTTTTGGCACGGTAACATATTAGATAAGTTTTGTTTAATTTCGTTAATTATGATTTTTTTTATGTGTTTGCAAAGAGGAGAGATCGTTGAACTTGATTAGGGGGCCAAAATATTAGTGAAAAGAATCAAACAAACACATTAAAAATGGTCGAATAATTACATACAAACCTCGGATTTGTTAATTTTTGAAATAAGGAAGAAGTTGTCGTAATTAAGGTTGTACTTTTACTTGTCTAAGGAAACTGGTGTGTCACGTAATTGACTCTTTTACAAGGATCCACCCGACTTTTTGGAGTTCAGAACTTCCCCAAAACACATAGGACGTGCGTTCCGGAACAAAAATAAACTCAAGGGCCGTGGTCAGAGTTTAGTAGTGATAAAGTCATAATCTTTGCTACTACTGGATAGATTGATTCATTGTCCTAACTCCCCGTTTCCGCAGCAGGTAAAACAACTTCCCCCCTGCTTCTCCATTTCCATCTCCTTCTCCCTCCCAAATCTTTAACTGCTCGGCGCTTCTTCTTGCTTTCTTCCCTGCTAGATATTTTGGGTCTCTTTTTTTTTTTCCTGGACAGTAGAAGTACCTAATAGTAATTAAGATAGATCGAGATTGTTTTGCTTGGTTTATGATCTGATTCGGTAAGTTTTGGATCTGGATTAAAGGGTTCTTTAAACTTATTTGATGTAGTTGTGTGGCAAAAGAATTTAGTGTCTTGTGGCTTTGAACCTTCATTCTCCTTGATGGTTGTTTAGATAAAGAATTCCCCTTTTTTTTGGGTTCGAGTATTTTTTGAACTGATGAATTTAGGATTATGTTTGTTTGAAGTTAATGAAAAATTTTTGGACTGATGGGTTCTGCTAGAATCTCTCCATCATGTTGAATTGTTTTCTTGGTTGGTCATTTGTCAACCGGATTTGAATTTTTGCTACTGGACATGGTCTGAATACAAGTTTGGAATAGAATAGTTCATTTTGGAGATGTAAAGATGAAATCTTTTTCATGGTTGATTGATAAGTTGTGTGAACTGATCTTTGTAATGTTCTGCTGATCGTTAGGTTGGTTTACTTAATTGGATCTAGTTTACTAGTTTTCAGAAGTTTACCGTGCAAAAATCAATTTAGAGAATAAGGTATTTTACTGATCAGTGGGTTAAATATTGGTTACATCTTGTTAAAATGGTCTCTTTCTTAGATTTCCTTTCTGCTATATGCCTTTTGGCTCCTATAGGACTAGTGGCCGTAGGTTGCATGTGAAACAAAAGATCAACTAGGTCAACCTTGTCCAGATACCACTTTGATGCTGTTTAGCTGATTGGCTGGAGTATGGTAAGAATGTAGTTATCATCTCTGTGAAAAAGATAAGCTGTTTTTGATCCTGCTGATGAGCAAGTGGAAATGAGGATACATACTTGAGTACTTGAATGTTCAATGTCTTGCTTAGGCTGAATGCACTCATAGTCATAGGTGGTTGTTTGTCTACCAGATTTGCTACTGAACGTTGTCTAAATAGTTTTATTGAAGATGTAAGGATGAGATTTTTATCATTGATTTGATTGATAAGTGGCTTTAATGGACTGGTCTTTGTGATGTTGTGATTAGAAGCTTGATAAGAGTTTGATTCAGACAGCACATCTTGAAGCCGGATAATTGTATTTGGTATTTGGAACATGATATATGAACTCGCAGACATTTGTTGGATTCTATAGTGTGGTCAAATAACTGTTGCTTACCAAAAGTAAATGCTGTCTGTCTGTTAGAATCAAATACTGTGTGTACTGTGTAATTCAGCAATCAAGTGTCACAATCAATTTGTTCCGTGAAGCAATTGTATGGCTTTTGCAAGTGTCATATTTGGTCTCTTTAGTTACTTTTTCAATCAATTCAGTTGCTTTCGTCTATCTCTGCAAGTATGGATGCCAACAGAGGCCAGAATGGAATTCAACTGTTATTAGCGGCAGAACAGGAAGCTCAACACATTGTCAATGCTGCTAGAGCTGGTAATACTTTTTGCTTATATTTGAATTTTTTTAATTGTTTTTGCACCTGTAATTACGTGGTATAGACTACATTTGGGTGGTAAACTAAAGAACTTGTGCTCCTTGGGGTGGGGATCCAGTTTATAGATTGAAATAAGAGGCTGAGGAATGCTTTATTGTTCTCCAACTTTTCAATTTCTGGTTGTTTATTTTCTGTTTAGAGATATTATGTAGAGTTAGAAAGTGACGATTACTGTTCAGCTGTATGGTTGAACTGCAAGTGAAATTAATAATACTAAACAAGCATTGCGCATTATGAGGACTAGAAACCCTCTTAGTCTTAGAGTTGGATAATTTGAGGAGAATGGTTGAAAAAGGATGATCTATGATATGTGGGTTGGTAAACTATTCATAAAGAATTAATTGTGTTTGAGACTGGACTTGTCCCAATAGTTATGTAGCGTAGGTATATGAAGCTTTCTCTTTCAATTTTGACAAGGACAAGTCAAACTTAATTACCCGCTGCACATAACTCAGAATTTGGACCTCGAAATTTGATCTGGCTTAGTACATAATATTTTGCCAACAACTTATTGTCACCTTTTGATCCAACTGGTTTACTACAGACTGTGCATCCTGCAAATGACATTGGTTTCATGCTGGGGTTGGATTTTGTCCTTCTGGTTTAAAGTTCCACCCAAAGAATCAGGTTTCAGGAAATCTAGAGAATCTCATCACGTTATTTTTTTGTATCTGTATAACTAGAAGTTGTTGCTGTTGCTATCTGCCTTTGTGATTTCATGTAACTCCATGAGCTAAGAACTTCACGTTGCAAAAGATCTTGATTATTCATGGACAAATTTAGTGTTGCATATGTCAATGTTGCAGGGTCAAATTATCTGCAATTAATTAACAGGTTAGTTTTGTTGTTTTTATTGTTCAGCAAAACAGGCTAGACTAAAACAGGCCAAGGAAGAAGCTGAGAAGGAAATTGCGGAATTCCGTGCACAAATGGAAGCTGAGTTTCAGAGAAAGGTTGCACAGGTAAAAGTTGGGGGAGAAAAGGACTGTAATTGAAACTTTATAGAATGCTATGGGGGTCAAATCACATGAATGCTTAGTGGTTTAAATTATTTGCACTCTGGTTGAAATTGATATATTAACACTATACTTGTATTTCTTTTTCAAGTACTCTGACATACAAAGTAATGATCCAAGCACTTGTGAAGTCTTACTGCTAAGAAATCTTGCTTCTGTTTGAGTTCTCCCTATGATATGTTGTTTTGAAATCTATTTCTTGTTTTTCTACCTCTTAGATAAACTACTTATAAGATTCTATATTGGTGCTATCAAACAGACTAGTGGAGACTCAGGTGCTAATGTGAAACGACTTGAACAAGAAACGGAGGCAAAGATCCATCACCTAAAGAATGAATCTTCCAGAATTTCCCATGATGTTGTTCAGCTGCTTCTGAGGCACGTGACTTCTGTAAAGATTTAAGTTCTTGGTAGCTCATGGGTTTTACTGAAGGCTTTTTCGTCATTTTTTATGGATGTTGTGCTTAGTCAATCAAACGCTTGGTGTCTACTTGTACGTTAGTAATTTATTACCTGTATTTGTTGATTGTGGCCTCTTACCAAATAAAAATGTGATGTTCCTATGGCTATTTGTATCAGTATTTGTTACTTTTGAGGATATACATCAAACAATTGAGTCCAATCAGTTATTGATTTCCTCCAGATCAACTATGCAATCTCTTATTGGTGACATCCTTTGCCAGTAAATGAATAAGTTATTTGGGAGGAAAGAAGAATGATATTTCTGCTTGTTATTATTTTGAAAAAATTGAATAAACCCTTTTGAGAGAGTCAGTTGTTATATGTGTTTCTACTTTAAAGGGCGTGCTATTTTTGCTTGAAATGTTCTGTTAATACTAAATTGTTGTAGCAATGAGTGGTTGTGTGAAAAATCCATGTAGTTTTAAGATATTGACTCCTTTAAATTGACTAAAGACATTTCTGGCTTTTAGATCATGAATCACCGTTTACTATCTGGCATAATATAGCTGTTATGGTACGCCTGTATAAATCAGCATGTTTCTAATGCATTCCGTGTTTACTGGTTTCCCGTTTGTCTCATTGCCCGTCGAGTGTATATAGCAGGGCTTGCAGTTTATCACTATTGTACTGTATATAGGTTTTTTAACAGACTGGTTACAATAACCAGTTGGATCAAGATAAATGCCTCGAAGGTTGTAAGAAAGAAAAAGAAAAAGAAATCAACTAGTAAAATATGCTGTGTTGTTAGTACTGTTCTAGGATTGCAAGATTGACAGATCTTGAAATATTTGCTCTATCAATATTGCACCAGCCAATATTCCTACACAGATAAGTGTTGGCCTGAATCTGGGTCCTGCTATGTGGTCACTGCCTTCACCATTTTTGGAAAGCACGGCCCAAGCCATTGCAGGTGGAAAAACTCCATAGAGCATTGTCATGCAGTAGCCTCCCTGTTCCATATTATTAGCAACTGTTGTATCAGAAAATGATATTGTCACAGAAACAAATGTGAGGATCATACTAGGCGTAATTTGTGGGTTTTACTAACACCAGAAATCCCATCTTGAGAAATTTAGAAAGCAGTAGAAGGAAGGATAAAATGGAGCAGTGGCTTCAGCTGTGAGTTTGTAACATTGAAGACAACAGAACGGAACTTACAGCAATATCTGTTGCAGCAGAAAATGCATCTGGAACTGTTGTTGAAACAAAAAGGGATGGAACAACAACCATTGCTGTCGCCGTGAAGCTTATTTTCTTACTCGTCCACCATTCCATTAAACCAAAGTCTGAATTTGATCTCTCCTGGAGGTATAAACTATATAGCTGATTAGCTTTCAGACTTCTCTGATAAGAGAATCTGAATGGTAATAATGCTAACACAGCATATATAGTGCAGAAAGATAACTACCTTGAGTTTTCGGGTCATGGGTGAGAAGGTTAACAGGCTATTAAGCTGCTCTTTGAAAAATTCTGAAAAGCTAAGAAGGGTGCCAATAAGTGAAGTTCCAATAGCCAGAAGTGAGAAGGCCTCAAACCATAAATGACACCCCTCCCCAGCTTACTCTCTATCAAAACAGTATGTTAGTAGCTTGAGGATTCTAGACGTTCATAATCGAGTATGAAGTTGAAACTAATCCCACAAGAGTCGTGGGATTCATTTGCAAAAAAATAGGTTATAAGAGTTTGGGATAGCAGTTGTTATATCATCCTATTGGATAGTCAATGAACACGTCCAAAAATTGAATGACCTCATAAGAAGTTCAACAGGATCAGCAACTTGATCAACCTGCTCTGACAGCCCAAGTGCTATAGCATCCCAAATAAGCAAAGCTAGTAAAGGGACAATACTGCCAAGCAAAACTGAAGCCCTGATGCGTGAAAGGTCCCCTCCCAGATAAGAACAAAGAACTGCAAAAGAATCCATCCATAAACCAGGAGGCATAGCAATCAACTGTTTGCAATTCTTAGACAAGAACAGGAAACCTTTAATATGTACCAGGAGCAAGGTCATGATAAACCAACGAAAATATGATTACTGGAATGGTTGCCGGAACTTTTTCCCAGTTATCACTCCCTCCAAATCCTGACCACCCACCGAAGGCAACAGCTAAAACCTCAATTGCCACCAGCAGGCCTGATCAACTCTCACGTTGTTAGCAAGCATTCAGCTAAATACTCGGAACTTGAAATTCTCAAATCTCTTCCAGAATAAAAGATGACCCCACTAATGATAATTTAACAACTTGCAAGCTACAAAAATTTCGGCACAAAATTTACCTATCATGGCAATAGTGAGCCATTGATTCACTTGATCAGTGGCTTGTGTCCCACCCACGAAGATGAGTGTGGTGAAGAAGGCAGTGAAGAAGATGCCTGAAATTGATTCTGGAAGATCAATCAAATGGTTAAGGATCTCTCCTGACTTTGCTGTATAGGCGATCATAGAAGTATAACCCAAGAAAACATAGGTAACAGTAGCCAGAGCTCCACCCCATTCTCCCAGTGTCTCCTGAGCCATAGTCCTAATGGAGATGATCCCCCATTCATCCGCTTTTAATCTCATGCTTTTCTTCTTCAGCAGCCTCACATTGACTTCAACGAGCAATAATGCTTCTATTAATAGAAAAACCCAGCATACAGTCATAGATATTGAACTTGGAAAGAACCCCTGCAAATTGAACCACGAAATATAATCTCCTCATCTACCCAACTAATCAGTTTAACAATCTAGCATGAAACATGATTTATTTTAAAGATTCAAGCCAAAAGTAGTGAAGAGTGAAGACTAAAGAGAGAGCTTAAAAGTTACCGCAGGCGATGTTTTCTTTGGGAGGGCAAGAATTCCTGAACCAATACTGGTTCCAATAATCAGAGAAACAGCACCAGCAATACTGCCTTTTTTCTTGGAAATCTTGAGAGGCTCTTCCTGCAAATTTAAGGTGCATTTCCTCCTCCTGGTTGCTAAAAGTCTGAAACTTTGTGCTTGCCTTGCCCCTTCAAAGTGGCTGTAGAGCAGACAAAAAAATAATAATAATTAGGCACAATTTGCACCTAAGTAGGAAACACCCTTCAACCTTCATTCTGTCATTCAAAAAGAGGAAAATGATGAATCTTACATCCTGAATTTCAAGCATATTTGAGTGTTCTCTTGAGGACATATTGCCGCCCACAAGTAACCTGGTCTGCACTGAAGAATCATGGCAGCAGATAGCCAAGGATCCACCCAAGAGGGTGGCAGGAAGGACTCAGGAGGAGTATATGGACGTTGAGGACCTCAATCTGGAAAGCTAGTTCCCCAAGTATCTTGGAGAAAGAATGCCTACGTTAAAACTACTGTCACGTCACTGGAAAGCTAGGCTACGGAAGTTTTCAGCAGACACTAGTGGACCAAAGAGCTCTGGGACTATGCTAGATATTTACGTGCCACAGTTTCGATTATCAACCTGGAAGTCATTTGCAAACTCAGGCTAATTGATTAGAATATAGGTGAAAAAAAAAATATTCAGACACTTGTGGGTCTGACAGGGGTTCTGTATATATCTGTCAGCCCGGCACCTGACACCAAAAAAAAATTTTTTTTTTTTTTAAAGACACATGGGTCAGCCCGGCACCTGACAAAGACTGCAAAAGCTGGCTGCCGGGCAGAGAGTGCCCGGCAGCCAATCAAATTGTTAAAAAAAAAAAAATTCGGCCACATACTGTTTATAAGATGAATGCCGAGTAGATTAGCCATATTATTGGTTCATACCACCGTTATTGGAGCTTCTTAGAGGAAAGATGAGCTGGGTAGAGCAAAGGGTAGCTGTTAGAGCACTAGGACATTTGGCAAGCTATGAAACGACCTTCAAAGCTATAGCGCTTTATGAAGAAGAAGTGGTTAGATTAGCCATGCGTTTGGCTTCTACCTGTGTGAAAAGCTGGCTGCCGGCCTGTTTTTAAAAAAAAAATGCGGCAGAAGAATGCATTTCTGACAATATTCTTCCATTCCACGGAATTAAAGTGGAGGTAAAAATTAAACATTGGTTACATTTCTATGGTGGAAAGTTCACTTTCCTGCGCACAATAAGCAGAAGCAAAGCAGATGTAGAGATGCATAAAGAATAAAGAAGTATATTGGACACTCGAAAAATCAAATTATGCATGGATGAAAAATATTATATATATTAAAATTATAATAAAAGGCTGTTAAAAATTTATTCAT
Source organism: Coffea arabica (assembly GCF_036785885.1). Classification (NCBI taxonomy): domain Eukaryota; kingdom Viridiplantae; phylum Streptophyta; class Magnoliopsida; order Gentianales; family Rubiaceae; genus Coffea; species Coffea arabica. The sequence continues at coordinate 38,485,222 of NC_092327.1, forward strand.
TATTTAATATTCAATACTTATATTTGGTAAATTAAAATAATTAATTAAATATTCTATTATATTATAAGTAACTATATATCGTTAAGTCGATTGAATAATATGTAAGCAGTTATTTTATTTGGTATTTCAAGTAGTTGTCTATTAAGTTTTAATTGAAATAAAGATTTTATAATTATTTGAAATTATGCAATAAAAAAATCAATGTAAGATAAACATAAATGTAAGATGAACAAATAAATGTAAGATGAACAAATTGTATGATTGAAATATTTGATTTAATATGCAAGAAAGACAAGAAGAAATGGCAAGAAGTTTTTTAAAAATTAATGTGAGTTCTTTATATTGGTAATCACCTTTATTTGTTATTTTAATCATAATACCTGATTATAACCGATTATAATACCTAATACTATTTACAACTAAAGTTACTATATACTCAAACTAAAATTTTCTATTTCACTAAATTTTCTTTTATATATGATGCACGTTTCATCATTTGTTAAAACAAATTAAATGATAAAACAAATGATAAACAAATGATAAATTTTAACAAATAAATGTTTTCTGAAACCTAAACCCCAAACCCTAAAGAAGAATGCATTTCTGAAACCTAAACCCTGAAACCCTGAACCCTAAACCCTAAACCCTGAACCCTAGACTATACACAGCGTAGAAGTACAAAATAATGTAACCTTAAAGAAGGAACCCTAAAGAAGAATGCATTTCTAAAACCTAAACCCTAAAACCCTAAAAACATCCACGGAATTAAAGCGGAGAGAAGAATTAAACATAGGTTACATTTGTATGGTGGAAAGTTCACTTTTCTGCGCACAATAAGTAGGAGCAATGCAAATGTGGAGACGCACAGAGAAGTATATTGGGCACTGGAAAAAGCTGATTATGCATATATGAAAAATAGTATATATTTGAAAATTACAATAAAAGTCCTCTTAAAAATTTATTCATTATCTAATGTTCAATACTTATATTTGGTAAATTTAAATAGTTAATTAAATATTCTATTATAATATAAGTAACTATATAGCGTTAAGTCGATTGAATAATATGTAAGCAGTTATTTTTTTTGGCATTTCAAGTAGTTGTCTATTAAGTTTCACTTGAAATAAAGATTTTATAATTATTTGAAATTATGCAATAAAAAATCAACATAAGAAGAAAAAATGCATAACATGACATTGTACAATCGTGAATTTAAAAATAGCGATAAGCATTATAATAATAAAAGATTAAATTAACGCTAAATCCCCATATTCAAATATTTGAAATTGTAAAACATGCAATTGAAATGATCATATCAACGGTTGGTACGCCTTTTGCCCTTGCTTTTATCACCTGGTGTTGTAGACGGACAGCAAAATCTTTTAGGCTTTCGTCTGCAACGATCACGAAGAGCATAGGGTCCTACGTCATCCTCCTCATCCGACTCAACTGTCGTACTGCTATCACCATCGTGTTGAGAACGATACGTGACAAAATTTTCCGTTTGACCGTATGTAGTAGTAGATATCGGCTGGATCGACGCAGGTACGGTCATAGTCTGTCCAAGACTGTAATAATCGGGAAGGTCTGAAATGGAAGGAACACCACTCGTTTCGTTCAGAAAATTGAATATTGGATGTAGGTTAGCAGTAGAAGATGAGGCCGCTGCAGTGGCAACGTATCCAAATGGAGGCTCGTTTGACGAGGATGAAAAATGTCCCCCAAATACAGGCAAATATGGAGAGGGCCTGGAATATACACCAAAAGGTGGAAACTGTGGCAAAGGCGTGGCATCTAGAGCAATATGCTGTGAGTGCGGGAACGATGTCACCTGAGGGGTAAAGGCCGATATATTCTGTCCAGGTGACACACCGTGGATGTCTGTCATCGGCACAGACACAGATGTGGTGAATTGATTACTAGTCGGGTTGTAATGCGACTGAGTGCCCCCCTCGGTCATTTGAATGCCCGTCTCCTCAATGACTTCGTCTTGCAACCCATGCCTATGGCGTCGACTTCTACTAGATGATGGTCCACCTTGTGTAGGGACACGTCGCACGCGAGGTTGGATAGGAATTTCTGGTGTCACATGAGGATTATGATCGAAAGAATCATAATCACCAACAACCATGCGATCAAAGCGCTGGAGATATTGCATTGATCCATATGCTCCATCAGCAATTGTTGCAAGACGTGGATGAAATCGACTTCCAGGGTCATCAAGTTCAAGTGCATCATGTGATTGCCGACCAATGCGCTGCATAGTATTCATCTGACATATACAAAATGGGAGAAAACATGATCATCCATTGTCCAAAAGTAAATAAATTAAATTTGGGAGATAGTAGTAATTTACTAAATACTCAAATTGGCCCGAAACTCCATGCAACATTTGTCCAACTTGTGCCTGCTGCTGGATAGGAGGAGTAATATACAGAACGGTGTGATTGTGATACCACTCCAGATAATTATTGGAAGGCTTGAACGTGGTTGTAGGCACACCAGGTACTTGTGCTTCTGCACGCGTATTCCAGTATTCTATCCAATCCCGATGAAAATGAGCCCAATTTCTTCCAAGATAACCGGAAATCTCCAATTGGTGTAAACCTCGATTAGTGTCAACTTCGTCCGGAATTTCCTGCCTCATCCCAAATTGGCGCATGACACGATCTGGACAATGTATTTCGACGATATGCCAGAAAATTAGAGGGACTCTTGCCCGCCATATGCGCTCCCCTCTTCTGCAATAATCAGGTAGACTAGCCAATACGCCATCGCTATACGGCATCCAAATAAACTGCTACCATAACCATAATTTAGATACGATCCAAAATTAAAAATGAGGGACTATAAAATATAATTTATTGATATAGACGTTATACCTGATCCAACCGCAATAAGGCTAGCTGCTCCCGATAAGATGTGCTGGATCGGCTATAAGGATCAACCCCAGTTCGTTCAGCGGCCCATCTACCACCTCTAGGAAAATCCCCAATCCCAGAATATGGGAGTACATCAGGACGAATCACGGGAATTCGCTCCCACGCCCAAAGCTGTACTAACAAGTACGGACCTCCAAATGTGATTGCAGAAACACGTGATGCGTGGCACAATCGTCGGTATAAACACGCCAACGTCGCAGATCCCCATCTGTACTGGCCCATGGCAGCCAAATCACAAACATAGTCTAGGCAACTTAAACTGACGACGTTCTGACACGAATCTGCAAATAGCAATCCACCCAATAGAATTAGGATGTTCATCCGGACATACTGGCGAACCATCTCATCAGAAGCATCTGCAGGCAGTGGGGTACTCAACCGTTGGGATATGGACGATAACTTCAGACGATCGTGGTTGAGCATGTTATCTTCTGGCCAATATCCCAAAAGGTCGTTAACTAACTGTTTGCGGTCTAATGGACTAGGTTTCGTCTGTACTAATGTGACGGGTAGACCATCAACGCTTAGACCCCACAAAACCTCCACATCCTGCAGAGTCACAGTCGCCTCTCCCATAACTGGAAGGTGAAAAGTGTGTGTCTCTTGCCTCCAACGCTCCACAAGTGCATTTATAAGACCATGATCTACTGTGAGATAACCGGCTCGGCGAATGCCATAAAAGCCAGCAGCATCGATGTAGTGCGCAACCCGTTCATCTAAATGTATAAGAGGTTGAAAAAACCTCTTATCACACCGCCGAACATCTAAATCCACACCAGTGCCTTGGAAGATCGCAGTTGACCTATGTTCTGATTGTAGATATAAAACACTGTCATCCAACGGACCGGGATGAGTACGCCTTCGTATTCAAGGAGTAAATCAAATTCATGATGTCCTCATACTTGCGCGGCTGATTTGCCACACCAACAGCGTACATCAGGCTTTTAAGTCTATCAGGCAGCATAAAATATCGTCAGAATAAGTTTAATATATGTTTAATATGTTAGGATGCGGTGAAAAAATATTTAAGGGTTCGGAGACAATTTACCTCTCATTCTTGAATTTTTGTGTGAAATTGCTCCGAATATGAATCAAACAAAATCGGTGCACCCCTAATAGCTCCTGCCACTCTTCGAGTGTACGCATTGCGTTTATAATGCCATGGTGACGATCAGAAATAATACATATATTTTGCACATCACCACACACGTGAATGCGTAACAGTCTCATGAACCAAGACCAACTCCGATTATTCTCCTCAGCAACTAGGGCATATGCCAAGGGAAACATTGAATTGTCAGCATCAAACCCTATGGCGACAAGAAGTTTTCCCCGATAAGACCCTTTCAAAAAGGTACCATCCACGCATATCACCGATTTTAGATAGCGGAAAGCTTGGATGGCTGGAGCAAATGCCCAAAATATATAATCAAAAATTATTGCAGAGGGGGTACTTAATGGATGATGATCCCACACAACTACCGTCCCTGGATTCGACCGTTGTAACTCCTCAATATATGTCGGCAGTTGCGATATGGATGTCGGCCAGTCCCCATATAACATATCAATGGCACGGCGTCTAGCGTACCAAGCCTTCTTATATGACACATCGCAATGAAACTCTTGTTTCACCGATGCCTGAATTTCCTTGATTTTGTACACCGGACCATTCATAATATGGGGAATAATGTGCTCGGCAATTATGTCACTACTCAATCCACGGTGATCGTTACTATAGCAAACACGGATGCAAGTATGTGCGTCAGCAAGTATGACAATCATTCACATGTTGTGCGAGCTCCGTAAGGTTGCACGAAGCTGCCAATTACAAGGGGGGACGGAGTTACGAGCCCGACAACGAACATACCAAGTCGTTGGCGTGCTCTCACGAACTCTGAACTCCCTGTTCTCCTTGATGGACCACAACTTTACAGCTCGTTGGACATGCTCCTTTGATTCAAAAAGATGGCCCAATTCTAAATCTCTGGTGTGTTCGTTCCACATTCTTAACTTCTCCACTCGCCCAGCATCAAGGGGGTCAAAATTCAATGCAGCGTCAATACCAGCTTCATAACGCAGTTGTGGACCCTCACTATTTATCCAAGGAGCACCATGATCCATGTCATCATGGGCCATAAATGTGCCCTCTAGAAACCCTGCTTGACTATCAGTATGATGTTCGTGGTTCTCATCATCGGAACCACTAAGATTGGGCTCCGATTCGGAGTCCATGTCAACATCTACAAACTGATCGTCAGTAGATGGCTGTGCATCAAACATTGGTGCCGATTCATTATCCGCACCTCGAGAATGAATGGTTGAGGTGTGAATTATCGGTCGAGCACCTGTACATGGAGGATCATTATTCGTCCGCCGACCAGTACCCCTTCTTCGCCCTCTATGCCTTTGTTCGACATCTGCTCCAGCTAGTTGGGTCATTTGACTCTCAAAATGGCCGACTGGCTGGAATAAAGATATATGTTCGGAACTGCTACCGCCTCGCTCAAGATTACCACTTATAATTTGTAAAATATCGGTACCATGTTCTTCTAAACCCAATAGCTTCTCGACCTCCACATATATTTTGGTTGCAAGTCTACTACCAGATTGTAAGTAGTACAGACCAGCAACTCCATTGTCATTTACCAAAGGCATTGCACCAAACTTGCCATTTTGGAGACAACTCCGATATATCAAACTAATCTTATAGTTGTTCCGATCTAAACCCATACTAGTGTATATTCTGTCTACCAATTCATCATAACCCACCACCTCTGTCAGGAACAACGCATTTTTCGGTATAGGATGATCATATGAAATTGACCCCTTTTTGTATATAATTTTTCATCCCCAATATAATTGTATCACCAGGCAATTATCACTTGACATGTTATACCTATTACGGACGAGTGTTGATAACATTGTAAAATCGCATTGATAAGCTTATTTGAATAATCAATTAATTGATCGAATCAAATGTGTATAATTTATAACAAATAAATAAATAATTATGAGTCCATAATTGTAACAAATAATAACCAATAATATAACAAATAACAACAAAAAATGCATTATAATTAAATAATTCAACCATTTATAACAAATAAACGTATCATTTAATAAATAGCAAAGTAAACCTAATTAACCACCTTAATTACTACATTTAGTTATAAAAATTTTACCTTATGCTAAGTCTATCATGCACCTACATTTCATATTGGGTCAATTAAATATGAAATTCTAATCAAATATCTTACTAATATTAAAAACCCTATTTTAAAATGATTTTATGCTAATTACATTATGTTTATGCATTTAATGTATTAAATGTAGCAATTTTTCCAAATACTTGAATTATCCCCACTAAATAGCTATCATAATCAAAACTCAATACATGCCTCGACAAATAAATCTAAGTTCATTTAATCGACCTCTTAAAATTAATTAATTACAAAAGAGTGAGAGGTCCTAATTTAACTAATTAAACCACAAAACTACTTAATCTAATCAGATACTAAATAGCACAAGCTAATTATCAACTAACTTGCGCAACAAAGTGAATTGCATTAAACTAATACCCCTAATTTTGAAATAAAGCTAACCTAATTACATTACGTTTATGCATTTAATGTATTAAAAGTAGCAATTATTTCAAATACTTAAATTATCCCCACTAAATAGCTATCATAATCAAAACTCAATACATGACTCGACAAATACATCTAAATTCATTTAATCGAACCTATTAAATTTAATTCATTCAACTAATTAAAAAGCAACTAATTAATCTAATTAAATCACAAAACTAATTAAACTAATCATATACTAAATACCGTGGACTAATTATCAACTAACTTGCATAATAAAGTGAATTGCATTGAACCAATAATACTAATTTCGATATTAAGCTATGCTAATGACATCAATTTTATGTACTGCATTTATTATAGATTTACATTCATTTAATCAATCACTTTAAATACATTTATTAAACAAATTTAAACAACTAATTAATCTACTTAAACTAATTCAATCACTAAACTAATTCAACTAAGCGTGTACCGTGCTTCACTAACTAATATTAGCAAACATACGTAAACTACATTATCTGTTTACAATTGCTTCAATAATAAATTAAATATTTAATTAATAACAAATTATAACAATAACATAAAATATTTATCAACAATTCACTAACATAAAATGACAAATTATAACAACTTTTATATAATACAAATCACTAACCTCTTTTGAATCCAAAAAATCGATTGCCTCGGGAGCACCGGGAGTAATGAGCCCCGCGACCTTAACAGAAGCACCGCAATTAATCAGCACGGCGATTAACAAAAACACGACACCAAGCGCCTGATGCCAATTCTGCATAAGAATAAGGTAATTATTAGAAACACCAACGGGACCACAAGCCAATTCTACTGCCAAACAAGGTAATAATCATTTGTTAAATAAGGAGGACTAAGCCAACAAACACTCACGATTTGGACCACGGGACAGTTCTTTGCCCAACTCTTCGAAATATCGATTAGGGCCACAAGATAGTAATACGCCCAACTCTGCAAAATGTAAAGTGAGGTGCTCGTGTGAAAGTGTGAGACACTGAGAAATGTAAACTCCGACTGAGGGCTGGGAGAAAAGTGAGAAATGTAAATTCCGTATGGGAGAAAGTGAGAGGTGCGGACGATGAGGAAGTTCCTCAGTGCTTATATAGAGCATAAGGTAAAATCTAGCCGTCCGTTTGGACAGCTAGATTACAAAGTTTCTTAAAAAAAAAAAAATATTATACTACCGGTAGCACACAATTATTGTTTCACGACCTGCTAAAGTCTAATGGAGCATAGTTTTTTTGTCCAATCGTACGTAAATTTTTCTTTTAGTTCAGCTTTTTTGCTTCACGGGAGCTGCCAGACAATTTTTGTTTTGTCCACAAGCCTGCCAAAAGGGGCAAATCTGAAGCAAAAAAGTGTGAAAAATTCACGGGAGCTACTGTGTCTGAATTGCATTGAAGCCTGCCGATTTTTTTTTAACAATTTGACTGGCTGCCGGGCAGAGTGCCCGGCAGCTCTGCCCGGCAGCCAGCTTTTGCAGTCTTTGTCAGCCCGACACCCATGTGTCTTTTAAAAAAAAAAAAAAATTTTTTTGGTGTCAGGTGCCGGGCTGTCCATAGATATATACAGAACCCCTGTCAGACCCGCAAGTGTCTGAATTTTTTTTTTTTCACCTATATTCTAATCAATTAGCCGCAAACTCAAAAGTTTTCCACATTTTGAATTTCTCCTAGAAATTTATTCTTGTCCTTTATTACTCATTTAGGTAATGTGCTTCCAACATCGAATTTAATGGTTGTATTCTTGAACATCTCCATAACAAAGGTTCCAATAAATTGTTCTGCTTCTCATTCTTTTAGACTTTCACCAGTAGAAGTGGCCTTTTCTCCAATCAGCATAAAGGTTTTCATCTTGTTGAGGTAGTTGGACTTGTGGTATACGAATAAGAAACGCATTGGAATTAAGGAAGTTGAGAAAATCCTATCCAAATGTGACTTAGGTCACATTTACATCTATAGTATTTTGCTTCCTTCTTGAATATAAAATTAAAAGGGCCTAAATACGAGCTCCTACATTTTAAATCAACCCCCTTCATGCCTGGGGTTTTAATTTCTTTCTTAATATGGTTCTGATTATCCGATTCTGGGCAACTAGGTATAATATTTCATACCAACGGCTCAAGTCGTTAAAGAAGTGAAGTCAGCGCCACTTAAAGCACTCATGCAGAGTTTGATAAGAGCACCAACTAAAAGAAAAACAAGGAGGAGTTGAAAGCTGAGATGTGTTTAGGCGAGGGAAATTAGAAATAATAATAAAATCTCACGTAAAATGCTAGAAAAAGATTATATTGTCATCAAACAATTAAGTTCCACTACAAATTATCTGGTGCTCCTCGCATGTCCATTCTATTGGCTCTACACAAAGTATCTATATCAGACAAGTACTTGTATCTGCATCCTGCCCTGCACAACATCCCAGACATCCAGCCTACAATTGACTTGAAAAGGCAGCCCAAAAGAGTGCAAAGAATGTTTTGTGAAAGGGCTAGTTGCATCATCAAATGGATGTATACCACCAGTTATCTGCAATACAAAGTAGTTACAATGCTTCAAATCCAAATTCTGTCAAACTGTTAACACTCATTGACGTTTGAGAGCTGTGGATGTTTACATTTAAATGACACTTGAAAATAAGCGGTAAGTGTACGGAAAGAGAAGCTCTACCATATCATCATTTGATATTGACTGCTTCTAAATTCTTTTGATTCTTAAAATCCAGAACAGCCTGGTCAAAGGTGCTTCGAACGTGTTGACACATTAGCATCAGATCTTGGCATGAATCCTTCAGTACTTCCCTAGCCGCATCTCCTGCAATTTAGTAAATATTTGAAGACAAGCTGAGTGAGTTTCGTTAAGGACAATTAAACTTCAGAGAGATTGTCCTCATGCAAAAAGAAAACATCGCTAGATGTGTCAAAACTAGATAGAACAGTTCTCATTTTCTTTATAAGCGTTAAGAACCTCCACAATCTGTCAAGGATAACAGGACCCAACATTATCATCTTTCTGATAACTAAGGGATTGCAGGTTTTTAAAGGTATTTAACGTCATTGAATTGGAAAATAAATGGAGTTTAGAACTAACAGCAATTAGGTATGTTACAAAATGACAACTCTCTTCCTCCTAGAAAAATCTCATGAACAAAGGTCACCTGTGCTATATGAATCATGCTCCATGAATTTAAGTTGACAACCTGGTGTGAGAGACTTTTCTTGCCTTTTATTCCAAAAAAGTACTCTTTTCACATGGCATCTATATTAACAAGAAGATCTTTTTCAGACAAAACACCAGTTGCAAATATGCAGAGTGAATTCAGTGACTGAAGCACTAACATAAAATGATTGATAAAACCACATTGACAAGTCAGGGAGTGGTGGTTACAGCCACAGTCTATCATCTTTGATTGCACAGGATTGTTGATCTTTCAGAATTGCTGCCTACCAGATGCCATTATTGCTAGGAAAATTTTCAGTGATGGCCTGTGGGTAGTTCCAGGATGGGATGGATTCAAAAAGGACAAGGAAGATTGGCGTCAGGCATGATGGGTCACAACAACAATGGTTTGGTATACAGGCAGAGTGGGTCTCATACCCTATTCTATGTATGTCATATGATTCATGGTATTTTATTAGCAGTTTACATTCTTTTTCTGATTCAATAAAAATAAGACCTTTATCTTTTAAAACAAAAATGACATAAAATGGAAAGTAAGAAGAATATTATAGTGAAAACCACGGAAACAATTACAGGTAGTGTAAGAATATTACAGCAAAAATTATAGTAACAATTAGAGGAATTGCCTATCTGACACTAGTGCAAAAAGTTGGTATATCCAGATAGATAGAAAACATCAACAACTTAAGATATGAGATGATAAGTACAATCACAACAAATGCCACTTAAACTCAAAGGCAAACAATGGATTGTAGTGTTTTACCTGTTGTCTGGACTCTAATATTCACACGGGCATCAGAAGGATGTGGGATACTGTAGCCACAGAATGTTACTCTGGGACTGCACAAATTTATAAGGACAATACTTAAGAAACTACATTTAATTTTTATTAGTTTAATGGAAGTGAAATGTCACAAGAATGTGATTCCATGAAAGCAGACGCAATGATGTAACTTTAAAATAGTTAAAACATATATACGGTAATAGCAATGACTTGACTACAAAGTACGATGGGGAACTCCAAGACACATAAAGAGAGAAAAAAATTAGTGAAACGAATTAAAAGAATTTCACCTTCAGCATACATAATTCTAGGAAATACTAGGGTGAACAAATTCATTTGTTATCTACAAAGAAAGCAGAGAAGTATTTTGCTTAGGTAGAGAATGAATATTTACAATAATCTACCAGAAGAATAAAAGATTGATTCTAAACAAGTGGTTTTGGAAGTTTAAAAGCTAGAAGTTCTTGTTCTCAACTATTCATAAAGTTCATTTCTGACTACAATCACATGCAAGTACATGATTCTGAATGTTTGGATGCATTGGTGTTGGAAAAATTACAAAGTCCCATAACTATTTGTAGACAGGGAAAGGGAGACCACTAACTCTTGATTTAGAGTAAATCTAAGAGAATTAGCAAGGGTATGATCCTCATCCGCCAATGAAAAAGTCGCCTTTGATTGATCGTGGTACGACCCGTGCTCCATTAAGTACTGCAATACATTAACAAAGCAGTAGGAATAGAAACTTTAGAAGCCTCAAAAATCAATAAAACAATGATAAACTCGCCACTCAATTAAGATATAAAAAGCAACCAATCTCTCTCTCTCTCTCTCTACGCCCTCCTATTCTGCTCTAGTACAACCGTCCTACTAAAACCACATCCAATGAAAGAGTATATTATTTTCATTCGCAGAGTTTCATCATCTATACAAGCAGGAGGCAAAAGGGAAAATGCCTTACTAGATTTAACGATATAAAATTGCAAAATACAATGTATTAGAGCATGTTATTTTCCTTAATGGATGTATACGCAGAAAAAACCTTTTTTTTACAGCATCATCTAAGATGCAGACTTTCTATCTAAATTAGCACTGTCACTTGCTCAAGCATTTTATCAACATAATAAGAATTTCAAAACTGGACACCTCAGCTTCAAAACACACTTAAATCGCTAGTCTGCTTCAGTAACTGATTAATCCTCACATAATCCTACACCCCAATTGCAAAAACCATTTTTTTCTTTCCAATGCCTCCAAATCATAGCCTGGTTAAAGTCTTACTATTTTATTAGACATAGGGCAAACAAACCAAAAAGAAAAAGACTAGTTCTTTAGCATCATTTACCTCTAGTGCAGCCCATCTAAAAAACTTCAAGAAGAAGAATAGTATTTAAAAGAAAGGGGTTAAAGGGCAGGGCAGTCATCAACAGCGAAAAGATATAGAACTGATCAACAGGAAAATCACCACCGCTGATAAAATTGGATAAAAGGGGTATGAGAAAAAATGGAACCCAGAGAAAACGATTAAAGGGTTGGAGAAAGTGAAGGATGCAGGAAGGAGGGAGAAGCATACCTGCGCGCTGCTGCTGCTTCTTGCCAGCTGCTGCTGAAAATTATTTAAACAGCTGAAGCGTGGAGGCCCAAAAGTGCAGCGGGCTATATATGGCGTCTACAATTGTTGAGGCTCCATAGTCCAACCCAGTCAATTTATTGAAGTTGTACCTACAAGTGACGAAAAGGACAACTAGGTCTAGCCCAATAACCACTAGCCAATAGCCCTAGTTGAACTCTGGTTTTTTTTCCCTTTTTTTTCAAGCTAGGAAAGTTCAACTCTCGTGTCTTCCTGCCCATGAACCTTAATTTTGGTTGTTGAAATTTGCCAAAGCTACAATTTTAATACGATCACAATTTTTCACCCAAGAAATGAATTTTACGTACGTTGTGACTTTGAAAGTTAATTAATTTTAGTCACTGAGTTTGTTTGGATAGGAGTTTATTTGGATGATTTATTTGAAATAATTACTGTAGTACTTTTTTGTGATGTGATGTATGTGAGATAAAAAAGTGATTGAAATTTGTGAAGCAAATTATTTTATCTCAAATCATCTCAATCCAAAACTGATTTTATAAATTTATCATTGTTCTGTTTTCTTATTCTTAAAAGATTTTCTACCACGTTTGTAAATTTAAAATTACAATAATGTTTGTGATGCTACTAGAATCATTTTCATAAAATAACAATTTTAGTATTATCAAGATTCTCCTTACGACCATGACAAGTCAATTTTACTCTAAGAATAGTAAGGTTCACACAAAGCATAATTTTGGAAACTACTGTCTAATTTGCTGTGACATTAAAATTTTAGGGTCCCTTAAAAAAATTTTCCTTTAAGTACCTTAATTGATCATGTAGTATTATATTTTTTTTGGGGGGGGGGGGGGGGGGGAGGGGGGCAGAGTTTCATTCAGTGTTAAACTGGGGGGCAAAACCGTCCAACTGTGCCATACAAGTTCATTTAGATAATATTTGAATTCAAGCACGGCCATTGTATAAAAAATAAACACAATTTACACCATAAATTGTCCTCTAATGTTGAATTTGCTAATGAAAGATTATTTGTCCGTCTTGCAAGTCCTTTATTTATGCGGCTAAAGGACCACGTAGTGTATGTGTAATTCATAAATACTTTTTTACGAATTAATTTTGCATAAAATTTTTATTATTAAAGCAAATTACAGTATTTTAATATTTTTTTCTCATCAAATGATGGTTGCTTCGGTAGTTACAATGCATGGAGGGAATCATTTTGTCAAGATGCATTTAGATTAATTCTAGTTAAAAATAGCTAGTGGTAATTATTTTAGCAATTTGTGTTTAGGTAATAAAATAATAAGCGACTTTTATAAGTATAAAGTTTTTTAAAATTTTTTTTTTATTTTTAGTACAAGTACAAGATTTCAAATCCAAGATCTCTCGCTTACATCATTTCTTCCTGTATCACTCAATTCATCGTTCCCCACAGATTCCCTCCTTCCTCTTTATATATAGTATAGATATCTTTTGGACAATCATAGTAGTGCTTTTTACTTTGTCCATTGCCCTCTGTGACAGCCAAATATGTGATAAATTGAACCATGGACAAGTAAGCAACTAGAGGCATCACTACTTGCTTCCAAATAAAAACTTTAAGCCAACATAATCTGTTTCTTAGTACATAAACCGAAGATTAGGTGCTTGTTATCCAATTAAAACCTAAATGGCATCAAACTAATGTGTACAAGATTTACCTAACTCTTTCTTTACATCCACTTTGTTCATTGCATAGAGTCTACCCAAAAGCACCGACACTATACATTTAGGCAGGAAATGTATTGTCAATCACAAAGGTATGGACAATCATTTTCAATTTCATGCTTTAGTGGATAGTTTTTTTTTTTTTTTTTTTTTTTTGAAAAGATGCATGATGGATAGTTAGAAGATGGAATGCTTGGAATATGACGAAATTGTAATGGTTACTACTAAACAAAGAAAAATACTCATCGTGATCATTACGACGTATGCCAAACTTATTCAAGAATATGATAAGGCACCACCTAGAGAAGCAATTGTACAAAGTAGTGAGTGATATATGTCATGTCTCGTCCCGTAACAATTGTTTGGTTCTCATTATTGTCATTGTATATCTTTTTCCTTCCTGTTTCTTGAAAAGAACGGAATGCAGCCAATGAAAGATAGACTCCTACAAGCACATCATCACAAGACTTAAACAAATTGACAAAGGAAGATGCCTCTTACAGTTTGTAGAGGGAGGAAAGAAAATGAAAAAGAATACATCGTCCCGTGAGTTGCCAATTGGAATGAAAACTAAACGCTGTGTTTGGATGGGATATTACTTGAAATATTCTTTGAAATAATTATTATAGATCTTTTAGTAATGTGATATGTATAAGATAAAAAAATAATTAAGAATATAAAAATGTGAATTGGAAGACGTGTTTATGATATAAGCAAATAATATTTGAAACAATTGTGTATCCAAACTGCAGCATTTACTGCTCTAATTTAGTCTAACATTCTATCCAGTGATTGTCCACGTCGAGGGTTGTTTGGTAAGCACGCATGAGACGTAAGATTGAGTATCGAAATAAATGTCACACGTACCTATTGTTTGGTAAATAAGTATCAAAATTACATAATGGAAATAAGAATGCTAAATTTTGTCCTTATCATTTCATATTTTTAATATGATTTTAAATTGAATGAAGGGTCTGTGTAACGAGTGCTTATCAAAGGCTCGTTAAGATTCAATTCAAGTGTTAATTTTTGGAAAAAATAAAGTTAATTGGGAAAAGCGTACACATGCAATAGGAAGTATCAATTGTTGATGTGTGCATTTAGTAATAAATTGAATGTGGTCTATTAACGAGCGCCTATTTGGAACCTGTTATAAAAACTCTGGATGAAATTTACTCCCAAGCCAAGTGCGTTAGAATGAATGATCAAAGATTCTGAGTACTAACCAAACACCTCTGAGATTTTTATTTATTTATTTATTTTTGACTGTTTCCACCGAATTAACCGTTGGGAATCTTGTGACTTGGACCATACCCGGAGACGGCAGACAAAAACCGCCCAACCCAGTCCACACACCTAAATCCGCAGCCCGTTCTCCGTTTCCAACAGATGTCTGACCCACGTTGGACTCGTCAGCACTATCAATCCTCTTAGCAGGTGGGCCCCCTTCTCCAAGCCCAAAGTAATCAAAGACCTGTCCAGGCTCCAGTCCCGTCACGTATACACGAATTGCCTTCCTCTCAATTATCTGCCCCCCCCCCCCCAAAAAAAAGAAAACTAATTTCCACATCAGCATAATAAGCGTGCGTCTCCATTTTATTGCCGACGACTACGTCTCTGGACCCTACTCCCCGACGGACTTGACCCCACACGTTAACCTGCGCATTCCATAAAAAATTTATAAAATTAGAAAAATCAGAATTAAGCAGTTGATTACGGAGAAAAGCAGTTGTTGTCAATCAATTTAAGCCGTTTGATTCCCAAAGGGATGGATTAGTCCACCGTCGGTGACCTACGTTTGCCCTCGCGGCGGTGAAATACATACTACTCCTTCGTCCCGTTTTATTAGTCTTGGTTTTTTTTTCACACAGATTAAGAAAGTGTAATTAATTTGGTTGGAAACATAAATTTAGATTAATAATTTCCTAAAATACCCTTATGCTAATCACGAAGAGTGCCAATTAATATCAGTTGCAACTAATGGTGCCAATAAATATCAGTTACCGCCAATAGTGCACCATGATTGTTTCAATTACCGCCAATAGTGCCAATAAATAACAAAGATAGACTTTTCATTTATCTATGTATTGGAAAAGCTCAATATATTCAATGTAGTGGGTTAGTATTTAATAACAATGTATTAATAACGAGATATTTAATAAGGGTATTTTAGACAATTTGAAAGATTATTACATTTCTTAATGGGAAAGTGGACTACAATTTGTGACAGATGAAAAAGGAAAACAAGACTAACAAAACGGGACGGAGGGAGTACTATTAGTCCACGTAAAATTCACCCCTCAACCATGCTAAATAAAATGGAAGAGAATATAGCACTTTCTTTTGGTTTTTTTTTCCTAATTGATGTGCCTATACATCATGAATATCCTCAAAAAACATGAGTGTAGAGTAGAACTTGATGAATGTAGAGGGAAAGGAAAGAAGGGAAAATAAAAATTGATGACATAGAACTTGAACTCTAATGACATATATCCAGTCTATCTCAATATTTAGATTATTACAAAAAATATTTGAAATTATGATTATTGTTTCATTTTGGGAAGAAAATAATTTGAGCCATTATTTGCGCAACGGATCTTCTGTCTCACATCCTGTGTCATTCTCTGTTACATTTTTTATTATATTACTATTTCTCCTTCATAAACATCATGTTTTAATTATTTTTTGTTTCCTTAAGATCCAATAACTACAAAATCAGTAAAAAAAATAAATACAACAGCTTGAAAAAAAATATATATAATAGAAAATTAAAAAATGCAGCAGAAATTTCATAAAAAATCTCATTTTTTATGCATTTTGATTTTTTGAGTTTGTTAAATTTTGTGTATTACTAAATTAATAGGTATTGGATCTTAAGGAAATAAAAAAGAACTAAAACATGATATTTATGAATGAGAAATAGTAATATAATAAAAAGTGGGACAGATAATGGCACAGAATATGGGACAGAAGATCCGTTGCTGAACCTCTGAAGTCCAAATGTTAACTCTAGGCATGAACAATTGGAATTTGAACATTGTATGTCAATACGATTTGGCCACCAGAGATATGCTTAAAGCTCACCTTGCTGGCATTCTTATCGAAACTTTCCTTAAATATAGGTTGCGAGATCAAATTCCTCCGTCGCTTTTCTTGGATGTCTCTGTACTTGCATTTTTACCAAGACTTTCTTAAAAATTTAACCAATAGATTCACAGAAACCCGGATAATCAGTGACATCGAGATCCACCCGTTTTCCTTAGTATAGAGTACACTAACTCCTCATTTGTACCAAAAAAAAAGGTTACTGGTTCATTTATGTATCCTCATTTGTAACCAAAAAAAGTTTTACTAATTCATTTGTATCTTAAAAAAGAAAAGATATGAAATATCAGATATCTCCTTTGATTGTGAGAGTCATAGAAATGTAGAAGAATTTGAATTGATAGCTTGCAAGTTTTATATCTTAGAAGAGTGGGTAAATATTTATGTTAAAGGCTGTTTTTTTTTTATGCCATTAGTTTAGAGCACGTAAAATCATAGGGGCGGGTCACTATAAATTTTAAATATTATTATTTACCTTCTAAATTGAGAAGATTCTAGTAAATAACTATGAAGTAATCTTCTATACATACACTGACAGTATACACGCTTTCATCATTAGATACATGACACATGATTCGAATATAAATTTAAAACTCAAATTTTACATATGTGTCGTATATCTAATTATGATAGTGCATACACAGCCAGTGCATATAAGATTTAATCAATAACTAAATAGTGAGATAATTTCTTAGTATGTGCCTTAACGTCACACAATAAAAAAGAACCCTTTTATAACATAATATAGGAACGGTGCATGCCAAAAATCTGGGAATAATGTAGAATTACCAGCAGAGAATTGTTTTAGCAACAGTTAAAAAATCACATATTTTCCAAATGGAGCATCAAAACTCAAAAGCATGATCCAAGCGCAGAAAACATAATGGGATACGCCCAAGTGCCTAATGACAGGACCCCTAAGGTCAATGTCCAAGTATAATGGCCATGGGTAGACATCACTAAGGTCTAAATTTTGGGTAACAAAAAAATTCTTTTTTTTTTTTTGCTTCATTTAAAGGGAAAAAAACAAATGGATTTCTTATAGTAATTGCGAGGTGAGGCTGGTATTTAAGGCCAACAACACAGACATGCTGAGCAGTCGCGTTGGTTCATGGTTTCCTACCGGCTTTTCCTCCTCCTCCTCCTCCTCCTCGCGTCTCTTCGTTCGTTGATTCGTCTGCATTCTCCTCTTCCCTCTCCTTTACCTTCTACCTTGAAATCTTCCCTCTATTCTCTTTGTATTTAATGGAATATCATATGTGATCGAAATATAAAGTGTATTGTAGAGGGGAAGTAAAAGGATTCGTAAAGCTAACAATTACTTTTCTAGTAAATTTCTTTTTCATCTTCCTTCATTCCTTAAAATCTCAAAAAGATCACACCAATCCTATACATATCCATTCACCTTTCGCTATTGCAAGTAAGGTGGGTGCTACAGGCATGCCATATATGCATACACACATGTTCTATATCTCTATATAAGGCTTTTCATTGGGAGGATGGGTTTTATTTTATCGTTGTAATTCTAAGCTTAGAATGTAATAAATTTGAGAGGTTGAGAAAAATATCGAGGGACTTCTTCTTCTGCTGTGGGGTTGATTGTTAAATTAAAATTTCTTTTTTTTTGTTTAGCTCCTGGGAAGAGGAAATGGCTTTTAATCTTCGGTCTGAAACGCAAGAGCCCAGCATCGATACCGATAAGCTCAGCTATGAAATCTTTTCCATCCTGGAGAGCAAGTTTTTGTTTGGCTACGATGATCAGAAGCTTTGGATTCCTAAACAGATTTCTCCCGCCGCCGCCGCCACCGTCGTTGAAGAGAATAATAAAAACGAGGTCGTTTCGACGTCGCCCCGAGGAGAAATGGTCGACGGAAACGGCGTTCAGGCGATAAAGAATCAGAGGGGGAAGATATGCATCCTCAGCATCGACGGTGGTGGAATGCGGGGCATCGTAGCTGGAAAAGCCTTGGCTTATTTGGAAAATGCGTTGAAGCTAAAATCGGGCAATCCTGACGCTAGAATCGCTGATTATTTCGACGTCGCCACGGGCTCCGGCGTCGGAGGTATCTTTACCGCCATGCTCTTTGCCACCAAGGAGCGAGGACGCCCGATTTTCCACGCGGATGATACGTGGAAATTCTTGGCCGAGCAGGGTAAGAAATTCTACCGCTCCTCGAGTTCGAGCTCCAGCGGAGGCGGCAGCTTTCTCAGGCGTGCTTTCCGAGGCGGAGGAGGCGGCAGCGCCACGGCCGCTTCATCAGCGGCCTTGGAGAAGTCGATGATAGAGGCGTTTGCGGACAAAACGGGGCGGAGCTTAACGTTGAAGGATACGTTAAAACCCGTACTGATTCCCTGCTACGATTTGTCCAGCACGGCGCCGTTCGTGTTCTCACGAGCCGACGCGCTGGAGACAGACAGCTTCGACTTCCGGCTCTGGGAGGTCTGCCGAGCGACGTCGGCGGAACCGGCGGCGTTCGAACCGGTATGCCTGAAGTCCGTAGACGGACAGAGTCGTTGCGTGGGGGTGGACGGGGGATTGGCCATGACCAATCCAACGGCGGCGGCTATAACCCACGTGCTTCACAACAAACAAGAGTTCCCGTTCGTGCGGGGGGTGGAGGACATTTTGGTACTTTCACTAGGTACCGGCCAGCTCCTGGAAGGCAGCTTCGGGTACGAGCAAGTGAAGAGCTGGAAGGCCAAGGACTGGGCTCGTCCTCTGGCTCGCATATCCGGAGACGGCTCGGCTGACTTAGTCGACCACGCCGTCGCCATGGCTTTCGGCCAGAGTCGCAGCAGTAATTACGTCCGTATCCAGGTAATCCTCCAAGTAGCGCCTCTTTCTACCGTGCACCGGGGGTTGTTTTGTTTGTTGCATCATCTTTTGAATTTTATATGCATGGGTCAAATTTATGTTCCGGGTCTTTTCCGTTTAAAGTCGTACGGGCCCCCGCCTTCAGTTACTATTCAAATTCTGTTTTTCTTTCTTTCTTTTTTTTTTTTAAAAAAAGAATTGTATTCTACATATTCTTTTTTTTTTTCTGTCTTGTTCATTTTGGGTTTTTCTTTTTTCTTTTTTTTTTTTTAAGGAGAAAGAAAGTGGGGTTGGCGTTGGGGTTGGGGTTGGGGATGCAATTAAATTTTTCTGGGGAGAGGTCAGTGGAGGGAAAGGGGGGCCGGGCAGTGACTGCGAGTGACTCAACTGGGAGTAATTTGTTGTAAGCTGGGCTGGCAAAAAAATGTGTTGGCAACAAAACGTGGCAGCTTTGGGTAGTGGGACAATGAATATTGAATATTGAATATGATATGATGACGTTCAAACATTGGTTGGGGAGAGTGAGACAGTAGTGTAGTATGGGACTCAGTTTCTTTTTTTTTTTTTTGGGTTTTTCTTGTTCCCTGTTTCCACATACTCTATGTGACATTTTTCGTGGTTATTTAGTGATACTTTGGATTTTGCAAAATATGTTGGCTGCTGCTTGATTGTGGTTTGGTGCTTCGGAAGACAGTTCTTGTTTTTTTTTTTTTTATAGGCTCTCCCTGGAAGCATAACTAGATGCCGGTTTGTTTTTGGGTGCATTAAGTTTCAGTAGCATGTTTCATTCGTTGACCCATTGTCTAGCCGGATAGTGTTTTGATGTGTAGTTACTTTACTTGCTCTCCTCAAATGGTCAAATTCCCAGGCCTCCTTAAAAAAGAGTTTCCATCGTCGTACTTGTCTGTTTAATCCATCCGTGTTTTTGGGCTTTTGACTCGGTCCTCCTATTTGATTGAGCTCAAAAAGCAGTTAAAGCTGGAAATGAATCCTGGAAAGGTTGATTTCAGTTTCAGGGTAGTGGGTAAAGCATGTTGTTGCTAATGTTCTATTCAAAGACATCATGATTCATGTAGTCTACAACTTTTTCACCTGCAGCAAGAAGCCCGACTGACTGACTGACTGGTGGAGGTGGTAGACTGGTAGTGGATGAAAATTTTGATTGCTAACCAAACCGAAAGTTGGTAAAGCCTATACTAATTGTAGAGAATTTGACTTTGTGTAAAAATATGAAGAAGACTGGTTTGTTTCACTCGTTTGTAACTTTCCATAATTGGGCTACATGTACCCGTCTGCAATTACCATGGCCGGTGCTGGAAATGGTCCCAGGCTGTGTGGTCTAGGAGGATTTTACCCTGCTTACTATGTTTCATTCACCTAATTCATCTGGAAGATTAAAAATTTTATACCAGTACAAATTTTCACTAGTAGGGTTGATTGCTCTGTTTAGACATATCTGGTCCTACCTCTGACGGTACGCAGAATAGTCATATGACTCGCTCCACCATACAGGGCTCAGGCCCTGAGTCCCTCTTGCCCTCTTCTTTGATTCTTTACTAGGAAGCCTCTTACCTCATTTTATACTACTAGTAATTTCTAGACCACCTCAGCAAGGACTATACAAACTCCATCCGTTTGCTCCGTGAGCTGGGATTGGGATGGATTAAGATGAAACAATAACTACTACTAGTACTATTTCTTGGTACCATGTTATGAGTTTTTTGTTCATCAAGGATATTTTCAAAGATTGGTCGTCCATGATTGCGGGGGAAAAAAAAAACAATTCTTGGTCAAGGGATGAAGAAAACCATCCTGTTTACTATCTCTCTGTTTTTTTGATTATCAGTCGTGCTAGTGCGTGTCAATGCATTCTTAATAAATTGTCAAATTTTTTGAATGGCACAGGCAACCGGATCCAGCTTTGGGCGATGTGGGGCGAATACAGACTCCGACCCGAGTCCCGACAACGTAAAATTGCTGGTGAAAGTAGCAGATGAAATGCTGAAGCAAAAGAATGTAGAGTCGGTGCTCTTCAATGGCAAGAGGATTGGAGAGCAGAGCAATTTGGAGAAACTGGACTGGTTCGCCAGTGAACTTGTGCTAGAGCATCAGAGGAGGAGCTGCAGAATAGCTCCCACTGTTGCTTTCAAACAAGCTACATTAGCAGACCAGGATGGCCCCAAACAGTAGATAAAAAGTACTACTTAACTGGTGAGAACTCTCTTTCATTACTACACATTGCCCTTCAGCAGCTTATACTACTGCTACCCACTAGTAGAAGAATACTTGTCAAATTACTACACATTATCTTTATCGCTGTGATTGACTTGACTGAATATGCCTAATCATTTCTAGAATAGGACAGGACCCATTGTGCTCATAATTGGAACATGATGCTAAGGAAAAAAAAAAAAAGGGAACCCAAAATGTCTTTTTACCCTTTCTTTGCTCGAATCAGCAAAGTTAAGTAGTATAATTATTTAGAGGGGTCACGAGAGGATAGTCGTTTCGGCTGTTTCTGTGCTCCCCGTGGGCTCGGTCGCGTCATTGTCTTTCTGATTCCGAAAATCAAAGGTTATAACAACCGGTGGTTGTTCAATGTTGATTGCCACCCCCACCCCCACCCCCACCCCGTCTTTTTCTGATTTTTGGCAGCAAATCTTGGGGATGAAAATTAGCGGAATGATCTTTGGGGAAGGGAGGTCGTTCACCAGAGCGCACAGCTGGGCGACTGTGAGCTGTGTCGGCCTACCGACAGTTTTAAAGAAGAGGAGAATGAGGGCATACCTGTTATTATGAATTTACCTGAGTAAGAACTAGGAATAGTCGTCGAACCTGAACCTGAACCTGGTAGGTGTGGGTGCTGGGGTCTGTGCTGTGGGGGGGGGGGGGGGGGGGGGGGGTCCCTGAGACTAAGGAGAGAACAAGAATCGTACCAGGGGCAGGGGATATGGGTTAAGCCTTTATTAGGGACACGTCCGTGATACGGAATGAATGACTGATGTAGGGACTCTTCTTCGTCTCCTCGCCTTTTACACCAGATTCCATGTCCAACAATTTTTGATGATTTGTTGCCCTCCTGAATCTACTCCCCACATTCAACGAATTCAATCCCTATCGTTAAAATACGGCTATTCCTCTCCTCTCGGTAAACCCAAATTCTTCATTTTTCCTTTTAGTATCATTTCCTAACCTTGCTGGCGATTTTATTGGCTAGTCAAGCACATTTATTATTTATTTTATTATTTTTTGGAAAATTCGTGTAATGATATTTTATACCAAGAGGGGCATAGTCAGCGTTCAGTGGTGGTTGATAAGTTCTTCTTTTTTGTATAGTCTATTGTTGCATTTGGCTTTTTCGTGAGCCTGATGTTGGCATTTCAACATACTGTGCCCTTTTATCTTCTAAGTACTTTTCACATTTAGTAAGACAAGAAAATGAGATCAACATTAAATTGACAGGGGGCTTGAAGCCAAATCTATTCAAAATCTGGTCTGCCGTATTTTCCTATATATTCAACTTTGTTGATATTTTGTTTCTAATCAACTACAGCTCTCTCTCGCTCTCTTCACATCAGTGCACAATTTCTTGATGCCGGACAAGATCCGTTCCAAGGCTAATGCTCAGACCTAAGTACACAAATACTAGAGAGTATCAACTCTTGTCATCAGGAATATTCTTGACATGAAAACCGTTATTTTGTTTTCATTTTTGGTGTACAGACTGATGGGGCTGCCCTCCATTAACTTGGTTCGTCTAAGAAATGGCACCATCAGCAGCCATATCAGCGATCAATACCAAATGATTAGGGAAGGATGGGACCATAAAGACTGTTTTGCTAAGGGTTCCCCCTCCCCCCCAACCTGACCTTTTACCTAAATTTAACTTGGCGAATTAAACAGTGTTACTTTTTGGGACAGCATGAGAAGAAATGCTAGGATCTAACTTTATTGTGCCGCTCCTTTCTGCATAATTTGATTTAGCCCTTGAATGTGATAACGTTTCCCAATCCATAATTGGTAGTTTTGGAGGAGAAAAATATTTTACTTTACTTTAGCACTTTCTCAAACTGAGTGTAGGCTAGATAAAGGTGATTCAGAATCAATAAAAGAATATTACAATTTTTGACAAAATTGGTCAGAATGGGCATAAAATGGCAAAACGAAAGATTTGCTTCTTTTAAAAACCCACAATTTAGGATCACTGCTAGACGCCTGATTTTGAATGATTGGCACCCCTCAGCGGCTAAAAGCTTAGGACCCAAATGGAGAGTTGCTATGAGTGGCCAACGTACTTTGATTTTAAATGCTACTTACTACTAAAGAATATAGAGGGGTCAAAAAGGATGGTCTCCTATAAAAAAAGAAGAGAAAGTAGACAGACCATCATGCTGCCGTTCGACATCATTTTGAATTTGTATCTAAAGGATGGAAGAGTTTTCACCTTAAATTTGGCAATTCTGCAAGTTTCATTAGCAGTACTGTTTAACAAAGTGTTGTGTAATTGTAATTGCAGTATGTAAACGTGTGTGAAGTCGGGAAAGGAACGGAAGAAGGAAGGCAGTGAAAGCAGGTTTCACTTTTGAAAGAGAAGACAGAAAGGCAAGGTGGGGGGTCAAAAGGATTTGAGAACTCTCGAGTATCAACTACTACTAGTAATAAGTAGTGGATGATCTTGGTGGGATTCTTTTGCCTGCCCAAGGACAGGCATTTGATGGCAATTGGACAAACTCCAAAATGCTTATTTGCTTAGGGTCAAAGAAGATTGAAATACTCTTGTATTACACTTTATGTTTTGTGTCCTTGTAGTTCAAGTGAGGTTTTGCGGGGGCCAGGAAACTTGTTTTCCTGGGATTTCTTTTCACTTTCCCCTCTTTCTTTTCCTTTTCCTTTTCCTTTTTATCTTTTCGTTTCTGGTTTTCTCTCTGTTTTGGGGTTTACAAATATTTTGTCTTCTCGTCCTAGTGCTGGTGGTGGACACTGGTGCCAAAGGAGCAACATACATATACACTCCTGCATGGGACTTGCTGCCAAAGTTCTGTGTCTAATCTTTGGCCCTTTTTTCCATTTGATCTGAATCTTTAATCTACTGTAAATTTAGTGGTGGAGAACTGATTGGCAGTGGGTATCAATCTCCTTCTCCTTCATTACAAGTTTACAACCAACCATTTGCATATATATATATATATATATATATGCACGTACAGAGTAGTAGTAGTAGTAGTTGCATTTATAAATGGAGTGGGGTTCTGGACCCTCTTTGTTGAAGGTTCAAATTGTTGAAGATGTTGGATTCGTTTTATAAGCTCCTTCTCCCAAACTGGCACCTTAGAGTTCTTTTACGGTTTAGTATTTTTGGCAAAAGGAAGTTTTTGTTCTTTTTTAGCCTCATGATATTATCCATGGTTTATGTTATAAATAAAAATCAGGGTGGTTGGCTTGGCTGTCTACACCCCTTTTTCTGGTTTTCATTTTATTCTTCAGTTAATTATTTTCCCTTCCCTACTTTTGTGCTACAACTATAATATTTTAGCTGGATCATGAGATGATTTATTTTTTCACCAAGTTAACTAGTTTTTCTTAAACTGTTAAAAAAAAATCAAAACTATCAAAGTGGGACGAAGAAAGTATACGAGTAAACTAAAAGATTTGTAAGTACGTGTGTGAAGTACTCGTACCACATCGTTGGAGTTGATAATTTTAGCATAATGTAGTAGTGTCTAATGCATGACACACCACAACTATGTGATACAAAACATAGATAGATGAGCGCATTCGAACATCTTTAAAAGAAGTATTAGCCATTAAGATTACCAATTCGCAGACCTATCTTTTTCAGACCATCACTAACTGTCCATATCAGATGATTCCTATCAGTTGTGATGGCGGGCATTAACGTTTGGTTTTACTAGTTGTTTGAAGCCCGCCCTTTAAATAATTGAGAAGAGAATATACACATGGAAACAAAGGCTACATAGAATCAAACTGGATAATACAATTCAAATGACAATTGGATTGCTATTATTATTAGTTCTTGAACAATTTGGTCACCATCCCAAGTTGGGATTGCTACTTTTCTTTCATGTAATGACAATTAGTTGAAAACACACACACACACACACACACACACACACACACAAAGCACACCATGCATTCAAATGTCATGTCATTTAAATTGTGTAATCTTGATTTGTAGGGATGTCAAGCCCAACTTTATGAGGAATCTACTTTAGCCTTCCCCCTTTCAACTATTAAGAGCCATAACCTTTCCATGATTATGAAGTTTGTAGGCCTCTGATTGCCTATCAAAGAAACAGTGCTGTCCCTCATAATTTTAGTGAAATTTTGAATGTATGGTGGGTGGAACAAAAGGGTCTAATACAAAACTACTTTTGAAAACAACTAGTAGCATTTTCATAATGATGATGATTATGACTTGTGGGCTCAAAAGTTTCTCATCCGTGCACTCAATCATGCTTAGAAGTGGTTGGTACTCCAATTAACAACGAAAAAAGCATTTCAAAATTTGGAATTAAGGAAGGGACATGAAGGAAAAATGAAAGAACATATAAACTAATGGGAAAGGATTCATGGTATGTGTCATTGAGTACTGATGTTGCATGCGGTTATCCTAATTGATCATAACTGTAGTGCCACTAATTAATGATCGCGGAGCTGTGTGGAGTTAGATATTAATCAGATTGGTTGGTTAAATTCTTTAAATGGAGGTTAATTTTTCTTACTCTTTTTTCTTTCCAATCCCTCCCTCTCCTATCCTATAAATAATGGAATTCTCTTTCTTACTACCATAGATTTTTGTTTGACAATCCGTATGACAGAGACAAGGGTTTTAAGGGGATTATATATATCCTATAGCACACATTTCCTCGTAACATGTACTAAAAGATATATAGGTGGTGTTGGAGAATTTTAACAAAAAGTACAAATATCACAAAAATTGCTCCATGATTTTCTTTTTAGGTTAAAATTGTTCTATATAGAGTAAGAATTTTTCTAAAATGGCCGTAACGAAAAATGAAAAAGAAAACGTAAAAAAAAAAAAAAAAAAAAAACTGGTTCCCTCCCTCCTCCTGTTCCAATTAGAGTAAATAAATAATTGGAAATTAGTTACATTAACAAGCCCTGATTGGCAAGGGAACATGGTATTTTTAAGTTATTCAATCCCATTTTTAATAGTGTTTTCCTAAAGAAAAAAAAACTCAATTTCCTTCTGTTGGGCTGTTATCTTCTAATTGGAAATTTAAAGGTTTTTTTCCCTCTAAACCATTAGTCAAGAGGGACAGTAAATCAAACAAAATATTAAGGGGAAAAGTGTAAATCACACTAAACATTGGAGGGTTCAGTGCATTTTACCACTGAAACGATTCTTTCTTTTTAAAAAAAAAAAAAAAAGAAAGAAAAAGAAAAAAGAACAATTGCTCGACCCACCCAATTGTCAATACCAACCCAACTCAAGCCCATTAGCCCACTCCTATTACCCATCGGGCCACTCCACTCCAACCCAACTGCCACTCCCCTTCGCAATAGCCCTCTCCTTGAAAAATGCAAGCTTCACTGGCCTCCGATTCTCCCTCTTTGGAAAAAGCATAATTAGCTTTTTTCTCTTAGTTAAATTTCAATTAAACTCAGCCCAATCTTTTACTAAAAGATTGAGCCGAATACAAAGATTCTATTGAATCTATTTTAGATAAATACATACTCATCTAGATAAAGAATATTTTAAATAAAAAATCTAAGAATCAAATCTTTCTATTAATGTCTTGGATCCACAATTAATCCTCTAGATACTTATATTCTTTTATATTCTGCAATTTCCCCCAAGCAAGCCATTGTATACGTATCTCGTATCTCGTCCTTTTCATTCCATATTGATGGAATAAAACCTTAAGTTATTACTTATTATTAGTTAGTTATTGACAAGATTTTACGAAAAAAAGATTTATAGAACAAAACAAATATTTCTTTTTTTTTTTCGATGCGAATTTGACACGACATAGGAGAAAGTACTCTTTATCATGATATTTATAATGAAGAGCGGTTCCATCATATTATATTTATGTATAGTGACGTGTTACCCCTGAATTTCCACAAAACGAAAAAGAATTTTTTTCAATACTCAAACTCCCTATTTTGTTAGTTACTAAAAAAATTCTAGTGATTGGATTTCTATGTTTATTTTATATAGGAAATAAAATATTCAAATTCAAATAAATAAATTTTGGATCGAATGACTATTCATCTATTGTATTTTCATGCAAATAGGAGGCAAGAAAAGTCTATGGAAAGATGGTGGTTTAATTCAATGTTGTTTAAGAAGGAGTTCGAATGCCGGTGTGGGCTAAATAAATCAATAGAAAGTCTTGGTTCTATTGAAAATGATAGTGAAGGTGATGAGCCGGATATAAAAGATAGACTAAAAACATTTAGAGTTGGAGAGTCGTGACGATTCTAGTTACAGTAA
This sequence comes from Coffea arabica, assembly GCF_036785885.1. Taxonomy (NCBI): domain Eukaryota; kingdom Viridiplantae; phylum Streptophyta; class Magnoliopsida; order Gentianales; family Rubiaceae; genus Coffea; species Coffea arabica. Next base: position 38,513,441 of record NC_092327.1, read on the forward strand.
GGTTGATCATTTATTTGTCGTTAAAAACATTCAGAATTTCATCTCCGATGACACTTTTTTAGTTAAGGATAGTAATGGGGACAATTTTTCCATATATTTTGATATTAAAAATCAAATTTTTGAGATTGACAACAATCATTCGTTTCGGAGTGAACTAAAAAATTCTTATTGGAATTCTAGTTATCTGAATAATGAATCTATGAGTGAAGATACCTGCTATAATCATTACATGTATGATACTCAATATAGTAGGAAGGGCAAAAAACCTCAACGGCCATTAAACTATTGATGAGATCATGTTTTGGCCATCGAACTATTTTTTGTCAATAATTGGCCACTAAACAATTTAATCCGTAAACCTGTGACCATTTCGTCGTTAATTGCTCTTAAGTTCTGAAATTAGCATTACACGTGGCAATGCCCGAGGGCAATTTTGTCCAGCAACTATGCGACCTTCTTCTCTCATGAATTTCTTTCCTCAAACAATCACCGAATGGAACATTATGTGGAGGAAAAAATATGGACTCAATTGGGAGCCCCAAATCTTCAACCACAAATCAAAGATATTAGGAAGGGCGTATTTTTCCACTGAGGGATCTGAGCATTATTTTTCCATTTCCAAAAGTAATGTTCCGCTAATAACAATATGCATATTAAGAAGAGCCGTACCAGTCCAAGATTATCAGTTAATGCATCCAACACTTGCTCAGCTCCGTCGCATCCGGCTGCTATGTGCAGAGGAGTCAAGCCCCCAGGCCTTTGATATCGGTCTAAATACATAGCAGATTAGACTTAATTTTTTTAGATCTGCATCTGGATGGTATCTTAGGAGGACTTCAACCATGGACCTACAATTTCGTTGAACAGCTCTATGGAGCAACCCATTTTCCAGCAGTGCATCTTCAATTGAAGAGCGCTTTTCTTCACCCATGAGTTTGTTGACTAGAACATTCAAAAGCATCTTGACCACTGCACATCAGTCATGTTCGACTGAGAACTCTATAAGCCATCTGAAACGCTGGAAGGGAAATATATCCAAGTTGGGATCTTGAAGACCCAATCTAAACTTCAACTTACTTCTACGGAGGAGCCAACCAATTTCATGTATGAAGTCTAGAGCTTGTTTGAGGAAAGAAATTCAGGGGAGAAGAAGGTCGCATAGTTGTTGGACAAAATTGTCCCATTTTGTCACGTGTATAGCTAATTTCATAGATTAAAAGCAATTATCGATCAAATGGTGACGAATTTATTGATTAAGTTGTTTAGTGGCCAATTATTAACAAAAAATAGTTCGATGGCCAAAACATGATCCCGCCAATAGTTTAATGGCCGCTAAGGTTTTTTGCCCTAGTAGGAATAATCATAGTAATAGTTGCATTGACAGTTATCTTCAGTCTCAAATTTGGATTGAGACTTCCATTGTAAGTGAAGGGGATAATTACAGCGATAGTTACATCTATAGTTCCATTTGTGGTGAAAGTATAAATAATAATAAAGGAGAGGTTTCGGATATACAAACCCATGCGAAGTAGAGTGATTTTACTATAATAGAAAGTTATAATGATCTCGATGTAACTAAAAAATATAGGCATTTGTGGGTTCAATGTGAAAATTGTTATGAACATTGATATACCGATTCGATCTGAACTCTTGGAATTCTTCTCTCCTCCCAAGTCCCATCCACTCCCTGCTGTTCTTTTAATGGTTTTGAAGGAGACGACAAGTTTGGCCTCGTGATCTCTGTGGTGGTTAGCCGCTTGTTCGTTTTTGGTGTACTTTACTTTATGGATTTTATGTCCTTGGGGCATTGTCATAGTCTTTGCATTAATTTTGTGGTAAAGCACAGATGGATTGTTTTTCTACAACCTAAGGCACGGAAAAATGAAAAAAATCCTTCCATGGAGCCAAATTCCAAGCAGATTAGCAGCCCAGACCCCGCAAAAGTAATTCCCACTCTGCCAAAGACGAGAGAGAGAGAGAGAGAGAGAGAGAGAGAGAGAGAGAGAGAGAGAGAGAGAGAGAGAGAGAGAGAGAGAGATGAAAATGCAAGAAATACTTTCTTAAGTCAACAGCAAGCCTGTATACATTTGCAATGTCTTAAAAATAACTGCAAGCTTCCCTAAATCAAGTTCACTGTTTCTGCATGATACAAAATTGCAAATTTTCATAACAAAAAAATTTATTATACTTAATGCCACAATTGCACTCTTTCCAGGAAGTATTTCCTGTTGATGTACTAGAAATCAAGCAAAGGTTACAACAATATCACAAAGAGCAGCCACCAAAATTGCAGTGGCTCAAAATTCCACTGGCTCAGCTCTTGCCATCTCCACTGGTTCCTGTAATGCAGGATTAATAGGGAAAAGCATACACTGTGAATGATGTGCCATCAACTGATCAACGAGAACCAGGGCTACCATAGCTTCCACCATTGGAACAGCTGCAAAATCACCATAGCAAAATCATAGACTTAACCAATTGGCTCTATGCTTGTAACTATCTCTATTTAAACTCCAAAGCATGCAAAAGAACTCAGTTACTGGCACCAATTTCATTATTAGTTATTCCCCAGAGACAAACCGAAAACCCGTACCCAAAAAAATGTAGGAACAAAGCATGACTCTGTATTATCAAGTCACAATGAGGGCAATCCACATTGCTCTATAGCAGCATGAAAAGAGTCACTAAAAGGTGTAAATAAGGATGAACGGCAGATAGTTTATAGAATGCTGACAGTGGCAATATTCATAAAACAAACCTCGTGGGACGACACAAGGATCATGGCGTCCACGAGCTATAAGCTCTGTATCATGCCTGTCTCTGGTCACAGTATTCTGCTTCCTCTGGATAAACATCATTATAAACAATGTGATTTTAACACCAAGGTTCTTTAAGAAAGAACATATCAGAAACATAGTTATAGAGAAGACATGCTTGTGCAAACATAGAGCAGTGGAAATCCTAATTCAATCTTCTGCCCAAGAAGAAGACTAGGAAGCTGCCCCATAAAACACTCCCAACCAGAATTGCACAAGTTTTTGAGGCGATGATTTCACACTAGAAAGAGATGAAAACTAATAGTCAAAGAAGTTAAAAGAAAATGATTAGAGCTCCAAAACAGTGAAAGAGTAAACATTATGCAGGAAAATTGAAGAATCTCGAGTCTCGTCAATGATTTTGTTGTGGACAAAGAACTCCTCTGGGTTTCAGAAAACAGTTTCCATAACACAGTGGACTATATATACGAAATGAAGACACTGACACTTCAATACGTCAAAGTACTCATGAAGCAATAGTACATTTTCCAATCTGTAAAGCTTTATAAATCCATGTAGATAGGGCCTAGATAGAGTTGGAAATTTGTTGCTAGATTGTAACAAATGCAAATGTTCACATGGACTTGTTTGTACACACAAGTTGTTGTAACGAAATTGATTCAAGTCAATCTTCAATATCAAAGGTCAAACATTTGTGCGAAGAGGAGCTTAACAGTATGAAGCTAACTAGGAGCATAACAACAAGAAGAAAATAACTCGATTAGTATGAGAGAGAGAGAGACACTTACACCAATTGTAGATGTTGGTTTGAAAGCTATTCTCATGTTTATCATTTCTCCATTTGATATTCCACCCTACAAGGATATTTTGAATGACAAACATTAATATCAGATACATGCACGCATGCATACGAATCCTACAAGAATATTTTGAATGACAATCATTACATATCAGATAAATGCACATAGCAAAATGAATACCATTTTGGACAGAAGTCCACATTTACCTGTATCCCTCCAGATCGGTTGGTCCTTGTCCTGATGCGTCCATGTTCATCCATAAAAAACTCATCGTTATGCTCACTGCCAGTCAAGAATGTACCTTGTGAAGTTTACCAGTAAAAACAGATCAGAATGGGGAAACCCAGACCCTTAAAGCAATAAAGCAGGCATATCAGCAAACAACTTAGGCCTCTCCTCTAGATGGTGGGAAAAAAAATTAGAAGAAAAAAGATATCAATTGCTTGTCACCAAGTTTTGGTATAACAACAGATATAATAATGCTCAACCACCTGCAAAACCACTGCCAAACTCAAAGCCCTTTGTTGCCGGTAGTGACATAACAGCTTTAGCCAGCTCTGCTTCAAGTTTATCAAAAACAGGTGAGCCAAGCCCCTAAAATAATATTAAACATTGTCACAACCCTACTATGAATTTGGAATTTGTCTGAGTGTTCAAACCTTCAAGCTTCTGACAATAACTATGCAAGCAAGTCAGAATTCACATCAGTACAAGCACATTGAAAATAGAAAGTAACCTTACCCGTGGGACATTTCGGACAATGCAAGTGACCACACCACCAACAGAATCACCTCTCACTCGGACGGCATCAATAGCATCTATCATCTTTTTTGCATACTCTGGATTTGGACACCGCACTATATTACTCTCTATCTGATATTTATGGATTGAGAAGTCAGTCCATGATTGAGGTATATTTTTATAACTAAAGCAGTCATGTCAAAAGAACGTCAGGATTTATGCCACGTCTAGGGAAGAATCAGATGCTTCCAAAAGGAAACAAAAAAGTAATTCAGCAAACTTGCCTCATCAAGTGTCACAGTTTCATGATCTACTAAACCCTCAGGAAGTACAATGTTGTGAGCTTGAGAGACATAAGCAAGAATCTGCAATATAAAGAATCTTGAAATAAGCTCCCCATGATGCAAACAAGCAATCACTATTCAGTTCGTATAATATGTCACAAGCATGGCAGCAACAATACAGACAAAACCATGATCTTCTGTGATGCAAACTTCATTCAAGCTTCTTTACAGCCTTGCAATATGACAGGAAAAATCCCAGCAGAATACAGAGACAGTGCATTAGTTGGTTATTTAAAAGTCGCAGTTCAGCCTTTATCCTAGCCCTCTCTCACTCGTCTGTATATAAGATTGCCATGAAACCCAGAGAACCACTAGAAGACAACTTTGCATGCACAAAATATCTGTAACGAAATTGCTATTCGCACGATATGGATGTTGGAAATCTCAGAAGATATTGGAGCTCAACTATTTAGAAAAAGGCTGAGTTAAGTTTAGGCTGTATAGCATACTGTGGTATTTTAGCCAGACTGTCTTCATTAAATACTCAGACAACCTAATTCTCTACATCTAATAATTCGATAGCTCAAGGTAAGCTGCAAATGTAGTATAGGTGTGAAAGCGTATTTACCCTTATTGAATTTAAGGACCCGTAACTAAGGAAAAGATTAAAACTGGTAAAACTTGTTAAGAGGTACACAAGCTTTCCTAGAAAACTCCTCCTCTTCAATAAGACATAAATACATATATATACATATATGTATGTATGTATGTGTGTGGGTGTATATGTATTCATCCTTGTAAAACTTCCTTCTTCCCAAAGCATGAATGAAATGGTACATAAGTTAATAAAATCAATAAACTTTGTTTATTTTGTCATGTTTTCAAAGTGAATATGTAAATCTACGGGAATACTTTTTTTTTTATTTTAATTTGAGCTACACATAGGTAAGAACAGATAATTTTGGCATAATGAAGGCCTGTCAACACGGATGGCGGATGTACTAAGCACATGCAGGTACAAAATCATACTTAAAGTCTATGTTGGAGATCCTTAAAATGGTATTACAAATTAGAAACAATTACCTAACTCACTCATCAAACTTGAACAAACCTACCTCTGTTCCAGATTTTAACTTGAGAATTTTCTTGGCAACAGCTCCTGCAGCAACTCTTCCGATAGTTTCTCTTGCAGAAGATCTTCCACCACCCTATGTTTTCATAAAGGCCATGAAATGATTCAATGGTAATATTAGACATGATACTTCCATATTGTATGAAGCTATTCGGTTTATCCAAATCACAGAGAAATTCAACACAGTTACCTGTACCGATCGCACACCATACTTAAAATCATAAGTTGCATCAGCATGAGATGGCCTATATGCTTTTGACATTTCGCTGTAGTCCTGCACAAATAAATAGCACCTTGAAATGCAGAGGCACCACAATATTAACATATTGAAGATTCATGCACAGATAAACATGGATAACCACTTACATGCCCCCTCTGGTCTGTATTGGGTACTTCTACTTTGATTGGAGTTCCTGTAGTCACTCCTGCAATTAAAGGATCAAGCATTAGTCAACTTCTCAAATGCAGGTGACAACTAAAAGAAAAATAGGAAAATATGTGGAGATCCAGTAAAGATCTTACCCTCTGCAATCCCTGATGATATTCGGCATGTGTCAGTTTCCTTTCTAGGAGTGGTAATTCGGCTTTGGCCTGGTCTCCTGTACGCAAAGTGTTAAATTTCAGTTGATAAACAGCCTTTACACAACAAGAAAACTTGTAACATTCAGTACTAGAAACGAAACAAATGAGAGTTGCACACCGTTTTTGCATTAAACTATAACTGACGACATAAGCATGATCACTTTAGTACCTTCTATCAAGATCTACTTGCATATCAGTTTCCGAAAGCGGAATCTGAGGAGGACATCCGTCAATAATGCATCCAACACCACCACCATGAGATTCTCCAAATGTTGTAACATGAAAGTAAGTGCCAAATGAATTACCAGCAGCCTGTATCTCTGTAAGCGCACAACAATGGTTAGGAATCTTAAGCAAAAACTAGTGGCCTATTAATTAACACTGGAAGTTAGAAAGAAACCAGTGCACTCCAGATACCGCTTCCGATCACGGCATTGGCAAAATCAATTTTGAAGGCTTCTAAGATCAATCTTTTCTGGATGGCATACTTATTTCCCAACTTTCTAAGCAATACCAAACATTACCCTCAAATTACTAATACAGCATACAGGTAATGGAAAATCAACTAACTCATAACTGTTTCGACAACAAGCTGCGATTACCTTTATTATAATATCACACATCACAACATATCCAATCAGCGATGTTACCAAAATCACCACATCAAGTATAGTCCACTAACAGATGAAGAAATGCTAATGATATTCACAATATTGTTACAAATCAACTGCACTTAAAATTCATGCTACTAGACCAGTCATAGAAAGCAAAAAGTACAGGAATATAACCAAATTCTTCTTAGCTAATAATATCCTTGGTGTAAGTAGAAGCATAACTTGAGCTTCGCTGATTAAGAGATACTTCAAAACTAGTCCATCAACTAATCAAACCAAACCTGAACAAATAGAATTTAGAGTTCACTGACAATCTAGGCTGAACTCCAGCCCGGCTCAACAGGCAAAAAGCCTAATTTACACGTTACAAGGAAATCAAGGTGCTCCTGCTTGACTTCAACAAAAAGGTCATTCCCGCTCAGGCTCAAAATTATAATAGTAAGCGAAGCTCAAAAACGATTTCCAAGGCTCCTTAACAATTCAAACCAAGGCTAAAAGCTTGAAGCTTTCACTTTCAATCGAATTCTCAGAATTTTTAACGTGCTTGAGCTCGATTAACACGAATCCAAATCAATATGCTAGCAAGTTCTCAGGTGAAATAAGATCAAATAATACAGCAAATGACATTTTTGAGGAGGAAAAAAAAAAGAGAGGAGACGCTAAGGACGAAGTTAAAAAAAAAAAAAAAAGAAAATACTGACGGAGGCGCCTGGGGTGGGAACGGCAAGCGGGAAGATGCAGGGAGGCAGGGAGAAGCTTAGATGCGGACTGGAGCGATCCGAGACCGGAGAATCCATCGGAAGATGAGGGAGCTCCGAGAAAAGGTTTGGTAGATAGAGACGAAGCCATTTTCGGGGGTCGGTTATGGGCTTTGACCCGAAATGGAAAATACGAATTGCAAGGGTGGTATTGAAGTGAAAGATTATTGGATTGGAAAATTTAAACGTGAATAAGAAAAGTTCGGTGGGAGGCTGGTTGTTAAAATAACGAGTAGAAGAGGAGGAGGGAGTTGGTGGTGAGTGTAGTCGGGCAAGGAAGGTACGTGATGGGGTCACCATAGCTAAACCATTGGGCGGCCCCACAACACAATTTGAGATTGGGAATTTTGGGCAGTCTTCTTCGGGGCACCATCTACCTAACCCCTCCCATTTGAAAGGAATTAAAAAAAAAAAAAAAAACTAACCCCTTTCTTTCCCCATCATCCCCTCGTATGCTACAAATTTACTGCACAAATATTAACATAACAGATATATTATAAAAATATAGCGCAATTTTACATAATCATCAGTGTCTCATTTGTATTTACATGGTGTAATATAAATACTAACCGTTAACCGCTGTTGGAGTCGTTGAATAGGAGTTTTATGTTTCGCCTGACAGATTAGGATTCAAACAGTTAGGTGTGAGGGTAGGGAGGGATTAGGAGAGGAGGAAAGGTTAAAAAAAAGGGATAAATATTTAACATAACAGTATATAAAAATATATATCAGTTTCGACACTTTTTGAAAAATTATATATTACCATGTTCACCTTATTTCGAATCAAACACAATCCCTTTTCATTAGTTGGACCTTACAATTAAAATTACGATTGTTTGGGATTGTAGAAGCCCTAATCCCACTCAATCTCTTATTCAGGTTTCAAATTGCCTCATGTTTTGCAGGAGTATACACGTGCCATCTTTGGCAACGCATACTTATATTATAGAACTATACAATGACATTGGTGCTATATTACGCTGGTCCACAAGAAGGAAAAAAGGAAAATGGAAAAAGAAAAGTTATGCGGGTGGGTACTACCAATTGACTGGCAATTTTTTTTTCTTCCTATTTTGTATTCATTTATTTTGGGTTGTGGAAGAGAGCTTGTGAGTTGTGAGGGAATTACTAGTTGGTACTACCTGTAAAGAAAAAGCGATAACAGCCCCAAAGCATTAGTAACCGTAACGGATCTTTTATTCCATTTTTTATTAATTAAATAAATTTTTTTTTGGCATATTTTGATATTTTGAGTTTGTTTAATTTTGTGTATCACTCAATTAATATTTGTTAGATTTTAAGAAAATAAAAAAGAATTAAAATTCAATATTTATGAAAGAGATATATATCAATATACAACGATAAAGGTGAGATGAAAAGTGAGACAGAAGATCTATTGCAATCAGCAAATTGATTAGTGCTTCCGTGATTAAAGCACCCTCTTGCATTGACATTTCAGAGAAGTGTATATAGCCGTCAGAAAAAAGGTCTAGTTTTCTTCAAAGTTCTTAGCTTATTGAGTTAGTAACTGGTAGTAGTGAAAACTAGCAGGCTTGAAGAAGGATCATGCAACATACTAATTTTGTAGAACTGCAATGTCCTTGGACGAGTCTCATCAAATTCCCACAGGACCATAGACGAGGATTATACAACATGCTAATTGCTGATACATAAGCAGTTTAACTAACCTCTGTCTGCCACACTTAATCCTACCGAGATAATGCCATCAATCACTTGCATAAAAGCTCTAAATCATCCCTAGTATCAATAACAATCATTTCTGAGACAAAGTGAACAATGAAGCCATGGAAGTTTACCTTTTGCAGGTCCACTTAACTCCACACCTGTTAAATTTCAAAATTTCTAGAGATTGATATTACAGACACATGGAGGTCGGGAATCAGCACTGGAATGATGCTCTGCATAACCACATTTTCATGCCCCGACTCCCAGCAATTGTTTCCAAAAAAAATTCTATTTGTAGGTGTGATTTGCGTGAAGAGCCAAAATATTCCTTACCAGCTCTCCTAAAAGAATGACTAAACTATTGTGGTATTCTACAATTACCTCATCCCAACAATCCAGATTAGCACATCAGCAGCCCTTTCAAATATTTTTCTGAACTATGTACTATAAAACTTAGTGTGACTTGCTTTCGCAGTCGAAAACAGCACTAGCGGGAGCTCTTGTTTTCAGAATCATTTCTTTGTACTCTTCATCCGGACTTGAAAGAGCTGTAATGGCCCCTCCTGCTCCTATGGAAGCTTCATCCTCATGTATCACTACTGTTCTAATGACGATGTTAAGATCAAACGTTTGGTTGAATGAGAAAAACCCAATGCATCCAGAGTAGATGCCTCTGGAACAATTTTCTAGAGTGTCGAGAATTTCCATGGATCTCAGCTTTGGTGCACCTGTCATTGACCCGCCAGGGAATGCAGCTCTGACGCATTCAATTGCAGATACATTTGCTTGCTTCCTCCCCCGAATAGTACTCACCATAGTGTGAACTGTTGCATATGACTCCACTTCCATAAGATGGGGAACATGAACTGAACCAGGTTCGCATACACGTCCAAGATCATTCCTCAGAAGGTCGACAATCATCAGATTTTCAGCCTGATCCTTTTCACTGTGATTTTTTTTTTTTTTTTTTTGGGGGCAGGAGGGTTGGGGGGATGGGGCTAACATTAGTTGCATATTAAGCAGCCGAACAAATTGCCAACAATTAGTACCAGAACCATGTTGTCAAGAAACTCAGATGAGTATGAGAACCAATATAAACACAGAGCAATTATAACACAGAGGAAAAGGAAAGGGAAAGAAAATGATTGCTTTAGAAGTTTCTAGAGAAGCAGTTCAGATTTGAAAAGTTCAAGTAGCTAATAGCCAAATAAGCTAGAAAGATGAGGAAGTGGAAGAAGAAAACCAAGTTGCTGAAAAATAAACCAGATATATTACCTGTATTGCAATTGCAATTTAAGTAATTCATCTTCTTGTTTGGTAGATCCACGAGCTATAGTACCCTTGATAGGTTTTGCTTCCAAAATACCATGTCTGTCCAATCGAAGGAACCTCTCAGGAGAAGAACAACAGATGCACAGGTTTTGCTTTGAAAAATTGAGCCACGCAGCATATGGTGCAGGATTTTTTTCTCTAAGATTAAGATAAAGTCCCAATGGATCCATTTCCCCTATTTTCTTCTTCAACTGAGTCGTGAGACATAACTCGTAGCTTTCTCCATCTTTAATAAATTTTTGACAATTGTTGATGTCTTTCATATATTGCTCTCTAGATTTTCCAGCAGAAAAACCTAATTTCAATGGGTCATCTATTGAACCTTGAGACACTTGAAACATCAAACTTTTTGTTGTGGAATTTTCAATACTAAGAAGCTTCTGCTCAGCATCATCCAACCATGTACTAGCAGATGTGCCTTGCTCATGTATAGACAAAATATAGATATCATCCTTGTGATGGTCTATCACAACAAAATTATCTGAAAAGAAAAAACAAGCATCCGGGGCCCTTGATTTGTGACGGTTCAAGGCCATGCCACATTCAACTTTAAGATCATACCTGCATTAAGTGAATCTTTGATGTTGGCATAGAATTTACAGCCTTATAGAAATTGAGCATGAGAAAAGTTTTAAAATCATCACATTAGCCTGCAGAGCTTATTAATATCCTGGGTAGTACAACAAAGGATTTCATGGCAAGGGCAAAAAATGTGTGGACAAATAGCAAGGGGGGGAAACTATGAAATTTGCTTATAATAAGAAGAATTATGTCAAAGAAATTACTATATGTCATAGAAGTTTTCATCTTCTTAGGAACCTATGCTCTACAACCTTAAGAAAAAAAATATTTTACACATGGGCTTCCTCCTTTTACAGATATTATGAAGCATTTCAATCTGACATGATATGATACTTACCCAATATAGCCAACATAGCCACCATAAAAATCGAATGGTAATCCTTCAAAGTCCTTTTTGTCATAACGAAAGGAATGCAGCTCCTGATGCACAGATAAAAACATCTATTAAATAAAGATTATTTTGATATTAATATCCACATCTACCTTCTGTTAAGTTGCACAACAAAATTAGGAAATGCATGCTTGAGAATGCCCAAAAGAATGTAGGACATCAAAAGCACAGAGAGTAATAGCTGGACATTGAAAAGGCGTAATCTAACAATCTCATTCTAAAGGACATAACACAAATATGTGGGAAAATGAGTGACTGAAATGTAAGCTTATTAAGCTTATCAACCAGAAATATGATCTGATCAGCAATCAACATGAGATAATATTTTCATAAATATCCTCATAGACCAAAGTATGTGATGGGATAAAAAAGCAGGTGAAATGTCTTGCACTATACTGAGGTTTAAAGTCATTATAAGCACAGAAAACAGATAGCAAATAAACTATGTTTATGACCCAAAACAGAAAGACACAAAGGCATCAAACTTCATATTATAGTTTTCCCTGAAAGATATCCATGACACACATATTGGCAATTTCAATGGAGTCATACTGTCCACCACCCATGCCAGAAGTGATAGGAAGCTGAAAAGTTGGGATTCATAGCAAGGCCTGATCACCTCAAAAAGCAACACAAAAAGAGCATCACATACCTCTAAAAATTTACTGCTGTTGGACTATTTCTTCATCAGAACATTTGCTAATTCAACAATTCATGCATTGAATTCCAAAACTTGCATAATTTACTGCTTTTTGAAGTGCTGCACACCTTCATAAAGCAAACTTATAACATACCTTGTTCAAAAAATCAAAGAAGCCATCCTCTAAAATAATACTTTGGGTAAAGCCCTGGGCATCTTCAATTGATAGATACCCTCCACTTCTAAATTCTGCATCACTGGAATGAAAAAGAAGTCTCAAATGTAAAAAAGGATAATTGGAAAAGAAAAAGAAATAAAAGGACAATTCCGAATTAGACTACACAGAACAAATTTGCTATTATTCAAACCTTTCGTTTGACAGTCTAAAGGTAACTTGCTTCCACAAGGTGCCACCTTTTCCCCCCATAAATGAAAATCGAGCCCTTTCCTGAGTGATACAAAAGATTTAGAATCCAACACGTCAAACTAAAGACAACCATGATCCTCCAACTGTGATCATATCAAAATAACACCATTACTTAAGTCTTTGAAGCAAAGGGTAGGTAGTCTCATAGGGCCGTAAGGCAAAAAAGTTTGAAATTTGCAATCAACATGCAGGAGACATTTTCAATTCAAAGCAACAACTTACCCTAGTGTCAATCTCAAACCTCTGTCACTTTATGCAACTAGGTAAACATATATAATCTATTATAAAAGAGTAACTCATTACATCAGAAGAGTGTAAATGGTGTTAAAGCAGCCAGAGACAGTTTTAAGAATCAAGAGGCATATCTTATGCTGTTAGAATCACTAGCAAAGTGGTTTATAACAAAAACCAGAAAAAACAAAGCACTGTTTATCTGTAATTCCATTGTAAGGAGTTCGTAAGCATTTAATACTAATAATAAACATCACCAAAACGAAGCATGATTTTGGAGTTAGCATTCAACAACAGATAATGAACATTATTGATTAACAAGGGATACAAAAACATTCACATATTAAGTAAAAAATTCAGAACATAAAAAATCTGTCATCTCAGAATTTTCTATAAAATCAATCACCAAGTTGAAAACAATTTTGACTATATATACCCTGTGATAACACCAAAACTAAACCATTTGCCTCTCAGAAGCCATGGGTATGGTGATAAAAGAGCAGATCCATGACAAACTAAACCTACTAGTCATGCCTTCCACAAGTACTTGTAAGTATTTATGTTTTGCTCATTTAGATAATGGGAAAGGACTATGCACAGTAACTAAGAGGAAGAACGTCTGAAAATAAAATTAACTCTCTAAACATGTATAGCGAGCAAGACTTTCTGCAGGAAAAAAGAAGACCTTTTCCACAGACGAACTGTCCAGCCAGAAGGTGTTCTCAGCTTTAAAATCTCCAAAAAGTTTGCAGAAAATATCTCTAGCTCCACCGAGTCGGCCTGCTGGGGATGCCAATTTTCTCCATCTCAACTTCAGAAATTTCACATCATTGCTTAAATACTTTAGCTTTGGCATGTTGTAAAAATTAAAATGTTTAGCCTCATCCATTTTTTTCACCAAATGTCCTCTCATAACATCTTGAAAGAGATGGCTAACATCAGGCACCTGCATGCATGCTAAGTAAAGTTTACTGTTCAGACTGAATATGAGGCCATGACATAATCAAGTCAATCAACCAGAAAAGAAGAAATTCCAACTCTCAAAACATCCAGAACATATTGAACAGTCAAGCTAACCAAGCTACAGACATGGATGAAAACCAATGAGAAGAAAAAGAAGAAGAAGAAACACAGTGAGGTTAAAAAAAAAATAATAATAAAGGAACAGAGACCACAAATGACCCATGAACCAATAGAACTGATCCTTCGCCTGGTGGGCTTCTAAATTTAAATTCTTTCGTAAATCCTATATTAGGAATATAACTATCTGAAATTTCCATGATAGGAGCAAAGAATGGGGAATAATGGACTTCCATCTAGGACTTGCTAAATAGTTAAAAGCACAACTTCAGATGGGCTCCAAATGGTTCCCAAAGAAGGAAAGAGGAGGAGGAAATGACTTTACAATACTGTATGTAATATAGCTACATTTCGTAGTGCTGATACAGATCCCAACTACAGAGAATAAATGAATTAAATAAATTAGACAATCATGGTAATTCTCTAAAATGGTTAGTGGCTTCAAGGAAAGACATTCAAGTTAAAATTCATTTGAGTTTTGTAATTGCAGGGAATGAGAACAAAAGCTTTTGAACAAGTTGGAAACAGATAAAAAAGAGGCTTACATTCACAAATGGTAAGGTTAAAAAATTATAGTTCCATGTGCAATAATTCAATCTTAAAAATAAACCAGAAGTTTGTCTATCTAATTAGCCACTAAATTTATTGACCCTAGCAAACTTCAGGACTAATGAAATTCTAAGCTCCAAATCATATTAGAATTAGAAAAAAAGATGAAAAACCAATAATATATCCACCACCATACTACCTCTTCATCATACCATGTGTGTCTGGAAACTACTAAAATAAATTTTTTTGTCAGCTCTTAAGTTTTATTGAATCCCAAAGAAACAATTTGAGCAGCTTTATCACATTTTTTATGATGCAACATTAAGCCTGAACGTCATTGAACTCAAAGCAAAATATCTGTGTTGTCACATCAGATACTAGAATTTTTTTTTCCAGTAAATTATTTTTGCATCAATACTTTTCTTGATCCATCATGGATTTGACTTCATCAAAATCCAGTAGAGCTGATTGTTGCTTAACAAAATCCTTAGCACTACAGGAATCACAGCATAGTGTAAACAAACATCTCCTCCAATTATCATAATTCAAAAAAGAAAAAGAACAGAAAATGAAAATGCAAATGAAATTATTCTACTTTTGGAGGTACTTTACCAGCATAAACCTGTCCCTCAGGACTGGAAGATGATCTGAACCTGAACCAATAATCCTTTGTTATGTCAGCAAAGTTCTTGAATATTTGCCTCCCATGACCAGTTGCAACACTCTCTGGATGAAACTGGAGAGCAAGAACATGATTATAGATCTGGAAAACTAGGCCAGTTTGTGTATGATAGCACTAACCAAACACCTACCTGCAAACCATAATGAGGCCTAGTCGAGTGCATGATACCCATGAGGACTTTTTCACTCTTTGTTTCTTGAGGGTGACAAGAAGGCCATGATTTTCTTTCATTCAACTTTGTCGCTATGCAGTCAACGAACATTTGTTGGTCACCTTGTCTATCATGAGCGTCAGAGACAGAATCATATCCTTGGATACCAAGAAAAGGAACTACTTCAGGAGAAGAAGTCCATGCTATTGGTATAAGTTCCATTGGAAGGGATTGTGGATCAATAACAAGAGAATGATACCTAACAACCTACAAGAAAAAGCAACAGCAGTTTAGAATCATATCGTATTAAAATACATGATTGACATTTAAAATTTTCCTCTACTGTGTTAAAACCACATACTATCCCTTAAAACATACTATAACGAAACTCAACTGCTCTACCAAATAAGCAAGTTGAAAATAATTTTAAAAAAAAAGTTCACAAATTGAACGAGCAAGAAGTAAAACTAAACAAACCAAGACAGCTGAGATACACAATTTGACTAGGTTTTGAAGAATACATCTTGAAAACCATGATCACAGCTTGCAAAATGAGAAGATTAGTATAACATATCATGCATACCTTACATAAAGAGCACAGAATAACATTTTTTTCAGGTTTTTTTTTCTTCAACATACAGAGCATCTGGAGGAAAAAAATGGTGTAAAAATGAATTTACCAATGCATGTAGGGACTTGCAATAGTTATTAACTCTCTATAGAATCACTGGGAAGAATTTTCAAGTACTCATGCCATCATAAGCAAAACAGTGGAGAAAGTTCAAAATAAATGGCAATCTTCTAAGGTTAGTTACATGTACACAAAAAGAGAACTACGTGACTTCAAAACTAATGAGCATGGTCATTGAAACAAATTAAGTAGCGCTCTTGTCTTTTAGAGTAAATGTCTTGATCCATAGCATGACTCCTAGTGATTTAGATGCAAGCTAAACCTAAGAAAAGAACAAATGCCTAAAGCTGAAGTTATTATGCTTCACATTTTGTCCAAGAAATTCAAATACGCAAATTCACATGTGCTGTCTTGCTGACCTTAAATCCTGAATTTCTTCCAGAAGGGATATCATGGAACAGTCTACAACAGTTATGCTCAACGTCACTGTAAAAGAGATCAACAATAATAAAAGTTGTAATGCTATGCATTAATCAACAGACAGTATAACTACAAAAAGAAAATGCCATACACTTAGATGCTCAGCGTGTTACAAATTATAAATGAAAAAAGATTGAATAAATTCAAAAGAAAGATCCTGCATAATATTCTAAGCCTAAAAAATTGATTTGTTCCCCTGTCTACAGTAGCGGAGCATGTTTCTTTATGAAGTTGAACACAGAAAATTCCTAATCAAGCATGAAATCTTCAAAGTATCAATACCTTAGACGTCCATGAACAGGCACAGATGCACGAACAACTTTAGCTCCATGCACATATCCTAAAGCCTGTTGAACAAATAGACTGCAATATCACAAGTTCACCCTACAAACAGGTTTATTATTTTCTACTCCATTTTAATCAACTCACTCTAATTCAAATCCAAACTTTGCACCGTCTGTTACCTATGATGAAGCACGATGCAATCAACATACCACAATATGACGACTTTGCATGTAATAATGTAAATTAAATGCTTATAACAAATTTTTTTGAAAGGAGAAATATTTGACAAAAACAGTTGAACCTCAACTCTCAACTAAGGACAAGCATAATGGTGGATGGGCGGAAAATCCAGCTAGATGATAAAGAAAGAACAAAAGAATTTAGAAGACTAACTAGATAAGTTCACAATGAAGACGAATACCTGATGACCAAGACAGACACCTAAAATAGGGATGTCTCTGCACTCCAGTAGCACTCTAAGACATATTCCTGGTTATTGCAAGAAAATGAATGAGCATGCTCATAGATGATCCTACCACATTATATTATAGAGAAGAAAAGAAACATACATGTAAAGGTCAAATCTCCTGTAGCAGCAACTTGCATATCAGGATTAACTCAATGGACCTAACATGTGATGTTAAAGTTTTGACACCAACAGCGTTATGATAATAGAATTCTCTCTTTTTCTTACACATAAGCAAAATCCATAAAATGCCAAGATGAATCTGACTAACCAAGCAATACCAACGTATTCTGGACAATCACAAAGCCCCAAAAAAATAAAGGCAATGCATTTCGTCCTCAGTGAATGCAAACTATGTTAATTTTGTAAGAATATGTTAATCCAGACAGTAGGCATGCTTCTTTAAAGTCTAAAAGTACAGAGGGGTAGGTCATAGTGTTGGTATCTTACCTATGTCTGCAGAGCATGTCGGTGTGCCGGGGCCAGGTGATATGACAATATTATGAAATGCCTTTTCTTGATATAAAACACGATATGCATCTTCCCATGACCACTCATCATTCCGAATCACCACTGGAGGAACTGTGGAGTTCAGGGGCCAAAATGAAATGTTCAGTGTATGCCTAAAATATTGAACCCACTAGCTAAAATAAAAAGTGCATAACAACAAGATGTGATTGCCATACACAACAAGAAGTTGCAGCAAGATCCAACAATATGTTTGCTTTTACCAGCTTTTACTGAGACAACTGGAGAAAGACATAAACTGTGCTGGAGGCTAACCATAAAAAAGTAAATCAGGTTTGCAAAGCAGTTTAAAGACATATACAACCATGAAAGGGACTTCACATGATCCATTTCTCATGATAGAAATTATGAGTGGCAATGCAGGCACACCTTCCATCTTTCGCAGGTACACTGGGCTTCATACACAAGACTGTCCTAGATGTATCACCATAATTGTTTTTTATTTCTAAAATCACTTTCTAATGTCTCTGAAAGTTGCTATTAACCAGATCCTTACTGGATGTGGCGAAAATGGTAAATGTAAAACTAATATCAGTGTTAGGAGAATAAGTCACTGAGGCTGATGATATCAAAAGGCAACTCTTTTCCCTCAAGAGGTCCACTCATACATCTGTATTAGATTCTGTAGAAGAAACATGATTGGGGAGGTTATCTGCCTATGGGAAAGGAATAATAAAAAACATGCATATTTGAGCTTGGAAAACCTGCAAACAAGACTTTTCTCTTCGCATTTTTATCCCATTGTATCATATAGCTAAACTTCAGATTATAAGGTGGTATATTCACAAAAGTCAATCACCTGGACTGAGCAGAGCATCTAACCACAACCTTATAAGCATGCCAATACACAAGAATCAGCTTTCGACCGCATTCAGTTTAGCAGATTAATGTTTAACTATCTTCATGTGCAGCTATACAGGAAACCACTATTCACAAACAGAAACTACAAAATCTAAGCATATCAAGTAACTTAACAAACTTATTGGTATGGGGCACAGAAGACAGCAAGAGAATAACAGCATACCACCATTGACAATGGACAGTTCCTGGAATATATTGTAGGTATAACTATCATAGTTGTCAATCAACAACGTCCGGATGAACTGTAACTTCCGATTTTTTCCCTCTAGCTGTGCCTTTCTTGGAAAGGATTCCTCCAAATGATGAGGTATCAAATGGCTGGAAACAAGAACATTCCCCACAACACGTTTTTGCATCCGAGCATTATCTTTGCCAAAAGATTTTAAAGGCATCAAATAAAGATTTCGGCCTTGGAGACTCTCGCATGAAGAAAATGCTATCTCAGATGACATTGAGCACATAGAGACGTTCATTTTTTTCTTTAAGAGAAAAACAATACCAAAATTGTCAAGAAAATCTCCCCTACCTCTAGCCCTTCTGCAACAAACAAGTTAAGACAGTTAGATATGTCTTACAGCCTTCAGTATCACTTTTAATTACTCAATAACCAATAAACGGAGCTCAATCTTTTGATTGAAAAGGTCAAGCACAGCAAATACATCAAATAAAACATTTTTCTACAAAGAATAACCGAACTTCAGCAGTACACTCTTTTAATGCTTTGCATCAGGAATACAAAAGCAAAAAGCAACACCAGAAATGAGCTCCTATGAGTATAAACTGCAAAACAGTTCATGCTCTCCCCTAGCCAGGAAAAAAGAAAAAAAAAATAAAAGAACATTAAAATAAAAGATTGCTTTCCCATTTTCACATTTGCAATATACAGATGTGAAACTGCCAATGAAATGGAACAAGTTTATTTGAAAAGCAAAAGTACCAGTTTCATCCCTTAAGACCAAGAGAAACGAAACAATCAAATTCCCAATTCAACGATTGCTCTTTCAAGTTATAAGCTAAATGAAACATGTCTTTAATGACTAACGCTCTTCATTAGTAAGGCTCCCGACCAGTTTCCCCCTTTCAAACAGTTGACACCTGCCTGACTTCCAACCCTTTGACAACCCTTAAGAAAAGATTGATGTCCACAAGCGTACGAAACTATAAAAGAATTCCTCGTCACATTACACCAACACAAGGAAACAAAGCATCTCAGCATATCTCTGAAGTTAAGCATGTTCATTTGAACTATGTTTTCATGCAATTGAGTGACTCAAAAATTCCAATGCAAGATGCATATCGCAAAGACGACCTTATAAGAATACAATTTGTATTCCTACTATACACTCTTCAATTTAAATACGAGCAATCAAAAAATATGAACAAAGTATGTGATTAACCACTTTTCATTCCGTTCTTCTGCTGTCGTGTAGATTACAAACTGATCAGCAGGCTAACCATTAAATGCCATTCTTTTTTTAAAAAAAAAATAAATTGAGAGTATAACTACTACTAATACACTTCACGAATGCCATAAAGCAAAAGTTTCAATACGAGGAACAACGCTGATTAATCAAGCAGGATTGAGCAACTCATGAAACCTTAAAGGAATTAGATCTTAACATTTCAATGAAGGAACGCAACGTGCATGCATCAGATGTAATACATATAAATATTCCTCAAACAAACGAGGGGCAGATCTTGAAGATTTCGCATAAAGCTTACCTCAGAACTCAGAAGAAGCGGCACACGAGAGAGAGAGAGATATATGTGTGTGTGTGTGTATATAAAACAAACGGCAAGGAAATCTGTTTCTTTATGCTTAAAAGGCTGTAATTTTTTATATTCCTTAATTAATGAGTGGAGTACAGTACTAAGATATTTACTGGGCTTTTCTATTTATAGGTGAAGTGGGTGGGTGAGGATTGAGGAAAAGGAGAAGCATCTGTAGCCACCGTTTTTTTTTCAAAGGAGAGGCGGTTCATATTTTGACGCTAGAATAAACTCGACGACAAGGGACGGCTAAATCAAGAAAATCTAGTAGTAGTTGTTTAGTTCCACACTGCTTCTTTGGCTTAGACTTCATTTGGACATCCTTCAAAAAAAAAAGAAAAGTGAGACTTCTTTTGGACAATTTTAGCTCGAAGTCATTGAGGGTTTACATGATATCGATTTGGCCATCTATGTTCATATATTTGGTGAATTTTCTCTACATAATTTAGCTAAAGTTTCAATCTTTGCCTATTATGACTTGTTAAAAGGCGTTGAAAGCCAATGTTCTCGGATTGTGAAATAGTGTATGTTTGTAGTCCAATAGAACACTCTACTATTTAAGTTTGTTTGATTATTAATGCAACAATTTTAGAAATCGATTTAAAGTTAAACTTATTATTCTTTACAGCGAATGTGAAAAATATTTTTATTATGTTTGAGTTCATAGAGCTTGAAAATCTTGATATATTACACAAAGTTATAAACATATAATCATGTTCGTGCCTAGATTAATTACTTGATATATTAGCCTTGAACGAGCTCTTATAGGACTAAGTTGGATTCGAGTATCAAGTAATTTATTCTATTTTCCTGTCCTCAAAATTACTAGTAGAACTACTTTTTTTTTTAAATTTTGAAACTGTAATGATTTTTATAATTTCATGGTTAGTTTCATTACTTAAATCTTAGTTTAAGGTGACAAGATAAAATGCATGTGTGTATCAACACGAACATGTGCATGTTTGTATATACACATATTGTAGAATAAACAAATATAAGAATGGTGAGATAAGAGTATCTATAACCTTTTTGGACATCAAATCACAATTTTATTCATGGCATCATTACAAATATCATGAATATTATTAACAAGATAGTTTATTAAGAAGAGAAAATTTTGGAGCCAAAACAAAATAACAATTTTAGAGTACTATTTCAACTTCTATTTTTCTATTCGTCCGAGTTGTTTTGCATTTCAAGAAATGAAGCATGTACAATAATGGATTTGAATACTAGTAATGTTAGTCAAGCTTGTTTATGCTAAACAACTAGTATCAATAGCCATTTTCAGATGATAAAAACCATGAGTATCTGGTTGAAACAATGAGAGAATCAGAGAGGAAAAATATCCAAAATTGAACTCGAGAATGGCCAAATTTTAATTAAATAAAAATCTAGGGGGCAAAGGCCAATTTACTTTAGGCCTACCCATATAACCTATCACAGGAGTCTGTACTCACATCGATGGAGTCTGTACTCACATCGATCCCCCTCCCCTTCCCCTTAGACTAGGCTAGATTAGGTTATAGGACATCTATCGTTTCGACAAAAAAAAAAATAATAACCTATCACAGAATAAAGTAACGTAAACAAATTGCGAGATGTGTCTCAACGAAAAAGCATTATGGCGCAAACTTAAACTACCAACCACCAATCAAATGTACGACGTCGTTAACCAACTAATTTCCATATTCGGATACCACCATAATCAGATTTTGACCTCCTACCGAAAAAAATCCTTATACTATATAAGAACGAGTTTAGGATTATATTTCAACCGCAGAGATGAGACTATTTTGGGAATGTGAGAGTGTTTAAAAAGTAATTGGAACATTGAGTACAAGTCATTATAGCTTTAATTTCACTATAATTACTTATATAACCTTTCAGACATTTAATATTAGGGGCAGGTTTGGTATGTTACAATGTTTGGTGCTAAATTGAGTATCAAGTACAACTGAATAAAACTTGTGTTTTGATAGAATTACATAAAAGTCCTTTATTAATTTATTATACTAACATCCAAGCCTTCCAATTTCCTGAAACCTTTTTCATCCGTTAAGAAATTAATTGGATGTTTACATAATTGGATTTTAATTATAATTAATTAACTTAATTATTATCTAAACAATCATTATCATATTTATGTCCTCATGTTTAGCCGATACCCTTTCTTCTTTTTCGGTTTCACCTCTTTGGTTTTATTATGGCTATTAAATATTTGGTGGAATGCATAGCTTTTCCTTTAAATTGAGGTGAGTTCTTTGGGTTTGTTTTCTTCGATTGTAGTTTTTTTTTTCTGATGATTGGTTTATTCAAGAACTGCATATAGTTTGCCTTTTGATACTTTTAATTCCAAAAACTGACTAATTGTATTGTTTTCCTTAGTAGATCTCAGAGATTCTGTCTCTGATCAAAGTACAATTTGAGATAATGTTGTCACTTTCTAAAATAATCAGAAAAGCAATTTTATCATCTTCTCCTTCTCGGCCAAGGTATTATCTCTTTATTTAAGTCAAATAACCTTAATTCTCATGAACTTTCTCCTATTGTTCTTGACTCCAAGGATTTGTTGACTACATTCCAGCAGTTATGGTTCAAGTAGTTATTTTTTCATGTAATATGATTTGGAATTCAGCTTGTGTTTATTTTAATTGAAAATTTTATGATTGTAAAATTTATTAACTTAGAATTTTGTACTTCATTGAAACTAAAAAAGAAAATTAATCATGCTACATAGTACTAAGATGTCATTTGTACTCTATTTGCTTTCCATGTTATGATCTCGTTCCTGTATTATACTGTTTATATAGTTTCAAATACAAAAAATTTACTTTTTTATGCTATCTAAAAGAATTTGTAGTGAATCTTCACTACAAGAAAATTGTTCATCAGTGACAACACAAAGTCATCACAGAACATACAAATATCGTCACAAATACCTTTTATTGACGACTTTTTGATCGTCACAAGGTCGTCACTAAATAGTTGTCATTAGTGACGACAACTTTAAGTAGAGCAATTTTGACAAAAGATCAAGTCGTCAATAAAACACTTCCAGATTGTCGTCACTAATGACAACTATTTAGTGACGACCTGAAATGTCGTCACTAAATAGTTGTCATTAGTGACAACAATCCGGAAGTGTTTTATTGACGAATTGACCTTTTGTCAAAAATGTTCTACTTAAGGTCGTCACTAAAAAGCACCGAAAGCCATTGTATATAACTATTTTACTGACAACAATTGTCGTCACAAATGTAGCTTAGATTTAGTGACAGTCTCTGTTGTCACAAGGAGTTTTTATTTTCTATTTTGTGACAACTTTTTTTTGTCATTAGATAATTTCTCAATAGCTTAATAGTCATAATTTGGCTTGTAATCATTGCTAAATCATTGATTTTAAACAAATCATACAAATAAACATGAACGATTGATAACCAAAAATATTTGCATTAGATTACATGGTAATAATATAGCATTCTCAAATGCCAAATTCAAGTGTACATTATCCAACTAATGCCTACAAAAATAACATTTGTTCAAAATATCACTTGTACATAAGGTACATTTACAAAAGCAATCACAATTTAAGAAATTGAAGAACATCTAAATGAACCACTCCATGAGCAAAAGGCAATTTTGTCTTCAACATTCTTCAACCATAACCATAGATATCTTCCAAAAGCTAGTATAAATAGCATTTATCTGTCATAAAAGAGTAAAAGAAGTAGGTAAGGGGAGGAGTACAATAATAAAGAACAAGTAATGAGACTTAGATTATTAAGACAAAAATTACAATTCATTAAGAATCTCATATAATTTGGGCCCACATATTACAACACCAGCAAGAAGTTAGAAATCACAGTCCAATCTATACAAATACAACACTGCATAAGCTCAACTAAAGAGCTCTCTAAAACAGTTTTTTTTTTTATTTTCTTTCTTCTTCTTTAAATAGCTCAACTTATTGAACAATTAAATTGGACTCCCACAGTAATTATTGTTTAATCTTTATGCTTTTGGTTGTTTATATATTAAAACACAGAAAGCAACTTATTGTACGAGGTGTGAATACAGGAGGTACTAGCCCTCTTTGATTTTAGGAGTTTATGCTTCATAAATCATGAAGGAAATGATGCCTCTGTAGGATTAAACTGTGCAAAGAGAATGAGCTATTTGCCTCACAATGTGAAAGTGAAGACCACCTAAACTGGTGAAACCAATCAAAGTTCACAAACGCCCCCTTTGCATTATATTCATTTCTTTCAAGTCACTACATAGGCAAAAAGAAGACTGCTATCCATGCATGGTCTGTCGCTTGTACTTAGAAATAATATACTATTGCAAATGAACAATCAGATTTTTACCTCTCTATTGATAAACTAACAGCACTATATACATGATACCTAGATATTTCCCAAAGAATAAGTTCAGATAACAATAATGCATAACATCAGCCCCAAAAAATGCTATTACCATATTGTTGGTAATATGTCTAGTTAAACTAACCTAAGAGGATCTCCACAAGAATAACCGGTAAATCAGAAATATGTACTGTTACAAGCACATATTCCAGAAGATAACCATTTAGCACATGTACAAATCTTATGCACAAGGAACCTGATGAACGAAGCATAACCTATTTCCTTTTTTTCTTTTTTAGCTTATTTTAATCATTACTTCTCTTACTTCTCAAAGGTCATCCTCAGTTTTCCTTACCATTCTAAATACGGCCAGATCTGCTTCCAAAAAATTTCTGATCTTTTATATAACAATACGATACAACAATCAATGAGTATGCGTCCAAACACAAAGTTTCGCATACAGCTAGTCTTCCAATAATATGTAAATCACGTAAGAAAGTTTCCTACTTGTGGTATAAGAGTTAAAAAGGTTCACTTGAATGCGTAATATCAAAATGTATTCAACCAACTACAAAAGGATTAAGTTAGACTGGATTCCCTCAAGGTTTGCCAGGTACTCTTTCCTCTCCCTTCACCTCACCTCCTCGGCTGTCTTATCTCTTCCCCTTGAAGACCCCCCACCTTTTGGCCAGTCTAGTGAGGAACCATCTCAGACCATAAAGTGAAAAAAAATATATAAATAAATGCGACAACGTGTACAGCCTCTTTCTCTTTCACATACTAGCACACTTTCATACATGCACACAGCCTCTTTCTCTTTCACATACACGCACACACATATAGTCTCTCTCACGCACACTTTCTCTCTCTCTTTGACACACACACTCTCTCCCTCTCACATATACTCTCTCTCTCTCTCTCTCTCAGGCACACTTGTCTCTCCTCTCTCTCTCTCTCACACGCTAACATTTGTTGTTTAGCATATTTTATTTCAAACATAACTCGCTTATTATACATAGACATGCATTTTTGTTCCCAACATGCATTTGCATACATAGACACCATACACTATTCTGGATCTTTAGGGAAATCTAGCTAACTTGGTCAACATTCAAGCTAGTTTATGTTTTCTTGGACCCAAAAATGCAAACTCAACACCAAACATTCTATTTTTTCTTTCAACATAAGATGAAACAGCAATTTATGTGCAAAAACTCAGTGAGCAGAGAGGAAAACAGCAATAAGAATGCAGCAGCTTTTTGCTTCTTTCATTTTAGCTTAGATATATTCATGCCAAACAGTTCAAAAAACCAAACATGCTTGATTTATGTAACTTTGGATCAACAACATGTAACCCCAAGCATCATTTTCCGAATAGCATCAGATCAAAAGACAAACCCGAATAGCAGGTAGTGAAACAAACCCGAATGGCAGAAATCTAGCCAATCTCAATGACATATATGATATTCAAATCAAATTTTCACAGTCATCAACCAGACTCAAATGCGTGAACTTGGGACAGGGAGAGGAAGAAATAAAATGCAGCTACATGATATGAACATCCACTTCTAACTCAACCACTTTCGAGAAAGCATATCAAAGTCCGGACATGTCACCAAAACAGAATCACCCAACAAACTCTCCACCCATTTTATTTTATTAGCAGTCGTGTAGCTCAGCTGAACCACACTCCAAGCAAACAACAAAAACTGGACACTTGAAGTTAATCAACCCCAAAAATCCATCGGAAACACAGGCATTCAATCCAAATTTTGGTTATTCGGACAAACAAAAAACCAACCGAATGTTCATCATTTATTTTTTCACACGTAAAAATGCAGACCAGTTATCTTTCAATTAGAAAACTCAGTTGGGCATTTCATCGAACATGTTAGGGGCATTGGAAACTTCACTACTTCCTTACTCAATTGAAGCTATAATTGGCCCCAAAATTTTCAGCAAACCCAAAATTTCAGTCCAATCAACATCCAGAAAAAGCCATGAACAATTGACATGAAATTTGAAACAAAAAACTAACAGCAAACATGGCATGTTCATCGGCAGACATGCTCCGAAAACTTTCAGAGTTTGTATTCGAATGAAAAAACTGAAATGTAAAGGAGAAGATTAACTTACAGTGATCTCTCACGGTGGAGGTTCGTGGATGACAGTGGCGGATTCCGACGGAATGTGGCGGCTCCGCCTGGTCTTTCTCCCTCTAGTTTTTCCTTCGCTTTCGTTTCTGCTCCAACCGACAACTTCCTCCCTCTCTCACTCCTTACCACCGCCTCCCTTTCCTTATCCTCTGTTTTTCGACTTTTTCCTCTGTTTTTCTGCTTCCCCAAACCTCAGCCGAAGCTCCCTCTATCTCTGTTTCTTCCTTTCAGCCCCTAGCTCTCCCTTGCTTTCTTTTGGTTTCTTTTCCTATGTTTCAGTTTTACGCTTTCCTGTTCTCTCCTCTAGCCCTTTCTCTCTTTTGTCCGTTTTTTCTTAGCTCTATCCGTCGCCCCCTCCTCTTAGCTTACTCCTCTCTCCTCTGAAACCTTCCCTCTCTGATTTTTTGTTTTTCTTTCTTTTCAGCTCGCCGTAGCTTTCCTTTTTCCTCCTTTTTGTTTCCTACCCTTAGCAGCCGTCCGCCGCCACTCTCTCTGTTTTCCTCAACCTCCCGAAGCTTTCTTCCCCCTTTTTCTTTTCTGTTTCTTTCTTTCCCTTTGTTTTTCCTCTAGCCTCAGACCAAGCTCCCCTCTCTAATTGTTCTTTTTCCTCTCGCCCGTTGTTCCCTTCAGCTCCCTCTATTTCCTCCTGTCTTTCTTTTTCCTCTTCTCAGCCGAAGCCTTTTTCCCCCATTTTTCTTGCTCTCTCTGTCATCAGACCCCCCCCCCACATTTTTCTTGTGTGGGTGAAAGTAAGGCACCGTGCGGAAGCTCTGTTTTGTGCTCAGTGCAGAAGCTTGTTTGTTTCAGCTCGGTAAAAGTTTGTGTTGCTCAAGTGTTCCGTTGCTTTAACTCAGACCAAGTGTTCCGTTGCTTTTGTTTTCAGAATGTGTTCCGCTGCTTTGGTCTTTGCTTTGCTTTGGATATTGTTTTTGTTGCGCGGCACTTTCACTATGATTTGATCAAAATTTTGACTTCACTCATTTTCCCTCCATTTGATACCAAAAATCATGTTTTTTTCTAGATTTGTAATATGGTTTGAACCATAGATTTTAATGCTATAGTATTATTCTTTATTTTTTAGTAAAAAATAAAAATTTTCATCAACATAGGTGGCAAAATTTGTTAATTTCATATAATTGAAAATGTACTTTTATAATTTGCTAATATTTTATACTAATTTCTTACAATTGCAGCACTAAAGAACATCATGTAATTGAAAATAATTAAACTCAAATTATATGGTTATAACATAGTTTCAATAAAAATAATCATTTTCCCAACATTTGAGACCAATCATCATGCTTTTTTTATTTTTAATTTGGTTTGAAGCATAGATTTTATTGCTATAGTATTATTCTTTATTTTTTAGTACAAAAACACAAATTTTCATCAATATAGGTGGCAAAATTTGTTAATTACATATAAGTGAAAATATACTTTTATAATTTACAAATATTTTAGCCCTGCAAATGCTATTAATAAGACATTATTGTTAAGTCAAAATCAAAGAAAATTTAGTGATGACATAATGTTATCACTAATTTATTCAAGATTATAATGACAAGAAAAGTCGTCACTAATTAAATTGTTAGTTTTTAATATTGTCAATTGCTAGTTTTTAATACTTTAAGTCGTCACTAATTTTGTTACATTACTGCAAGTGATAAATGTACTTTTGTTCTTTTTCAAACATTTATTTTAATGTTTAATTTTGTTTAAAACTATTGTACTAGTATAGATTTGCAAGACAAAACTTAAGTTCTCAATAGTTAAAAAATTCATTACAGAGAAAACACAAAGTAGTAGTTGCAAAATGTGTATAAATTACAGATATTTTAATGTGTATAAATTACAGTTTATTTTAATGTTTAATTTTGTTTGAAACTATTTTACTAGTATAGATTTGCAAGACATAGATTTATGGGTAATTTCTTTTTTTTTTTTTGCTTTCACATATTTAATTTATGTTAAATACAAAACCTACCAGTTTCCCTTTCATAAAAATATTAGTGCAACACTTTTTGAATTTTACTTACAAACATTTATGTATTTAACATAAATTAAATGATTCAGAGTGAAATGCCTATAAAGAGCAGAATATTTGTTCATGTAATGGAGGAAACCCACAAAGAGTTGGTACTTTATGGGCCATTTCTTTTTTTAAAAAAATTTAATTTATGTTGAAAAGATAACCTGTCAGTTTTCGTTTTGTAAGAAATCAGTGTAACACTTTTTGAATTTTACTTACAAACATTTATAAATTTATCTTAAATTATATGTTTGAGAGTAAAATGCCCATAAAAAGTTGGTACTTTGAATAGATAATACTTATTTGCCCATAAACTACACTCCCTGAAGGCTATTTTGTTAATTACTTTGTAGTACTTTGTTATTCCTTTGCTAATACTACTTGGTATGTAGTACAAAGGATATAAATTTCTTATTCCATTGATAAAAAGACATGCCTGCCTTATAACTATTGTAATGAAAGATATATCTTTAGAGTTTATAACAAATTATTACTTAAGTTTGAGAAAATTATAAAATATTTATGCATAGTTTATCAAGATACCATTCGCAATTTCCTAATAAAAAAATAGGGGCTAAATTGTAAAAGCTAGGGTGCCATAATAGAAATAATAAAATTGGTGTATTATATATGGGGGTTAAATTGCAAAAGTTAGAGTGCCATAGTAGAATTAATGAAATTGGTGAATTACATATGGGCTAAATTACAAAAGTTAGGGAGTAATAATAGAATTAAAGAAATCGGTGTACTACATATGGGGCTAAATTGTAAAAGTTAAGGTATCATAATGGAATCAATGGAATTTTTTACAACATTTGGGGCTAAATTACAAAAGTTAGGGTGGCACAGTAGAATTAATGAAAGTGACTTAGAAATAAGTACTTTAAACAGTGACGATTAATTCTTATCACTAAATCCGAATCGGTAGAGTGACAGTGACGATATTAGAAGTTGTCACTATATAGATCATTTTAGTTACAACTTTTTCAAGGTCGTCAGTGAAAACTTAGTTGCTTTGAGCAATTATGACAACTCTCCTTGTCGTCACTAAACAACCACGTTTTGTGACGACTTTTGTCGTCACTAAAAAATGTTGTCACTAATGACCATATTTCTTGCAGTGTAGTTTGTGACGAAAATAACGGGTCGTCACTAAACATTTAGTTGCTTTGATGCAATTGTGACAACTTTAGGTGTCGCGACTAAAGAAACTCCTTTTGTGACAACTTATTGTCATCACTACAAAATGTTGTCACTAATAACTTTTTTTTTTAGTGATCAGTGACGACAACAAAAACTCGTCCGTAAATAGGCCAAGCAATAGTGATGATGTTCTTAATGTCGTCACTATTGTGTGTTCTAAACACTCCCGCGCTCTTGCTAAATCTTGGCGGGAATTTACTAGTGACGACTTTTCTAAGTCGTCACAAATGAGTTGGCTCCCATTAGAGGTTTGTGACGAGTTAGAAAGTCGTCAATAAAGGATCCATTTTTGTGACAACTTTTTTTCGTCACAGAGAAAAGTTGTCACTGATGACCAATTTTCTTGTAGTGCTTGATGAGTTTAAATGCTTTAGCTACAACACCATTTTGATTGCATTGTATTAATTCATTTACTCATAATTATATGTTGTACAATGATAAATAATGTTTCTTGATTTGATTGAAGCAACTATTATCCATAGTTCAAACGAGTCAATTAAGTAGAGATGTTATATTGGATACTTATACAAGTAAACATTGAAAAATATCATTAAGCAGTTTCTACCTATAGTTTGCAATTCGAATTCATATGAGAAATTTCTTCCGATTTTAGTTACCATTTTCTACAATTTCAAATTTAGAAAATATTATTTGCACCAATTTTTTATAATCAAGATAGTTTCAATTCAGATCTTTAACAATTATGCAGATTTGAACTTATTTATAAGATCATAAAGAAATGCCCCTAGCAAAAAACACCAAATTTGAATAGACTACAAAATTTTGAAAAAGACCACTTAAGTTTCTTATCTATCTATCATTTTTGGGCATTATTATCTTTGTAAGAAACATGTGATTAAGTCGTATTATGCCCTCCAAATTATATAAATAGTTAGTCAAAACTAAAATTATTTTAGATTAGATTGGATGCAAAGTGATTGATGGATAAACTTGACTTGATAATTCAGATTGAGCTTAAATCGAGGGAGAAATCAGAAGCATTGCTTGAGGGATCTTTCACGAACATATATAGATTCGAGAGATGAAGTTCCAATTGTACTTTAAAATGTTTTATCATCTTGAATAAGTTTTAGAAGAGACCTTTGGATACTTTTCAATTGCACTTCAAACATTTTTACATTTTCAAACTATCCTTATCTTTGTAGTTGAAATTCAAACATAACCTTTGATCACAACGGATTCTTATATAGTATAACGATAAGGATGTCTCATTGCACATTATTTTTATTGACTCACTATGTAACTTATGATTTTTCTATTAAAATCACATGATAATATCATCATACTTCAGTTCTTATACTACAAAATATTAAACAATAATTATTAATTATCTTGAATCACTAGCACCAAATTCCCGCGCGTCGCGCGGGCTGTCCCTCCCTAGTATAATGATAATAATCAGTTTTTGACCAAAGACTCTTATGAATTATAACACCACCAATTTCTTCGAGTGCAACTCAAGTCACAAGAATCTTCTTTATCTTTAATTTTGCATAATTATATGATTAGTTCCACTATTGAAATTATTCAAATTAGGTTTTACGATTACAAATTAAATGGAATAAGAAACATTATCTTGTTAGGATTGCAATTTTCCATAGAAAAATTTTTATGCTTTTCTCGAATACATTTTTCAACTACCTTTTTAATTTCATATACATCAAATCGTTACAGTACATTAATCTGTAAAAACTGCTAAAAATAGCAATCCAAACGGAATGTATAAATTTGAAGCACGCGGTAAAGTCAGAGTCAAAGGAACATTATTTGGGCTCCATTTGGCTGGAAACTGTTTTGTGTTGCTGCCCCTAAAATTACTAAAATTATTATTGTTAACTTGTACTGTATTATGCATAGTATGCATAATTATGTGATTGTTGTAAAAGAAATAGGTAAATAGTCTCCACTCTCCTTAGGATTGCTTAATGTACATAAAAGTTTCTATTGACACAATTTGATGATCAAACAGTTTCTTTACTCATTCTCTGCATTGATTTTGATTGGGGAGCTCTTGTTAGTTAGTAGTCACCTTGTAATTATGGTTCGCTTGATGAAAAAAATTTTCATTTTTGTCCACTTATTATGAGAGGTAGCATCTCTTGCTCTAATATGGTGCAATTATTTTTCTTTCTTTCTTGTTTTTTCTCTTCAGCCAACAAATGCAAGCACCTATTACATATCTGAATCTAAAACCTGAAATGTTTAAGCCCCGTTTGGATTGTCATTTTTTGCCAGAAAATTGTATCGTTTTCCGTGATCACATTTCCCTATTACCTTTTTCCTTCACATACATCAAATCGCTACAGTAATTTTTCCATGGAAAATCTTGGAAAATACAATCCAAAAGGGGCCTTAGTTCTTGTACTTGTGCGTTTCTACCTTTTCATTCATACTATAAATTACGTTCTTATTATACGCCTCCAAAATTACAATATAAAAATTACTTGCGCTGCGTGATTTTTTTTTATGTTAATAAAACATAAACACAAGCTCGTTTTACTTTGCCCGTCATGTATTTGCACGATTCTTATTTTACATCTCCCAATTATTATTAGGTGCTATATTCCACCTGATTGCATTTCATCGGTTGCTATGGCCGAGATAAGTCATTTAATATAATTCTGGGCTAAAGCATTAGAAGAAGAGGAGGAGATTCTATTCAAATTAATTACAATAACAGCTGTCTGCCTTAAAAACTCAATTTCATTTTACATTTTTAGTGGTTATTTTAAGTAAAATTTAGGTTTCAAATTCAAATTCAGATTACATGTCATATGTCATGCAATGCACCAAATGGTAAAAATGTATACATTATTAGTGTATGAAAGATTAATATTTTTCGCGTTTTTATACACTGACAGTGTATATAAAATTTACTCTTTCTTTAATTTTATTTTTGTATCTGCAGTAGTTTTCTGTTCTCTCTTTTCATCTTGCATCTTTAGTGGTTAATCTCCAAGTATCTTGTGGTTTTGGCATGAAGTATAGATAATTCATTTCCATTTCTAATATAGTCCCAACTTCACAAATTTGTTGATGTAAACCCCCTTTGTAGTAGAATTTAAAGAACGTGTAACCGCAACAAATTTTGCAGAATTATACAATGCAAAAGATTGGAATTTCAACACTAGCTGTTAAGTTCTTACTGGTCAACTAAAATTTTGAAAACTCCATATATCACTAAGAAACTTTCTTTTGCCTAGATCAAATGGAATTCTGGACAGTGGACATATTATACATGAATGGGATGGGCATTAGCACTATTAAAAACATAAAAAGATGGGAGAAATTCTGACATTAAAATGTAAATCAATGGAAAAATTATAGCTGCAAACCACATCATTCCTGTTCTTGATGGAGTAATGTTCACGAGCTAAAGGAAAAATACAAGCCTCATAATTGGTACAAAATGTTAGCTAAGTTATATATGAGTGTATCTCATATAACAAATTATGTTTTTTTTTATATTTTATTTTTTTGATACCAGTAAAGTGTCTAGTCTACAAGAAAGTGATTCCTTAATTTAATTCCCAGCTTAATTTTACCCAAAAAAAGCGTCAGTCTACAGTAGGAATCTTAATTTTATAGCTTGGAAAATTAGTGCTGATCTTCACCAAGAATGTATGATACAGGCTTACCCAAAAATTGGCAAGAGGCAATGTTCTTTCTATTTTTCATTTTTTTAATTTTTAATAAGATTGAGCTTGAGCTCACTAGGAATATTTGCTGTTTAAATCAAATACAGCAAAGAAAAGAGAGGAAATGTCCAAAAACGATAACCCTACAAGTTTTGCATTTTAATGATGCAAGTTTCGCATATATGTATGTATGTATATATATTTTGAAACTGCAAGTTTCGCATATGAGTAAATTTTTTCTACACTGACAGTGTATACACTATCATTGTTGGATTCATGACACGTGTGCAAAAGTTAAATTTCAAATTCAAATTTTGCATAGTATCGAGTACATGCCAAACTCCACATAATTCGTTTGTATAATTCATCTTAAATTATTTTTCAAATTGATCGATTTACACTTTTTTTTTAAATCTTTAAGGCTTATTTCGATTGCCATTTTTTTCCAAAATTTTTTTTTGTTTTCCATCAATTCATTTTTCAATCATCTTTCTATTTCACATATAGCATTAAATTGCTATATTACATTTTTCTTAAAAAAAAAATCCAAAAAATTAGAAATTCAAACGAGCTCCTAGTTCCCTGCCAGCAAATATCAAAAATAACATCATAGACATTGAAAGACTAAGCTAAATTACTTCACGACTGAATAGGGTGAATCATAGGGCTGATAGAAAACTATTTCAGGGAAGCAGAAATTTGTTTAAATCCCTTTTTTTTTTTACCTGTGTGGTCGAAATAAAAAAACTTCTACAACACTTTGTATGAACATATGTACAATCAGATTTCAGCAGTTGATCATAAATGTATGTACTTCTTCTATCGTTTATGTATATCCAATCCATGCAGGAGCACTGGCCAAGTATATATAATCCCACTTCCCGACACACCCTTTACCCTCCAAAACAAAAAAAGATAAATGAAAATGCCAAGAAAAAATTACTCCTATGCTCGTTATAATAATTATTTCAAATAATCTCCTATTGAAACATACTCATTCGCTGAATACAATGCTTGTTGTAATAATCATTTCACGGTCATTAATGGAAAAAAGTAAGAAGATTAAGCTAGTTCAAATTTGAGATCAAAATAGGAAATTGAATTGGGTTTTTGTATAAGAATTCTTTAATCAAGAAGAAAGGTAATTCCTTTTCTTTTTTTTCTTTTTTTTTGATATGGAGGTCAGAAATTGACGAGGGAGGAGGAGTGATATTTTGTTGGCTGGCACAGAATCTACTTTTAAGGACATGGGCTGCAGTCTGAAGAAGTGTGGTGGTGGGTATAAATAATGCGCAAAGCCACCGCCCTCAGTCTTCCATTTTCTTTACCAGTGGTATCTTTTTCATGCTTTTTAGACAAAGGCCGATCACTCAGAAGAATGTTCTGCAGATTAGGTTAGGTTGGGAAGCACATACCATCAGTCCGCAGCCGCGTGTGCGAGCGTGCGTGCGTGCGTGCGTGTGTAGTTACTGTGTTTTTTTCTTGAGACAAAGAAAGAGAGAGAGAGAGAGAGCAGCTGGTACAGTGTGTGAATGTGTGTAAAAAAATGTTGGAAAAAAGAAGAAGAGAGGATGCATCATCCAAATCCAATAGGTCTCAGGAGGAGATCTGGGGTGGTGTGGTGGTCCCTTTTCTCCTTTTTGCAGCAGAAACCCCTCCCAGCCCCCTGTCCTTTTTTGACCTGCATTGACCGTATAACATATTCGCTTCTAACCAACCGGGAGCAAGTGTTGGTGTAGCAATAGAGACTAGTGATGAGTACTGATTAGGGTGGAACAGAAAAGTTTCAGTGGTCCATCCTCCTCCTCCTCTAGCTGCCCCAATCAAAGCCCCCATCCCCCACCCAACATTCCACCTCCCCAATGTCCCCCCCTTCCTCTCTTCCGTAGTAGTAGTTGTAGTATGAGATCCCTATCTAATAACCCTCCCTCCCAGGGTCAGAAGACCCAACCAGAAGCAGCAGCTAGCTAATGGCTGAACCTATTGTGCTCATAACCATTCTAATATATTATTCTCTCACCCCAAAACCCGCCACCCCCTCCGGTAAACACAGAGTCTGGGAGACTGAGAAGAGCAAATTTCATCATGAGGAGCAGTTGTAGTAGGGTACCTGTAAATGATGATGAAGGTGGTTGATGAATCAGGAGCCCCACTCTAAATACTCGTTCAGATTATCCTAAACATGGCTTCTGCACCAGTTCAATAACTAGAAAGTGACCACGACATATATGTATATATACATATGGTTCTTGTCTTGCCTGGATACCCTAGCTAGGGGCCGTAGATCAAAATAGCTCATCCCATAAAAACATTAGTTAACTAGTAGTAGTATTCTTCTTCTTCTTCTTTTTTTCATGAAACCAATTGCTCCTACGTAAGTATTAATTAAGTTCCCTTGCTTTGGACATGAGTACTTATTAGCACATGTACTGGCACTTAACAAAGACTGATCCCAGCTCCAGATCAACTGGATTAATTGCACCTCAAGTTACCAGAGTACAACATTTCTAATACTACGGGTAACTTATACACTCAGCTAGGTGGCTAGGACTAGCTACTGTTCATGATTGCTAGCTTCTTCCCATTTAGTTATGTTTTGATTCGCTCCCCAGATCTGCAGATCAGCTGGGCTGTATAAACAGAAAACCGCCAAATACGAAATGGTCAGTAAGATGCTCAGGACCTTTCGATCTGATTGGGGTTTTTTGTACTTTCACTAAACAGGAATTATGAATATATATATATATATATATACACTGAACACATGATGAATCTAGTAATAGGGTTGAAGGAATTAATCGTGGGTTTTAAGGTCTTAATGAAACAGTACATTCTTGAAGTATAGTCGGTAGAGTTGTAGAGGTCATACATATATATATGGACAGCATTGATGGCGGTGAATACTACTCACAAAGAGCAGTAGTGACTGATTTATGTAATGATCAAATCAAAGACAGACGAGGAGTGGAGTGGTGCAGAAAATGCAATTGGGCAGCATATTGGTTGTAACTTTCATGTTGTCATATATGCTTAGTTTCGATGCTTTTTTCATCGGAATATGAGAAAGAAGTTTTAGGTTGCTCAGCCTCAGCAGCAGCTGCAGCTCTACTTTGTTACACGTGAAGTGATTTGGTGTCGATCAGTTCGCATGGAAATCAAAAGATGCATTCCTACTCCTACTCCTACTACTGCTATTACGGCTTTTAAAATTTCCTGTAGGGTGGTACCGATGAAAGATGATGCCTTCATTTCCCAGAAAGCAAAGCATACTATGGATGGACCAATATCTTATTAACATCTCCACCACCTTGAATACAATACATCTAGCATTCCCCCACATCAGATTCCAGCAAAAAGAAAAG
This sequence comes from Coffea arabica, assembly GCF_036785885.1. Taxonomy (NCBI): domain Eukaryota; kingdom Viridiplantae; phylum Streptophyta; class Magnoliopsida; order Gentianales; family Rubiaceae; genus Coffea; species Coffea arabica. The sequence continues at coordinate 38,550,677 of NC_092327.1, forward strand.
AAAAAAAATCCTCAGTAAAAAGCAAGAAACAAGAAGAAACAGAAAAAGATAGAATTTACGAAACCCTAGAAATTAGTATAATCAAGACAAGATGGATCTTAAATTCTTAATTACCTGGCTGGCTAGCTGGCCGGTGCATTTCAGACAAGGGTATATTTTAGGTGGGACCGGATCTATGGACAACCGAGAATTCGCAATGCTGCCCTTTTAGCTCGGCTTCTTTTCATCTTCTAACAAAAAATGAATGACCCGAAAATCCAGCATGTCTTCCCCTCTTCATCCCTCAGCTCATTCGCAAGATGTATGATACTTGCCCGGATCAGACGGTTAAGGATGGGTGCCAGCCAGAAACACCCCCACCACCAATTCCAGAGAGAGGGATCATATCAACCGATCTTTCTTTACGAGAAAAAGGACCCTGAAATCCAGGACTAGCTGGAGTAGAGGAGGCTTTATGAGGTGGAATTGTCATATATACACCACATGGGATATCATATGTATGCATGGCTCCTCATACGCCATTCACGGAGGCCATCGATTTTCGGTGGGCTCTCTGCAAATGGCATACAGGGAGCCAGGCATAAATGTGTAGTATATATGTGCCTAGTATTGCCTAATGCCTCCCCAGTCCCTCCCTATACATGCTACACAAACAAATACTACTAATGATCTTCAACGTCCTATCTAGCTATGAACATATTTATATATGTACATAAGCTAGCTCGTTCCAGCTTCTAGAAGCTAAAAATTTTCCATGCGTTGGCCAAAATTGATGATAATTCACACAGAAGGGAGAAGAAAAGCAGCCAGCTTTGCATCTGCAAGAAATTTGGGAGAATCAAGTGACGGCTTTTATGATTTGGTGAGGATGATGAAGATGAAACAGTAAAGGGCGGGGGCCTAAGGTCTCTCTAGAGAGAATTAGCTAGCTAGGCTATGCGCGGGGAGTGAATGGAACCGTGAGGAGGAAGGGAAGAGTGGTGAGGGAGGGTACTAATATATATATATACATGTACATGTCTATCTATATATTTATATTTCAGGAGAAAAAGAAGGGGGAGACTGGAAGAGATTTGGAGGATCAATCTGGGACCTGAATAAATGGGCTCTTTAATCCTCAAAAGCTCTTTATTGATTCCCATCCATCAGAAAAAAGGAAAGGAAAGGGAAAAGAAAGAATCCAAACTCCTTTTGAAGTGGCAAAAATCAAGCAAGGAGATGAAGATGGAGATGGAGATGGAGATAGAGATGGAGCTGGCTGGATGGCTTGCCGGGTAAACTAAACCAATCCCAAAAAACCAGTGGCGAAACACAAGGAGGAGTTTCGCGTTGTCTAAACGTTTGGGGTGGGTTTTGTGTCGTGAGGGAAAGGAGGAGAATGTGGGGCTGTTGTTTATCCAAGTCCACCCCACTAAATATAGACACACACAACTCAAAGTACACGTATTAGTAACAAGAGAGAAAAGAAAGAAAGAAAGAAAGAAAGTAGAGAGAGCAGAGAAGAAGGGCGGGCAAATGGGGTTAGGACTTGGGAGATGGGAGTAGCCACGCAATTTCCTAAGAGCTCTTTCTCTCCCCTCTCAACCTCTCATGGGGCTCATGGCCTTATGGTGTTTGAAATCTCCTTTTCTGGGTCGTAAAGCAAATGTAGCTTTTCTACTCTGGAGCTCCTTTGTCTGGGAGTGTTTGGACGACATGGATTCCTCATCTCCCTATAATACTCCTCCTACTTGCTCTACTCCCATCCCACCCTCTACTTTCTTTTACATAAACAAAAAAGTGAAAAAGGAACAAAAGAAAAAACCATAATTAAACCACCCAACCCAACGCAACCCAACTCCATACATATTTATCTTTCTTTTCCTTTTTCCCCCCATCACTTCTTCTTTGTCATCTTTCCCTACCTAGCTAGCTCTCATATATATATATATATATATATATATATATATATATATCTATCTGTGTGTGTATAAAATACACCACAAGTACCATACACTTTTATTAGGTGATCCCCCCTCAATTAGCCTGAAACAAATAAAAAGTCACATTATTGCTGGCCTTTGCGACAATTAGAATAATCCAAGCTCCTGTTGCCATCTTAATTAATTAACATTGAACATATATACTACTTCTAACTGCTGATTAACTGTCTTAACCTGTACTTCATCTAGCTAATTAAAATCCCATTCATTTGGACTGATCTTTGTATGTTTATGCATATAAACATAAACCCCCATTGATTAGCTTTTGATGGCATGAATATTTATATCAAAATCGTAGACTATGTAAGATCCCGCCAATTAACTCGGTGGTTTGACAGTTGAAACTTGAAAAGGTTAGACAAGGTGGGGGAGCTTAATTGCTTTATTATGTACAGTAACGGTACATCTTTTTCCCAATAGTAAAGTAAAATAACCTTATAATTTCACTCCGTGCTTGTGTGTGTGTGTGTGTGTGTGTGCGCTGTGATGTGCTGTGCAGTGCTGCAGCAGCTCCAGCTTCTCTCTTGCACGGTCATCATTGCCTCATATGTGCATGGCAAGTGATCGGAACTTCACAATGATAGTTCTAACCTTATTTGATTTTCCGTTGAATGGTCAATATCTTAGGAGAATCTTTTGCCATCCAGGGTTGACATAAATACAACAAGCAAGTCAGGTATCTCATCTCTTTTGTCTCAACTATATACATGTTTTCACCTTGTAGCTAGTAATTAATCATCAACTAATTGCTCTAACAATGCATCTGTACTACTACATTGCTTATTCTTTTTTCATTTATTCTTTTTACTGCAGCAAGAGGGGGGGGGGATTTATGTAAATAGACGTTCAGACCTTTCTTGGGGTCAATGTAGAGATTGGAGAAGAATATTGCGGGGAAGAGCCAACAAGAGGGAGGATTTGTTGAGTCAAAAAGAATGGTGACTTTGTTATCTATGCGTTCAAAAAGTTTCAAAAGACTATTTGCACATTGCTAGCCAAATGGCATAGAACTTTACAAGCTGTAAATGGTATTACATGCCTCCAAAAGTTATGTTACAAGACCCTGACTTGATTAGAAGTAGTATATTCCTTTCATTTCTGGTCTAGTTTGGTTGCATTTGGAAGATGGGGCTGTCTGGATTTGAAATATACTGCTTTCCACCTAGGTATTCTAAACGTGAATTTATTTAAGTTTGTGAGGTTTTCATACTTGCTAATTTAGCTAGTTTGCTATCTAAATCCAGACTTCTGTGATATCCATGTTGTGGAATGATCCCTATTAATACATGGTATAAGATGTTAAGCATGCTCCAAATTAGTCCAATGATAGAAATCCAAAGTCCATAAAATGGGCACAACAAAGTTCTCCAGATCTCAATTCTCAAATGACTTTCTCTTCCCTTTTTTTTTTTTTCTAGGAAAACGCTCAAATGACGTTTGACAGGAATCAATAGTACAACTAGGGCATGTTCTGTGTCCTTGTTATGGCTACGAGTGAATAGAAAAAGATAAAAGAGTACAACAGGCAATTCAAGAAATTATCTTTTGGCGGAAAATAGATTGCTGAAAACTCTCCTGAATAGCAATGTGTACCAAACAGCCCTGTAACAAAAAGAAAACCCTAATCATCTTCTTTTCCTGACTCTGACAGGGAGTAGAATGCCTTATCGTAACTTGGAACAGGTAACAACACAGAAGCTCAGAAATCAACAAGACTTAATTAATCAAAGAAGTGAACTTTTATCTGCAAATGAAACTAACATACAGTATCTAGAGCATTAGAGTAATGTCCACACAAGGAAGTTCTTTGATATTTCTGGACAAAAAAGCTCCACACACAAATTTATGCTTATGCTAGCTACCTGCTGCCTGTGGAGAGCGATGAAGAACTTGCAGAAAAGTTTCAGTCAAGATGACAATTCGTTTATCATCAAACTACTCATTATCAAAAGTTGTTTCACGTGCCCTACATTAAATCATCTAATTCTTGGAACACAATTATTGCATGAAAATCATGTTTAATCATGCTTCCGTTTTGTACAAAATAATGATGTTTTGGGCCGCAACACTAGATGCTTCCACAGGATTGTGCCATGGCATGTTGAATGAAACCTGTACTGGTTTGAAGGGATTGATATCATAGATCATTTTCACAGATTTACGACCCTTCTCGGTTTCTGCTAAGTTATCAATTATAATGGCGGTATCTTAGGGAACCAATGGACTCGAGAATTTTCCTTAAGGTAATCAATTTTCTTTAATGACCACAAGGGCCGTTGGGGTTCTCATTCCAGAGACTCAATAAATGCTAATGATTACCCGTGACAACTATTGTTAAAAGATGATTTTATGGGCTATGATTTTTTGTACACAAAATGCAGGATTTAATCAAAAGCATAGCTCAGGAATGGGACCTTTATTCTTCTTGTAAAGGGCATCCCTCTAAATTCAGCTGTGGAACCAAGATCTTAGGGTCGAGCACACGAAATGAAGTAATGATACAGTTAAAACCAATGGATGTTTTTATTAAACATGCAATTTTTTTTTTCTGAATTTAACATGTTTTGATATTAAGATAGTGCTTAAATTTAGAAGCGAAAATCATTCTTTTTATATGAATTTTTCAAAACTTGAAAGAATATATTCATAAAATAACCTCATAATTAACTTTAAGTAGGTGCAAAATTTTTGTGAATGCTAACAATTATGAACGTTTAATTGCCTGGGATCAATGTATAATGAAAAGAGAATTTGATAAATTTTGGTGGACAAATAAGACGCAACTAAACAAATTCTAAATTTTATCCTATTAAGGACTAATTTTCTCAAAGTTGAGTGGAAGCAACTGCCCCCACTCAATTACAGATTTCTCCGCACTGTCTAAGTTTGATTAGCATTGAAAAAAGAAGAAGAAGAAGAAGAAGAAAAGGTATGATTTAAATATTGAACTTCAAGTTAACTAATTTTTTTTGAAAAGACGAGTTGATTTCACTTTTTAAGGATATTATAATATGAATATAGATGTACAGAAAGCACCAGAATTAAGTAATTAAAGTAAAAACAAAGTGGAGGACCCCTTCAATGATTTATAGAAAATTAAAGTCTCTCTAACTAAATGTAAAGCAAAGCTTTCCAACTACAAAACAGGGTTGCAATGTCCAAACATGATGATTCATAGGGATTGTCTTTTCTCGTCAAAGTATAAGCTCCACTATATATAGAAACTTAAATTGTCATTATGCCCGACTCTATTAATCACCTATTCAATGTACAAGAAACCAAGAAGAAATGAATTGACGATATACTTTCAAATTAGGAAATGTAAGTGAGACGTTTCAGATTGAGTTCTTTCACTTATATTGAAATAAAAAATTAGATTACTTTCATGGTTCCTTTTCATTTCTTTATTTTTTTTAATTAAGCGAGGGAGTGTGTATCCCTATTTGCATAAATAGAATATTATGCAAATAGTAAATCCACATTCCTGAGAGATATTTGTTTTGCTTAAATGCTCCTGGAACTAGTATATATTCGACATTTCTTCTTTGTCATAATACTCGAAGGAAAATAAAGAAAAAGTTTATAACATAAAGCTCAAGTAATGAATTGTTAGATTTTGGGCAAGCTTTTCTATATATATAGGTGGGTAAAACTTATTATTTTTTAAGGATGTATTGATGAAAGTGAAAGCTTGGTAGTTAAGCATCACGTTTTCGAAAAGTTCCAATTCCAAAAGAATTTTCAAATTTGTTACGTAACTTCAACTTTTCAATCTTTCCAAAGTAGTTGGCAAAATTGACTTTCAAAAAAGTGTATGAAAGTATCCCATCCATAACTTCTCTCCATTGTAGTGGCAACAATTATGGTACTAGTTTCGGGAGATTCTATCGCCCTTTTTGAATATCATGCTCGATCTCAAGTGAAATTCACAGTTAGATAGTAAATAATAAGTGTTTTTGACCCCTAAATTGTAACAAATTTTAAAATTTAAAGTAAGAACCTCCTCCTCTTGACAATTGGAGTTATTATGAGAGGAATTACTATGATTTATTCATAAACGAATACCGATTTTGAAGATTGAATTGACGAGTATATGACTTTTAAATTTTCAGAATGATAATGTAAAAAGAAAAAAAAAGTATGAAGGAATCAGAAAATGAACTTTTTCACAATGCTTTAAAACACACCAAAAAAAAAAACTTAGACAAGTAAAGGAAATGGTCCTCAATCCCAAATAAATGTGAATTGCTCTTAAAGCCGAGGGATCCAACAGTGCAATTAAGGCACCATAGCATTAGCTGATTATAAACCGCTAAACAAGAACATATGCAGATATTCTGCGTTTAATTTGGAAATGCGGCCAGCACTAACACTCTACCATAGATACAATGACAGGGATTCAAACATAGCAATAAACTTATGTACGTTAAGTCACGATTAATACATACTCCAGGAATCATCAGCAGAAGGAAAGAACTGGAGATTAGGAAAATTAGTTTCTTTATGTATAGGGTATAAGAAGCTTGCAGGATTGAGGACGGAAAAACAGAATTAAAGCAAACTAGATTGAAACATAATGTACGGCCCTGTTTGGTAAGTGAGTTTTTTGAGTGTTTGTTTAAAATTTTATTGTAACTTACTGTAGAAGTTATAGAAAAAATGTTTGAAGTGTGTAAATTTATGAATATTTTGAAGTGTATAGTTTAAAATTTTTGAGAAGTTTTTTGAGATTATTGTAATTAAAATTGTTAAAAAACTTGTAACAGACAAACTTGATAAAAAAAAACTTGCTTGCCAAACAAGGCCATAGACAAATCACAAAAGTACTTTTATTAGCGCATTAACACCTGGCGAAATTGGACACAAACAGTCTAATGAGTGGGAAACAGAGAGCAACTTGAAATATCAAAACTTTTCTTTTTTCTTCGGCGGAGAAGGGAAGAGTGGGATTTAAGAAGTGAGGAAGGAGAAAAAGATTTTGAACCCAAAACCTCTGCGTCTTGAAATCTTAATCGAAACTTAGGGCTTGGTTGGAAGTGAAGTTTTTGGCTAAGTTTTTTAGCTACTAGTTTTTTAACAACTTTTGCTACAGGAACCTCAAAAAACTTATCAAAGTTTTTTACTTACACACTTCAACATAATACACAAAAAACTTTCCCTTCAACTTTTTTTCTTTTTCCTCTCCCACCCAACCGACCACCACCTCCACCACCGCTTCCGGCGCGGGTAACTATTCCGGCCAACTTTTGCCGGCCTTCCTCTTTTTTTTTTTTTTTCTCTCCCTCCCCTCCCCCTTTGACCGATATGTTGGTTTCCAAAATCTCTTTTTTCTTTTTTTTTTCTTTCTCTCTCCCCCTCCCCTCTTTCTCTCTGCCTTTCCCCACCACCTTCCCCCTCCCGCAGCTTGGGGAGAAGGAAAATTGCAAAAAAAAAAAAAAAATTACACTCGGCTGTTGCTGCTTATTCTGCCGGCAAGATAAGGAGAGGAGAGGGAGATGAAACATTGAAAAAAAAAATCATTTCTGTTGCTGCAAAACTCATGTGCAAAACTCAGGTGGCAGCAGAGGGTGAGGGAGAGGGAGGGGTGGCGGGGAAGCTTTTGCAGGGGTGGGGGAGGGGGTTGCGGGTAGAGGGGTGGCGGGGGAGCTTTTGCAGGGGTGGGGGAAGGGGGTTGCGGGCAGAGGGAGAGGGAGGGGGAGCTTTTGCAGGGGTGGGGAGGGGGTGACGGGGCAGAGGGGGAAGACGGGGCAGAGGAGGAAGGGGCAGAGGGGTGGCGGGAGGTGGCATTGGTGGAGTTGCTGCTGGGGGTGGCGGAGGTAACGGGGAAGGGGGAGGGGGAAGGAAGAAGAAGAAGAAGAAGAAAGGAAAGAAAAGAAAAAGGAAAGAGAGAAAAAGAAAAAGAAAAAAAAGAAAAGGAAAAAAAAGTTTTTCGCCCTACAAAAATTTCTACAAAGTTTTTCACCTTACAAAAACTTCTACAGTGCACTACAGTAAAGTTTTAGACAAACTCCCAAAAAACTCAGGTTCCAAACATGTCCTTATTTACTAGCACATGTATCTTCACAACATATTTTACTTATTGAGAACAAGGAAATATGGTGATGCAAGTCCAAATGCTTGCTATATCTGTACAAAGAAGTTGTAGCTAAAGGATGCACCCCTTAGATTAGCCAAAACTACTTTTTGTTCAAAAGTCAAAATGATTCGAAAGTGGGACTAACTTTTTTTTTTTCTTTTTTTAGGGCAATGACACATTCTAGGCAAGTCAAAGAAGTAGTTCTGATATAAAACAAAAAAGGCTATAGTATTAGTAGCTATGCAAACAAGCCACGATCTCAACCACATTGAATTTAACCACTAGCACACAATAACATCAATCAAACTCGGACATTAAGCTAATGATGAGGTTTCAACTTTAAAAGACATTATTTCAACGTGAAAAAGCTCGGACCAAGAATAGAATGCATGGTCAGACACTTGTATCTTATGATGATTTGATACCACCGTCAAGAACTAGTACTCCTACCAAAGTGAAATTAAGGTGTCTAGCTACATCAATTCATTATTACATGTTGAATGTCGTCTAGTAGTACTAGACAGTGTGTGTGATGATGCTGTTAACATTATGGTGTAATTAATTACCTAGCTAAGACCCTTTTTTTTCCTTACCAAACTAGCAGTATTAGATCTGGTTGTGTTTGGGTGGTCGTATTCCAGAATCTAAACCATAAACTTTTCTATTAAATATGGATTTTGGTCATTTCTCATTCAATGTCTGTCTAGTTCATTTGTAAGTGGAATGATTTTTATTCTGTTAAAGATCTAATCAATTTGAAATTCAAGCACCAAGTGGGAAATGATTAGGGGTAAAATCTAACAGCTGCCATGCCTATCAAATTATTTTCATAAATAGTAGTCTAACGAGCAACACATATAGGTATCATTATCTTTGATGCGCATTCATATTCCTATACCCACTTGCTAAATAATCCCTAATTATAGTAAACATAATAAAACAAGAGTTAATAGACAAATTTGTAAAAGAGATCTTCGTGAAAATTGTTGAACAAGTCGTAATAAAAAGCAAGTTTCTCAACCTTCTCAATGTTTACAAAATAATCAATTTTCTCACCACCTGTGATAATCATATGAAATATATTAGATAAGATAAATGACACTTACATAAGGGAAAACGCAACACTATTGGTCCAAAAACTATTTACTAGCATCGGTTAGATACCTGATAAAATGTCCAGGAACCAATTATCTGTTAGATATATGATGAAAACCTTCAATCGATTTCTTTATAGGAGAAAACTTAATTGTAGAGTGGCAGACAAAGAACCGTTATATAATATGTACTAATCCTTCAATTGATTCTTATCTACCAAGAGAAAATGCTTGAACTTTTCCCCACCAAAAAAAAAAAATGTACGGGTAAACACGCATAAAAAGCCCATCAACTTTTTGTTATCCCGTTATTAAATCCGGTCCAGTCCAGTGATTGAACCGATCAAATCGGTAGACCGATCATGGAATCGAGCTGATTTAGCAATTGGATCGGAATTGTAGATGACTCGTTTTGAACTGTTAGATCCGGACAAGTTGTAACTTTTCACATGATTACGTGCACTATCGTAGTTGGCTTAATTAATAGCTTTCCCATTTTATGTTTGATTTGGATGGTAAAATGATTAAAATACATAGAAATGGTATTCTAGTGGGTACTAAAATATTTGAATAAATTATAATTGTACTGATTATTAATGATTTTTCTTTAACCTTTTTTTTTAAAAAAAAAAAATTCTAGTAGGAAAGAGTGGTATATATCTAAGAAACGGGGAAGGAAGCAAGGAATTTTCACCAGGGAGCTTTTCTTTAACTTAGTTAATGTCATCTCAAACTTTCGTGGTTGTCCACGATAACAAAGTCGACTAATCAACGACAGCTTCAAAACGGAAAAAGTTTCTTCGTTTGTGATTTCTATTGATCCATGAAAAGCAACCTCATCCATGTCAGATGTCGTGCTCTTTCTCCTTTTGTATTTTGTTCGGCTAGAGTTCCGACAATAATAATTTTGTGGAGGATAATTAACGTTCGTTGTCAAAGATAATTCTCTTCAAGCCATCCACAGGTGATTCGAACATCTTGAACGCGACAACATTTTGCATTGCAATTTTCCATGCCACAAACATGGATTTGGGCACTCTCTATCATTTTAAAGTGCAACTAATGCAAGTGATGGAGTTAGAATCGTGTCATGGGCCTGCAACAGTCAATTTCAATGTATATCATACTCTTAGATTTATATTTTGAAATACGCAGTTTGTTTGGATAAGAGTTTATTCGGATGATTTATTTGAGATAATTACTGTAGCACTTTTTTATGATGTGATGTATGTGAGATAAAAAGGTGATTGAGATTTGTGAGATAAATTATTATTTTTTCAAATTATCTCTATCCAAATTTTGAAAGTATCTCTATCCAAACACACTCACTAGTGTTTTGATTTAAAAAGTCAAATCCATTTAATCCATTAAAGTGTGGCCAATGTTTAATTTGGAATAGGTCCAAAATTTTTGTTAGATGTAATCAGTAAAAAATCTTGTTTTTAGTAGGTAAATGTAGAATAAGGAGAGAAAATCTAAAACTTTAAAAGATAATCTGTATAGAGAAAGGAGTTTTCTTAAATTTAAGAGGGTGCAATCTAACTAAAAGAGAGAATTTTATGAGATTGTGCAAATATGATACAAACTTAAAAATCTTGAAAATTCACAAGACCATCGTATAATTTTATCAAATTTGACGGGGTGCAATTGCCCACGCTCTGATAAATGTTGTGAATTAGTTTAACTTGAAAATGGACAAATAGAATTGATTGTGGTACACAACTTAATTTTAATTAATATCAAAATTTATTATATATATATATACATATATATATTATTGTTTTAGTATTTACACCTACAATGTTAATGCATACATTATTGTTATGTGCAATTGTAACTAATAATTGTAAATGGCCAGAATCCCACATACATCAGCAATAGTAAATAATTTGGCAAGATGGACAAAATAGGCCAACCTTCCATAATTTGTCTCCTTTGAATTGACTAGCGGGAGCTAGCTTCCATCGCAGCTGTGATGGTCAAATTTAGTCCAAGTTCTCAGTTGCTTATGGTTCATTGCATTTGTTTAAAGTTAAAAGGATTCTGTGTATCCTGTTCGTTTTGACTTCTGTTTTCAGTTCATTTGAACCAAAAAAGATAAACTCATTCTGGAAAACTAAAAAGTCCTGAAAATACTTCTGAAATATTTTTACTTGACTACTAACACTTTTTTAAGACAAAAGGCACAATTTTCATATTCTAAACACTTATTATTATTATTATTCAAGAATCACTCATTTCACTGGACTTTGGAAAACTATGAATTGGTGAAATTTTCCCCATTCTCCAGGGATAGCTGTTTCACAGCTCCCAATTCTTCTTTAATAAGTCTAATATGGTCGAAAGAAATTAGGAGTTTTTTGTTTGTTAATACAGATACAATCACAAGCATCAATCTTTTTGAAAATATAAAAGAAATTTTTTCCCTTCAAAGCTCATCATACATGTCACCTGGAATGTAAATTAAAGTTGTTGTTTGTTGCTTGGATTTGACACAACAGAAATTTAATGAAACCTCACTTTGCAATTTGCAAGAATTAATATGATGTTTGGAACATATATTTTAAAACTTCTCCACAGTCAAATTTCTACTAATTTAGCCAAGTCTTGAAGAACAATAATGACTTTGAAATTTAGGGTCCGGTTAGTTAGTATGATTTGTTAAAAAAAGATTTTCATATATCATTTAATTTGCAGTATAAATACAATATTTAATTATTTTTTTATTTCATTTACATCACGTCCCAAAAATATTATAATATTATTTAAAATAATTTGTTCAAATAATCTCCTATCCAAATCCACCCTTCGTTTGTGAACGATGTGGAGAACTGACTAAAATAGCAGAACGACCGCAATCAACAAATTAAAAAAAAAAAAATCTATACTTCCACTAGATCAATCATATAGGGTGGCTATAGGAACCACATTCAAGAAAAGCTAAAATTAATTCAATTCATGGGATAATAGTGTCAAAGTAATAGTGGTTCATTTAGACTGCATTTTTTGAGATTTTTTTATGGAAATTTTAGTATAAAAATAACAGTGTAACACTTTTTTTTTATGTGTGATGTATGTCAGGTAAAATGATAATTGAAATATCTATTGAACAAACGTTTCTCGAAAGCTCCAAAAACTCTTTCCCCTAAAGTTACAATCCAACGAGGCATTACATTTTCAAGTGCTAGCAGAATATAATGTTTTCAGTCTGATGTACGTCTAGCGTGAGAGAGAGTACTTGATGACCACAGTATACATTGAGATTCCATTCTTTGCGACTTGATGTATACAGTATACATTGAGATTCCATTCTTTGCGAACTATAGCAATTAAAAGGTGGCATAATCACATGATTCAACACAATCCATAATTAGGAGTGCATTTGAATCGAGTCAAAGCTCGAGCAGTGCATTGTCCGAAGTAAAATAATCGAGTTTAATTGAGTATATTCGAATCTAATCAAACTCACGTAATAAAAATTAATATTTTACATATAATTTTAAATCAAAAATATTATTGACATTTCATAATAATAAATATATAAAAATTAATATATATATATATATATATATTATAAAAAAATCGATTAGATTCATCGAACATTCGAGTATAAAATATTAGAACTCGAACTCGACTCATGAACTCAAACGGGTAGCTCGAACTTGAGCTTAAGATAGATCAAAATGAACTTTGTTGATCGAATAGCTCGCGAGTTTAAGTTCAGTTATTTGGTTTAACATCACCCCTATCTACAATTATATGACAAATTCATCTATTTTCTCTGGGTCGATTTTTCCTTTTCTTTCCTGGACTGGTGATCAAGAAAGTTGGTGAATTTCAGAGCCTGCATTTCTAAACTTTGAAATCGCGAGAACTAAATTCACCACCCGATATATGTGAAACAAAATTTATGCAAAATTGTATCAAACTACCAAACTACCAAGAAACCGAAGCTTCAAATCATTCAAATCACTCACCAACCATGCAGCTGTGCCAGTCCAAAGCAGTGTCTTGCAGAAATAACATAACCAACTTGCTGCTCAATGTCACTGTTTCCGAAATCATCACAATTCTGATTGAAATGGGTCTACTAGGTATTCAGAATTTTCAGATATATAATGGAATAAGAAACAGTAGTCTATTTGTCAATGCATATTTTTTTGCATAGAAGACCAACACAAAAGTTAAAATTCTCCAGACATATATTAGTGAGTAGTACATGACATAGGGAAAAGTGATAACCAAGAAAAGACATTCTTGATCAAAAAAGCATGCAACTAGGGAAACTGGGGATATTACTGAGAACTCTACTACAAAATACTAGTTGCTAAAGTTAGGAAGCACATTTGTATCTGTCCATTTCTAGAGCAAGACATCATCTATGATCCATACAATATACTGATTGGAGCGAAGGGGGAACTATTTGCTCACATGACAAGGAACAAAATCTGCCTACAGAGATTAGAATATTGAGACAAACATATGTTCGTACGAGTTTTTTTAGACAGATAGAGGAGGAAAGAAATAAGGGCTATAAGTCAAAAAAACAAAAGGGACTGATTGGTACTGATGAGCAAAGTGTGGGGTGGGGTGGCCTGGTGGGTGGTGTAGTGGGGGTGGGGTAGACAGGAGCTGAACCTTCTTCAAGTCCAACGAGTCTTGGAAAGGCTGCAAAGAAAAAAAAAAGAAAATTAGAATTCTTTTTCCATAGAAGTGGAAAATGGTAAGCGAAGAGAAAGAAAGAAAAGGCGAAACCTGATTAAAATTGGCAAAATTTTTATCGTCTAGGGTGTTGGAAGGAACAAGTGTGGGAATCCAGTTGTCAGATAGGTTTTACTACTATTAAACAAAGGGTTTCTTAAATTTTTAGCTTTCTTTCTTTGTTTCTTGGGTAAAACTGAAGGGCTTTGTTGCTAACAAAATGCCTGACTGCCTGTAGAGACTGTACTCTTTTGCCTCACGGCTAGGTTCTACTGAGCTACCTCTCTCTCTCTCTCTCTCTCTCTCTCTCTCTCTCTCTCTCTCTTTATCACTACACACAGTACACGCAGCAAGTACAGTTGAAAACACCACAAACTATATACGAGTAGATAAGTTTACTAGTACTTATTAATGTTACAGTATGTATTCGAATCCAACCATGGTGCCGAATTTGGCATCGGGAAAGCGAATAGAACTCGCCAAATGAAACATTTATCATTTCTATTAGAATACTCTTCACCAAACAAAGCATTCACCATTAAAAACTACTTAGTGTCTGTAATATGTAGTATTATTTTTTGCTGGAGATCAGCAAATCCCAAGTCAGTCAGTTGCCTGGTTTCTTGTCTTTCTTTCTTTGCTTCTATACGCCTCGAAATGCACAGACAAGCATTCACGCACGGTAGACCACAAACAACATGAAAACTTAGTAGTAATTTTTTTTTCTTTTCCATGAAAATGATGCTGATGCTGGTGACGATGAGAAAATGCACTTGATCTCCTCCTGCAGGAATGTCATGTGCTGCTGCTGCGTCTCTCTGCAGTTAGTTCTGTGCTTTCTTTTTCTCTCTCTCTCTCCCTATTTGTCTACTACTATCATCCACCTATAAGAATCCCAATTTATATACTGCCTCTGCTGACATGATTTTGTGTTTGTTCTTTCTAATATTACTCTAATTGTTTTTGTTTTTAGTGTAAAAAAAAAAATTTACTAGTGGTACAATATATTCTTTTTAGTCCCTCGAAGTCCATCACGCATGAGATTGAACTGAAGCTCCCCACAACATGCGTAGCAACGCTGCTCTACTTTTGAGAAAGAAATATATGGTTTTGGAATTCCGCCGCTTCTCTTATTCAGCTCCCTTTCTGTTCCCAGGTGCAAACCCTAATTAATAGTACCATGCTACTATACATACATAGAGGAAAACAGAAACAGTAGTAGCCTTCAATTCTCTGGCTCAGGGAACCATGACGAGCTTGAACCAGAACATTCAGGCTTCAGCTTAGTTAAAGTACAATATAGGTCGTACCTCAGTAAACCCTATACACTACACCTTTTCATAATCTTGTAAGCTACTCTGTCTTTTCCCTTTTTACTTTCCAGTGATTCAAACAACTGTAGCTAACACTTGGGATCTACAATCATTTTTCTCACTATCCCCACATACAACACCATTAAAAAAGAGAGAGAGAGAGAGAGAGGGGTAAAACAACAATTATGTTCCTTATTTACCAATTTAGAAAAATATTTACTTGTCTCCAAATCAGACTAAAACCAAAGAAGAATTAAACAAATTGTGTCCCAAAGAGAGGGGTACAAATTGATGGAGAATTGGAGATACAATGGGGGGCAATTGTCCCCACTGATCCAATCAAAATATATGATTTACGCATATAAATTCATATCCTTGCCTTCATAACTACATAATATTACCATCATTACCCTTCAATAAGATATTTAGACACCGTTTGGATTGAAGAAAATGAAGGGAAAGAAAAGGAAAGGAAAAAATATCGATGAAAAAGAAAGGAAAGGAGAGCATCATCCATCTTGTTTGGATTAAGTACGAAAGGAAATAAAAAGGAAATATTTAATTTGTATGAATTGAAGAAGGAAAAGAAAGGAAAGGAGAAAATCGTGTGCTAATTTACTGGGAAAAAACAAACAAAAATTAATCTTTTAAAGATTTTAAATTATTTCAATCAATTTAGTTTTATTTCCCTCTATTTCCACCCATTCTTGGACGAAAACTATAGTTCAACAAAACAACTAGATCCTTTCCCTCTCTATCATTTTCTTTCCCTGCTCAAAAATCATTCCAAACAATAAAAATTGAATCCCTCCAATTCCTCTCCTTTCCTTTTCCTCCCATTCCCTCAATCCAAACAATGCCTTAAAAGGTATTTAGTTGATATTATTTTTCGTTTATCACTTTGTCCACACAAGGAGATTGATTAAAAATAATAGATAACCTATTTCACTTCTCATAGTTAAATAAAAATCAACCAACAAAGATTCAACTTTACCTTTATTCTTCTTTTCCTTCTTTTTTAATTTGCTCTCTACACACAAATCCATTTGAAAAGTTGCCATAATTTTTATTTCTTTACATATTGAGATTCATAAAAGTTGCAAGTTCCGTCATTATTTCACTTTTACAAATAGGAAATATATATTATGAATTTGATAGATAAAGTGGCAAAATCATTCATTAAGGATTTAAGATTTAAAAGGAGTATAATTCAACACTTTAAGTTTGTCTCTACTGAATTTTTTTTTTTAGCTCCGCCCTCACTTATTTGTTAACTTCTGGTACTAGTCGGCATGTGCCAAAAGATATCCTCATCAACACCGAAGAATTTGCCATGTTAGAAAACGGAGTTGGGTTCTTCTCAAAAGTAAGTTATAATAGCTAAGGTGACGTTTCGTTCGCAACTTGCAATCGGATTTGGATTTGAAATCATTCATCTTAGGTTTGGAATGAATTCAATCATTTCAACACATCTGTTTTGTTCAGTACCATGAATGTATATCATTACTATAGTTGATATTTGGTTCGTTGACTCTTTCGAAATAGGATATAAGAAATTTTCACTAATTAAATGTATTAATATAAATGTATTAGTAAATTTAGTATAACTAATTAATAATTTCTATTAGTAAACATGTATAATTATTAGTATAATTGATAATATCAATTATATTGCATATACTAATATATATTTTATAATACATATAACTAATAATATCATTATTATAAGTTTGTAACTAATTAAATTAAATATTATATAATTAAATATAACTATACAAATATTATAATATAAATATATAATTATAAATATATAATTATTTTAATTATATAATTAAGGTTTTTAATTATTTTTATTTAGTCAACATATATAATAATTATACTAATATATTATATAATTATAATGTATATTATATATTAAATATAATAATTATTATATTTATAATAATAAATATAAATATAAATATATAATATATTATTATTATATACACACATATATTATAATTATATTCACATGTAATATACATTTATAAATATATTTATAAATAATATAAATATATTATTATGTCATATTAATAAATTTATATTATTATTATATACACATATGTATTATAATTATATGCACATATAATATGTACTTATAAATATATTATTATATAATATTAATAAAATTATAATATTTTATATAAATAAAATTATATTTATTATTATAAATATATTATATAATTATACTATTATTATAATAAAATATATAATTATAATAAAATATATAATTATAATAAAATATTATAATTATAATATATAATATTTATAATTATATATGTATATAATTATATATTAATTTTTTTAACGGGTAGCGGGACGGCCCCTTTTTAAATGGGAATCAAACTTGGGTTTTGTCCAAAAGCTTCAGGTTATAAGGGAATTAGGGAACTCCAAATTTTTAGATATGATTTCACAATCCCAATTCCGATAATAGTAATCAAAACAACAATTATGAGATTTATTCCAATTCTCTATTCCGAAACTCTCTTACCAAACGCCACCTAAGTATTACTTCTTTACATTATGTAAAAAAGTATTATGTAGCAAAGAAAAAAATGTGTAGATCTTGAGTATGAGGGACCATTTTATTGTATTTTTCAACAAAGAAGAAGAAGAATGTTGTTCTCTCAATAGGAGTGGTATCGAGTCAAGTCGAACTTGAGTAGCACATTACTCAAACTCGAAATCCATCACTATCAGTGCTACTCGAGCTTGAGCTTGAACGAGTATATAAATTTGAGCTTGAACTCAACTTGACATAATAGAAATCAAGCTCGAATTCGACTCGTTTGAACTCAAATAAATTGCAAACCTTATCAAGGTTGAGCTCGAGTTTTTCTTTTCTTGTTTTTAATTTTTTACATTTTAGATTTATCAGATTACCATTTCGCCATCTATCACTTTTTTTACTGAACATTACTTCATGTAAATTTATTAATTTACGAACCCATAATAGTCATTCCATAATTAAATATATATAATATATAAATAATATAAATACTCGATTGAACTTATCGAGTACTCGAGTATTTAATTCTGATACTCGAGTTCAACTCATTATGCGTAATGAGTAGCTCGAATTCGAGTTCGAATTCGATCAAACCGAGTTTGAACCAAACTTTTGATCAAGTCGCACGCAAGTTACTCGCGAGTGGCTTGGCTTGATTGCATCCCAATCTCTCAGTGCAGGACTTTGCTTGGCATTAGGCAGCCAGTTGTCACTTGTACAAAGAGTCAGAAAATGCTCCCATCAACCAGCAAAATTTTCTTCCCATCAACCAACGCTGGGACGGTTTTGTATGTATTTCTGCAGCAGGCATGAAGCATCCATTTTTCCAGAATATGGACACGGTGCCAATTTTTTCGGAGCCCGACAAAAACGTCATGTGATAGTCTAACTTTTTTATCTAACTAATTTATGTCATTGACTTATCTAACTTTCAGATACATGATTAACTATTTTTTATACATTAAGACTTAGGAGGCTCGGAGGATGACTCGAATTTAAGCATTCCTTAACTTTCGAATCATAATTAAGATAAATGTGTATTATGGACCTTTTATTAGGGTTGTAATTATACATTTCTAGGCTAACCACAAGTTGAAAACGCAAAAAAAAACAAAAATAAAAGACAAAAATGGTAATCATCTACTTGTGCCTGATGTCTTAGTTAACAAGGACATTCTGTTCATCTCATTTAACATTTCTCCATTATTGTCATCGAATATACTTCGCCTCTGTTCTAGATATGTGTTGGTCAGCAACCAAACCAATTAGTTTCATTAAGTGTTATTCAAATTAAATTTTTGGAGCTCTAAACTGTATTAAAATTAACGTGAATTCTTCAAGATGCAATCTGGCAAGTTTAGTCAAAAGCTAAATATCTACTCATGGAACAAAATTGGATTTAACACCTTTGGATAATGGACAGATTTTTTTTTTTAAACGTAGCAAATTCCTCCAAATTTTAGAACTGGATGCGAAAGGATCAAAGGAAGCTAGTGTAAATTTCATCTAATCACATATATCCAATATGATGGCCACTAGCAAAAGTCATAGGTGCCAGCACAATTTGAATATGTTGGTAAGAATGGATCACTTTCTCATAAAAAATTGTGTTTTCGAATTTGACTGGCCATATAAAATCTGTATTGACGGGCAATTTATAAGAACCTTTTCAAAGACATGCTTTGACCTATGGTGGTGACCGGAGTCAAACGCGTCCAAATTTTTTCCTTCCAAAAAAAAAGAGCAAAGGTTAGAGGACAAGAAATTGTACAATGACTAATGGGCCAGAAAAGCAAAAATTCGATCTTTAGCTTTGACCCTTATGCATGTTGTCTTAAATGGTGGACCATCTCATTGGGAAATTACAGAGGCCCAACTTGCACGCTTTAAGCCCAGACTGCTTCATTTTTGTAGCCGATCCAGCTATCACAACTTGCAAAAAATGAAATTTTATTTCCGTGCAGAAGTGGTGAAAGCAGACGCAAATAAAAGCAATATTTGGTGAACTTTTCGTCATTACCTTGACATTAACCAGCACTACATTTATGGCTAGTTTGGGAGTTAAGATAGAAAAGAAAAGAAAAGAAAGGATTGGTTTAGAGAGAAGAGAGAGGAAGAGAAAAGAAACAAGTTTCTTTCAAGGTTGTTTAAGAGTTCAGGAAAGAAAAGAAAAGAATTGATTTCTTTTTGTTTGTGAGTTGAAGAGGAAGGGAAAGAAATGATTTTCTGATACTTAGTTTGCAAGTGTGTCCCTTTAATTAAATCATGATGTTACAAGCTAGAAGGGTAATATGTAGCAATTATTAAGAGTGAAAAATGTCGTCTTGGTAAGTCAACTTAAGTCACCTTCTTGCCTTCCGAATCTACCCGAAAACTTGTTACTAGCAGAAGGAGAGTCTGATCCCGCCAATTCCTTTACTTTCCTTCCGTCTGACAGCTCCCAAACTGTAAAAGGATGCAATTTCCCGTCCAATCCTTTCTTTTTTTGATCATTTCTTGCTTCCCAGACTAGGCATAAGGGCCTCTAATCTCTATTAGCCTTTTGATATTTTCAACCCTTTCATTTTTTCAACATTCCAAAAGCATTCTCGAAGGGAATAATTGAAACAAGATGTTCACAATTTTTGCAACTGATGTATCATCAAACTCTATTTGAATAACCACTAGGGTTAATCCAGTGGCTAGAGGAGGACTATTAGGATTTTCTTCACTGTCAAATTCAGAGTTTAAATCTTGATAATTGAGATGAGAAGAGCGTGGTGAGAGGTGGTAGCGTTCCAAAAAATGAAAAAAAAAAAACACTTCATTTGAATATCAAACTTCTGTTGACATAAACAGAGAAATTTTAAATTTAATCTTAGTTTGGATAAACTATACGGCAAATCCAATAGTTAGTTTTTAACCAATCTGATATTGTGTGGTCGACAAATAAGGATTTCACAATCTTATTTTAATTGTGTTAGCCTTTAACCAATCTGATGCTGTGTGTGTGTGGTCAACAAATGAGGATCTCGCAATCTTATTTTAACTGTAGCCTTGTTTGTCACTTGAGTTTTTTTATCAAGTTTACTTGCTATAAGTTTTTTAAAAACTTTAACTACAGTAATCTCAAAAAACTTGTTAAAGTTTTTAAACTATACATTTCAAAATATTCAAAAATTTATACATTTCAAAAATTTGTTTAAAAATTTCTACAGTAAATTACGGTAAAGTTTTAGATAAACACCCAAAAAACTCACTTGACAAACGTGAGATGGGCTTCACAATTTTATCTTGTTGTTGGTCCTAATTGAGATAAAATTTCTCACTTACGTGGATAATGCGATACACTACTAAATGCATTTTCCTAGCCATACTTGTAATTTAGTGTAGGTTAGGTTTAGTCACAAATACCCCTCGTAATGTTTGACAAGTAGCATATTGCCCCCTTTGATCAAACAAACCATCAAATAGGCGGCATAGTTCATATGTACGTAAGATGTGTGAAAAGACAGTCACGCCATTAGATATACTTAATGCCATGACATATTATCCTTAGAAATTGAGGTTATTATATATTTTTTTTCTATTACGAAAACAATGCAGTATCGAAGAAATGGTGGTACATACTGTAGCTGTAAATAATTGTAAAAAATACATAAAAAAATCTCTAATGAATGAAATCTTTAGATTTTTTTGATAATTTATGATATTTAAATAAATTTCATTAGAAAACACCAATATATATTTAAGCATCAAAAGCAATTATTAATGAGGACAAAGAAAGAAAATCAAAGTGAAAAGCTTTAAGTCTTATATTTTTTTGATAAGGAAGTATTACTAAAAATAGAATACTTTATTTTTAAAAAAAATAACAGTATATATTTACGAGAAACAACATCTTCAAGAGCTGGAGTTACATGTTGAAATGCTATACCACATGAAGTTGTGGAGCATGTGCCTTATTTGAGTAGGTTGTTTATCTGAGAAAAAAAAAAATTGGATACCTCTTACCTAATCTAATTATGTTTTGAGTAGGTTGTCTCCTTGGGGAAAAAAAAATAATTAGTTGGCTACATGAAATTTACGAGGGCAAATATGTCCTCAAATTTTTACAGTCAAATTTTTGTGTGCAGGAGAAATTAGTAATGTTTTCTTACTACATGGGCTATTTGCCACTCATCTAACATTACAATGGAGCAATTTGCCATTTAGCCTTTAGTATATGCCCATATTTCTCTTATTACTCTTTCTGTTCAACGATTGGAGTAAATTTACAGAAGGAATTCCTTTTGGATGAGTATTCTCAACACAGGGAAATTGGATGTATTCATGTTTGCTCTGAGAAACTGAGTGCAGCAGAAAGGTGTTGGAAGGAACTAGTACATTACATTCCATAACAGGCAGCTGGGACTCCATGAATGTCGATTAATGTTACACAGGAAAGTTTTTACAATGTGTGTGATCTAAATACTGCATCGATCATCATGTGATTCAAGGATAAATAGATCTGGGGATGATGACGTTTCCAATGTTGTTGTGCCATGGATCTGCCAAGTGACTAGCCAAGTTCTCCAGCGGTCCAGTTCCAGGGTATGCCGACTGTTGAACCGCGAATCCCACGACAGCCAACAAGGCAAGGCGGCCTAAAGATCCAAAAACAAAATGTGTATCATCAGAATATATGCGATTGGGATTGGGAGAAAGGGAAAAAAAAACAGAAAAGAAGAAATTGATGAGCAAGCATGAAGGTGTGTTGTTGTTACCATTCTTGACTTCCTTGACTTTGTACTCTGCGAATTTTGCAGGGTCCTTGGAGAAGCCCAACGGGTCAAAGGCTCCACCAGGGTACTTCTTCTTTTCTGTGTCTTTCTCAATGCTTCTCTGGTGCTCTACAAAAGCAATGGCAAGGAACTCAATGGCCAGGATGGTAGGGAGGTTGCCCCATGGAACTGGTTGCCCCAAGTAGGTTGCTTGTCCTCCTGGAATGGCTGCCCACTCTTGAGCCTGAACCCAGTTTCCCAGACCCAATGCCTCTGGTACTAGGACCCCTGGCTGCAATTCATTAAGTGATTGACAGTAATTTTACTTTTCTAATTAATCAAGAACTGGACACCCCGTACCGTACAAAGAGACTAAATGGGACAACTTTGCCTCGCGGAAAACCAATAAAAAGCAGGAAATTGATCACTTATATGTAAATGTTGCCGATGCTAGAATTTGAGGGATGGAATACACTTAAATATGTCAGTGTTAGATACATGGTATATCGCGAGTGAAGTTTAATTCGGGAGTTCCTGCCTGATAATCATTTTCCATGAATGTATGACGGGGATGAGTTGGTTAGAAGTTTGAATCC
This sequence comes from Coffea arabica, assembly GCF_036785885.1. NCBI lineage: Eukaryota > Viridiplantae > Streptophyta > Magnoliopsida > Gentianales > Rubiaceae > Coffea > Coffea arabica. The sequence goes on from NC_092327.1 coordinate 38,573,732, forward strand.
CAGAAATAAGAGAATCATGACTCATGATACATACCACAGCAAGCATGGCCCATCGGCAATGGATGAGTTCAGATTCCTTGTATCTTTCCAAGTTTTCTGGAACTTCACCAAAACGAAGTGGGTCGAAGCCGAAGTCTCTGAACAACACAACAAGATCGTAATGGTACGTCATTAATCAGTATGAAAGCTGCTTAAGAAGCCAAAAAACAAAAAAAATGTCCAAGCAGTCATCTTTCACTTGTAGTATAATTCATTACCCTGGAGCTGAGCCATCAAGGTACGGTGGCCGTGGCTCGCCGGGCATCCATTCAGCTGACATGGTGAACCTGCTGCTGGAGGAAGCACTGGTGGGCAGTGCCAGGGAGGTGGCGAACTTTGACTTGGATGATGAGAGGACTGAAGGGCTAACGGCGGCGATGCCGCAGCTCATCAATGTATTTGCTGCCATCTTCTTCAGAACTGGAGAGAATTCTGGAAAGCAAAGAAAAAATGGCAGAAGACAAAAAGATGGTTTGACAAGGAGAAGGTGTGACAACAGGGTAGCAGGACTTGGTATATGGGAGAAAGAAGGATATAGAGCGAATCCAAATGTTGATCGTTATTGGCTAAGGATACTAGATTATGCTGTGTTATTGGGCCACGTACAAGTTGTTAATCCATGGGGATATCTTATGTGGAATATCAAGTGGATAGATCTTAAAGGTAGAGATCTTATGGAGTTTTCTGTGGTGGGAGCTCTTTCCAGCCTAGAAAGATCGAGGTGGCTGTAAATGTCACCAAATGAAACTTCCAAGTGGTTAATGTAATCAGTTTTTTCAGTAGAAGACTAGAAGTATATAAAAACCATCAAAACTCAAACACTATCATCACAATCAAAATAACCATGGCTATGTAATCAGTGTTTTCAGTAGTGATCACAGCCATTTTCACATTATAAACTTATGGCAAAATGTCTCGCAGCATATACAGCTCAAGCAACTCATCAACATGTAGATTTAACGCAACATACAATTGCAAAAAAAGGTATTTTTAAATCATTCTTCAATTCCAATTATTCCCTAATTCTCTATGATTTCAACCCTTAATTTGACTATATTAGGCTCTATTTTGCGAATGAAAAAAAATAAATTATAGATGATACAGTGAGGATGAGCTAACATATTTTGTGGCTTTCAACAATAATTCTAGGGTATTTTTGACCACTTAACCCATACAAAGTGGGCAATTTAGTCATTTTATTACTTTCTTTTTTAAAGCCAATTCACAAGATTTAGGTATGATTAGTCCCGAGGGGATAAACTATATATTATTTTAGTTTGAAGAGGTAAAGTGGGATTAATCCCATAATTCAAGTAGCAAAGTGCCATTCATCCTTTAGAAAAACGTTAGGGATTTCAAAAAACGTAAAATTTTTTTGGAGTTAGTATTGAGAGAGATTGACAACCAAGCATAATTTAGTCAGTAAGATGCCATAACTTCGGTAGTAAGACGCTTTACTTATAATCGATAAGTCAAGTTATCAAAGTGATAAAATGGAAAACCACTATTGATTCTCTTAAAAAAATAAAAAAAAGGAATAAAGATGTATTTCCTACCATCTACAATTTGTCACTATTTATGTTTTAGGTGTATTTAAAAGGGTTAATTTCACATTAGTCCTGTATAGTGGTTTAAAATTTTAATTTGGTTATTTAAAGTTTTAAAATGACTCCATTTAATCCCCTTCAATTGAGAAGTCTCATTTTGATCCTCCAAAGTAGCAAGAACTATCAATTTGGTCCATCAAATTAAAAAAAAAAATCTCAATTTGGTACTTTAAACAAGAAAGTTGTTCTAATTTTGATCATTTATCATGTTTTGTTAAAGGATTAACCTTTTATATACTGACATTGTATATACAATCACCATTAGATACATGACAACTCATCTGAATTTAAAATTAAAATTGAAATTTTGCTCATGTGTCATGCATCCAATTGTAATAGTGTATGCATTGTCAGTGTATATAAAATTTACTCTTTGTTAAATACATTAATATTTTGCTTATTATAAAAGATTTAACTTCAAAAAGAGAAAAATAAGCAAAGTTTAGTTGTTCTCCAAGAAACATTCACTCATTAATCTTTTTTTTTCACGATAAATGGGTGGTCTTTAGCTACTTATTTTTATTTCAGTATGCAGCAATGTAGTAGTTTCATCTAGGGGTGGGCGCGGGTCGGGTACCCGCCCCATTCACCATTTGGCTGATCCGACCCGCATCTTGCGGGTCAGCTATTTTCTGACCCTTACCCGCCCCGCATATCAGCGAGTACCCGATTATAGGGTATCCGCTGAGATAGGGTCGGGTCAGCGGGTACCCGCCCCGCCCCATTTATCATTTATTTTTTTTTTAAAAATGATTTATACCAATTTAATTTTATATTTTACACATTCATCTAAGATTTAATAAATTTTTTTTTTCTAAAAAAAGGTTTCCCACCAAAAAACAAGCATGTGAAGAGACTATAAGATAAAGGAAAAAAATTAAAAGAATTCAAAATCAATAAAAATTTGAAATAAGTAGCACAATTTTTAATATATATGTTCCACATTAATTAAATTTTTTTCTATAAAATATAAGATCATGGCCTCTACAAATGAATATTGTAAATAAACTATTGTCTCTCACATTTGTAATGCAATTTGTTCAATAAAATTACTTATTTAGTTCTAACTTATTATTTTATAGTGTGTGTATAAAAATAAAAATAATAAAAAAATAATAAAAAAATGTATATATATGCGTGGCGGATCGGGTACCCGCAGGTTTTTAATTATGTGACCCTAACCTGCCCAACATCTTAGCGGGTGCCCGACCCTCTTTTGACCTGATTAAATAATAAAAATTGGATATCCTAATTTTTCGGATCGGATCGGATCGGATATAACGGATTTTCGGGTTAGCGGATAATTTTACCCACCCTACTTTCATCCGGACATAAAAGGAGCGTGCTAATTTGGTGAAAAAAGTTACATGTCATTTAAATCACTAAAGTTGGAAAAAACTTAAAATAGAATGACAATAAATCTTATTAGTTTTGTTTCTTTACCGTTTAATTCTTTCATAGTTATTGAACCATTAATATGAGGATAATCTTTTTATACATTGTTAGCGTATATTTTTGTTTTTTACACTTGTAGGTCTAAATCACATCACACAACATGAATTCAAAATTTAAATTCCAAATCATGTATATGTGACATATATCCAAAACTCAGTGTATACAAAGTAAATCCTTAGTATAATTCAATCTATTAGGTTTAAAAGATCAAGTTGGAACATTTTTTTTCTCAATTTGGAGAACCAATTTGAGATGTTTTTAGTTTGAGGGACTAAATTTTCGAGGAATGAAAATTATGAAATGAGACTTTTCAATGTGAATGCCAAACAGAGACGTTTTAGTTGGCGACACAATAAATGGATTAGTTGTTTTTCGGGTTGTTTTTCAAAAACTATATGAAAAATTTTTACTGTAAATGTTTTTTGGATTATTTTTAGAGGTATTTTTAAAACATATTTTTGAGTATTTTTTAGTTTATAATTTTTATAATTTTATATTTATATACATTTATGCATTTATAATACATTTATAAATATTTATAAATAAATATATTTATATAGTTATGTAAAAATATAAAAATATATTATAAATGTATTATATTATATATAATACATAATATAAATATATTTATAAATGTATAAATATATATTATTATAAATGTATAAATTATAAATGAATATTATATAAATGTATAAATTATAAATTATAATAAATGATTTTTATATTTTTATATAAATATATATTTATGCATTTATAATACATTTATAAATATTTATAAATAAATATATTTATATATTTATATAAAAATATATAAATGTATTATATTATATATAATACATAATATAAATATATTTAGAAATGTATAAGTTTATATTATTATAAATGTATAAATTATAAATGAATATTATATAAATGTATAAATTAATATATTATAAATATATATTAATATTATGTATAAATGTAAAATTAATATTATGTATATTAAATTAAATGTATAAATGTATTATATTATATATAATACATAATATAAATGTATATTATAAATATACATAAATATATATATTATGTATAAATGTATAATATATATAATTTATAATATATAATTTATATAATATATAATATTTATATAAATATCCAGGATGTTGTGTTGGCAGTCTCCAGCGAGGTAAACAGGTGGAATCTCCGCCTGCCTTTTGACCAATTTTTTGATAGGCTATCCACACCCCCAGTGCCGCTTCAGTGCAGAATTGTTCGGTGGCAGGCAGTAGGCACGGGGATAGCGACACTTAATACAGACGGATGCTCTAAGGGTAACCCGGGAGTAAGTGGCGGGGGTGGTGATCTCCGGGATTCAGAGGGTCGCTTTTTGATTGGCTATTCAGTTTGCCTGGGGGTTAGTACGAGTTTACGTGCGGAGGTATTGGCCTTGTTAGCGGGTCTTCGTCTTTGTCATTAGAGAGGATTCACACAGGTTCGAGTACAATTCGATTCGTTGGTATTGGTTGGTATATTGCAACGCCGGTTACAGTGTCCGTGGCAGATTCGAAGAGAGGTATTCCATATATGGCAGCTAGAGGAGGATTCAGGGCATTTCTCTTATTGCTTTCGCGAGACAAATACGGTGGCAGACATCCTCGCCAATGAAGGCCTCTTGCACCCTCTTGTCCAGATGAAGATTTATAACCAACCATGTATGCTCCCTCAGCTTGCGAGAGGGGCACTTAGGTTGGATAGATCAGGTTTCCCGTCTTTCCGGCTAATTAAAAGGATGCCTGCATGATGGTCATATGCTTCGTGTTACCTGTGACACGGAAAGGGAGTCTGATCAACATTATGTACTGTCTTATTTTCATCAATTGAAATAAAAAAGTTTTTTTTTAAAAAAAAAATATAAATATATTATAAATATATAAAAATATATTTTAAATAAAATAAAATATTTCTAATATGAATAAAAAAATGTATAAATATTTAATATAAATAATATACATTAACATTAATTATAAATATTATAATATTATAAATATGGTGTTTATATAATATTTCAATTTGTAATATTTATTGTATATTTCATTATATAATTATTTATATAATATATAATATAAAATTTTCAATTTGTATAATATACATAATATTGTATATATACAATATAATATATTATACATAATATACATTTATACCTTATTACATATTACGTATATTATATATTATACATAACATTATTATACATTATTATACACAATAATGTACATAATAATGAAAGTACATTAATAATGTATATATTATAATGTAATGTACATAATATATTATGTATAAATATTTATACATTTATGTATACAATATTACATATTATGTATATTATATTATATTATGTATAATATACAATATTATGTATAATATTAATATATATAAATATTTATATAATATATAATATATAAATATATACTCCCTCCGTCCCATTGAAAGTGTCATACTTTCCTTTTTTGTTTGTCCCAAAATATATGTCATATACCCAAAATGGAAAACAAAATTTCTCTTGTTTCAATTTTTACCCTTCAAGATTTCCTCGTTCTTTACTTTTATTAGTGGGTCCCTTGATTTTCATTTGCTGTTAACAAAAGTTGCAAGACATTCGTGAGATACACACAAGGCTTGAAGTGATGCGTGAATATCACTCTCGTTGGCAGATTGGACTTCTTGTAGGTAACTTTGGGCTCACACGTCATTCATGTCTCCTTAACCACTAATAACCATACATTCTTGTTTCAAACCGTGATTTTGAAGTGGCAAAATCGGAAAACAAAGCTGAAACTTGGTACTGTACATAAAAAATTCAACTCCCAAAGCACGACAAAGTTTTTGGGACGAAGGGAGTAATATATAATATATAATTTTTAATTTGTATATTTCAATTTATATTAATATAATATATATATATAATATACATAATTGAAATATACAAATTAAAATATACATATTATGTATATTTGGAGTTGTTTTTGATATAATGTTTGGATATGGGTGTTTTTGAAATACACATTTGCTATAACATTTGAAATGTGAAAAATAATTTTTAAAAAACAGAGGCAAAAACAAGGAATCCAAACGGACCAAAAGATATTGCACTCTAGAGGACCGTATTGAAATTTAAAAATTAACCCATTGCGGATCCCTCAATCCAAATCCGGGTAAAGCCATAAAAGGTAATGTAGAAAAGAGAAATACGTAAAGATGACTGGACTAAAAAGACAAATACATGGGATAGCGACAGTCATCACAGGTAGCTCTAGCTCCCGATACATACAGCTAACTACTCTTTTACTCTCCAGCGAATGCCTGCTCGCCATTCATTCATTGCCTTCTCATTTCTACTGTCATCTCCTGTCTTGTTACTGCAAATCTGGGTGATTCAATCCCCTTTTCTTTCGCTGTGAATTGCGAGGCACTGAAATGGCCTTCGCTTCTGCACTCCAGCCCATATTTTGCTCTGGTAATTATGCCGCAAAACCCATCAAGGACAAGCTAAAAGCTGGTGGTTCTGGTGGAGGAGGTGCTGTTGGAAACGTTGTGGAGGTGGTGAAAAAGGATTTTGAGTTTCTGAGGAAGGGATTTAGTAAAGGTGTGGAATGGGCTAATACTACTCTTCACCTTCCCAAGATTGCAAAATCAATTGATGACTTCATCTGGCTCCGTCATGTTGAAGACCCACGTGTTGTTTCTCCACTCAGGACTCCTTCTTGGCCTCAGCCTTATTATCCAGGTCTAGTTTTCTTAATTCCATACTGATAAAGTGGTAATTGATTAATTCTGTGTTTTTTGGTTTAGCAATTTTGTTACTTTTGTCAAGTTGAATTTTAGTTATTAAACTTTTTATCTTTTACCAATGATCATCATTAGCAAACTCTTTTTTTATGGTTTAAATTGATGATAATGAGATTGGCTAGGTAATTTATGAGAGCTTTTAATCTACATAAGCAGGTTCAAGTTTTAAGTTGTAACTTATCACAGTTCGCTCAGTGAAGTATTGAAAAGCATAAGAAATGTTAAAATTGACACTGAACCTTATGGTGTTAAAACTAACAATTAGCAGCATTATGGTTTTGAAGAATGTTCAGTTTGTCGAATTTTATATTCTAGCAACTGGGTTTTCAATCAAGATTTATCCATTAGAAGCATTACTAAAGGATGAGAATCAGTTTAGTCGTCAAACATTTCTTTCTAAGGTATGGGTTTTGCCCTAGAATCAAATGCCACCTGTGTGCTTGGGCTTGTTGAGAAACTCTACATATTTTTTATTTCTATTTAGGTGAGAGTTGTACATAGGCCATGTTTCAGGATAAACTTGATTCTTGATGGGGGAAAATTGTCAACGATTGAATGAATTTTTCATTCGACGGGGAGCATTTGAAGAAATTAAGAGTCCCACGACTCACTTTTACCTGAAGTTTTTGACAAATAGCACTTCCCAGTTTAGGTCAGCGGACATCATATGGGAATGGAATGGACAGTGAACAAGTGGGATATCTAATTTGAAGCAGTGGGAGTACTAAGATGGCGCTTGTGTCCAATCCTGTTTAAGGTGCACTACGTTGTGGCTGTTGCTTGTAACCTTGCAACAAGGCATCCAAATGATGGAGCAACACTTTGTAAAACTTTAATCAGCTAGAAGATGGCTAATGCTCAATGTTACGACTAGCAATTGTTGACGTGTGTTAAGACCTTTGGCTGACTGACTTTAGCTAATGTTAACCTGCCCTTTCATGATAACATTGAAAGGATCGTGTGGTTGATATGCATGTGAAAGTTAATATTGCTGAACTTGTTTCTTAGTTAATTGACTTTGGGCATTTGATATATTCCAACAGAGCTTTCTGGAATTGATTTACTTGTTGCTGATCTTCAAGCACTGGAGGCATATATTAGCTATTTCTACTATCTATCCAAGTTATGGACGAAGCCATTGCCCGAGTCATATGATCCTCAAGAAGTAGCTGACTATTTTATGTTGAGGCCTCATGTAGTTGCCCTCCGTCTTCTGGAGGTACTTTGCATGTCCTATTGAATTGTTTAGTTTTGATTTTTTGTTCTTTCACAGTTGCAAGTATTCTGATTTCAACCTAATTGTTTTGTTGAGGATGCCTGATGTGTCTCAGATTTTGTATTGGTTGCTTCTGACAACCATATGTAGTTGCCATAATAATCTTGAAAAATCTTGCATTGGAGCTTAAAATAATTCATTTCTTGAACACTTGAATTGTCTTATTTTCTCCAGTTGGAGGACTCTTGACCTTAACTTTGAGATTACCCTGAAATAAGAATGCATGATCTCTTATTGCACTTTCCCACGTTTAAAATGGTGTGTATCTAATATTATACAACCTTTTGAAGGGAGAAGACAAATATATGGGTGCTCTATCACTTTCATAGTTGAAGCTGTCTAAATGCTGGAAATCAATGAAATGCAAATATTTTGACAACAGTCACTTAAGGACCTTGAATTCTTCAACTTTGTGAATGTTTCCTTGCAATCTGCTAGCATTTTTAGTTTCGTGATGGATGTTGAATGGTTTATCTTTCAGCATGAGAATCCCTGTTGAAAGATTTTCCAGCTGACCACTACGGGTTTCATTATAATTGTACTACAAGCTATTTTGTTGAACTTCTTCCTCATTGCGCTGATATCTTATTTAAGGTGTTTGCTGCCTTTTCTTCTGCTGCAATAAGAATGCGAATCTCAGGGATCGGTTCTTCCAAACGCAATGTTGCTGATAAGGATATATCCCAGTACAGTTTTGGAATATTGTTAAAGGAAACAATGCTAAATTTGGGCCCTACATTTATAAAAAGTAAGCATACCATTTACTCTGAGCCCACAAATTTGTTAATATACGCTTTGTTTTTTCTTTTTGATTTATGTGTTGACAACATAACTAAAACATAAGCAAAGGTCAAAGGGCAACATAATCACAAGTTTATGTGTATAACTGCTTTCTTTTGTTTACTAGCATTCTTCTGCAGAATTGTAAGTTTTGTAAATTTGTGTAAATAATTTAGTTGAGAGATGCAGAGCTCTTTACTTTATTCATTTGCTTGTTGTGCAGTTGGTCAGTCCCTGTCCACAAGACCGGATATCATTGGGACTGAGATCTCCAAGGTTTCATGTTATTCTTTAAATTATAGAATCCATTTGTTAGAACCTATTTGAAATTCTCATATTTGATTTGTATCTTCGTGTATGATTTGTTCTGAGAGCAGAAGTTTGAATGATATTTATATGAAGCACTCATATAAAACAGGATGCATAGCCTCCATGGTGGAAGGCTGTCATTCATTGAGTGTGTTTGGATAGAAGATTATCTGGAAAAATTCTTTGGAATAACACTAGCACTTATTGTGATGTGATGTATGTGAGATAAAAAGACAGTTGGAAAAGTAAAAACATAATTGAAAAATGTCAATGTTTTGAAGATTTTATGAGCGTCTGTTTCATGTTTGACTTTAGGGTCGAAATCATGATTGCAGGCTTTGTCTGAGCTGCACGAGAATATCCCCTCTTTTCCCAAGGTTGTTGCTTTCAAGATCATTGAAGAAGAACTGGGTTCTCCTGTGGGAAAATTCTTTAGCTATATTTCAGAGGAACCAGTTGCTGCAGCTTCATTTGGTCAGGTAGTTCATTTACTTATGAAAGTGATTGTTTTTAGTACTATCTGGAAATAGTAATTGGACATAGGCTTTCCCCTGTTCTTATATTTTGTCATTTTGTGTGTTTTTCTCATGTATTGGGTTTGACTTCCATTTTAGGTCTATAGAGCTAGGACTGTTGATGGTTTTGATGTTGCTGTGAAAGTCCAGCGCCCTAACCTACATCATGTGGTTGTTCGAGATATTTACATTCTTCGGCTCGGGGTTAGTTTAAATTCTGTTTGTGGAAAATACTTTATGAACTCAAGCAGTTTTGCCTAAATAATTTTTTAGACAATTATCTCAGCTGGGGCTATTGAAAGAAATAGCAAAAAGGAAGAGTGACCCCAGGCTTTATGCTGATGAACTGGGAAAAGGCTTAGTTGGGGAGTTAGATTACACCTTGGAGGCTGCCAATGCAGAGAAATTTATGGTACAAATTTTCTTCTATGCTTATAAGTATTTTCTCCTTACAGGATTCTTTTACAATGACTGTATACACTGTCCCAGTTGGATGCATGACACATTTGCAAAATTTGGGTTTCAAATTTAAATTTAGATTATGTGTTATGCATTCGATGGTGAAAGTGTATACACTGTTAGTGTATAGAAGATTAATTCAAAGAAAAAAGAACAAGGAAGCTTAGACTTAGTTGATGGCTATTTTAGTCAGCTGAAGTGTTTGGAATTTTCTCTGCACATTAGGCTTTAATTACTGTAATTGGCTAACAAATGATTATCGCTTAAATCATTTTATGACCTTTTATCAACATATTGAAATTTGAAAATCTCCAAATTTGCTGCCACCATATTGTTCCAGAAACAGACTTGTGGCTGACAGTCCCTTTTTACTTGTGAATGTCAAACTGACGGTGCAGGGATCATGATGAGATTAGCCTGGAAGTTGGCAGGTAGTATACTGCTGCTGCCAGACGTCACTTCCTCTTTTGTGCTGTGGCACAACTATCCCTTCCTTCATCTCTATATAGTTGTTTGGAACCAAGTAAACTTCTGTGAATCAGTCTTCATATTTTATCACTTCTTTTGGATACTCCTTTAAATATCATGATGGGTTGTGGAATTATGCAAAATTTGTCGAATAGAGTGGCCATTGCTCTCGTTGTTTCTTCTGTGCTTCTTTACAGTTCGAACTTAGCCTGACATCTAAATCTTGTCAAAAGAAAGTAAAAAGAGATAATATCTGCCTCATGCTGGCAAAATAGTGTTGTATGAAACAAATTGACATACTTGAAGAAAGAAAAATCATGTGTTTTTATTGTTTCTTTGTGTGATGAGTCATTTGAAGAATCTGCTTTTTACCTACCAAAGGTTCAAAATCTTACAATCTAATTCCTTCTTGGTTACTGCAGGAAGCACATTCTCGGTATCCTTTTATATGTGTTCCAAAAATTTTCCGACATCTTAGCCGGAAAAAGATTCTGACCTTGGAATGGATGGTTGGTGATAATCCACGCGATTTACTTTTCCTCTCTACTGAATCACTTGACCAGCACCCTGGATTAACAGAGAGGCGGCAAAATGAAGCAAAAAGACGTCTTCTTGACTTGGTATGCAATCTGCATTCTGGCTTGTATGCATCAATGGATTATGAGTTATGTATTTGGCAGTCCACAAATTAATCATTCATTCTCAAAGCTGCTTGATCTTACACAACATAGCAAGAATAAAACTTACGTGTGTATACTAGAATTTATATATCTGCTAGAGAATTAGGTATTGTAGAGGTAATCCAACCTTTTGCTGTTGAGCTTGTGATGACCTGTAATGGGAGAAAGGCGCAAACACTGTCGCTTTCTTGTGTTGGCCATATGCACTATTGTTAATGAAATATCTTGTTCTTAATACTGTGTTTATCATAGATTTTTGTGCTTTACCTATTTTAGGTTAATAAAGGAGTGGAAGCATCACTAATTCAACTCCTTGAGACTGGGTTATTGCATGCTGACCCCCACCCGGGCAACTTGCGCTACACATCATCTGGGCAAATTGGGTATGATTAATTGGCTATCTTGTTACTTAATTGAAGGAAGGTCTGATTTACATATGGTTCTTCTTTGCTTCTGTTTTATGTTAGGTTTCTTGATTTTGGGTTGCTTTGCCAGATGGAAAAGAAACATCAATTTGCCATGCTTGCATCCATAGTGCATATAGTTTATGGAGATTGGGCATCTCTTGTGCAGGCACTAATTCAAATGGATGTTGTACGGCCAGGAACTAATGTTCTGCGTGTTACCATGGTAATATATGGTGTACAATAAGCAATAGCTGATCCATTTATTTTCTCTTATTCATGCTTTACATGAAATCCTTTAAATCATTTTCCAATGAATTGGCTTTATTTTCATCTTGTCTTTTTCTGCTTATTGCTCAAGTAATTTTCGTCTGTGGATCTACTTTTTTGGTGGAAAAATGATTCAGGACTTGGAAGATGCCTTGGGAGAGGTGGAACTTAACCGGGGAATCCCCAACGTCAAGTTTAGTCGGGTGAGAACTGTAATATGGTGACTTATTCTTGGGGTGACCAAAATTTGACAAAAGATTTCTGAACATGTTGAGTTTGTAACAGTACACTCTCAGTTTCTTTTGCAAACATATCCTTAGGAAGGATGAAGCTCTATCACTCTCTCTTACCCCATTGAAACTTTATTTTTAGAATATAATAGACATTTGAAAAATGGAATCTAAATCTTGGTTGTTCTCTTCCATTTCTTCCATAACTGGTTGCTGACATTGACATTTGTGATCTAGGTTCTTGGTAAAATATGGTCTGTGGCACTGAAGTATCATTTTCGCATGCCACCATACTACACTCTGCTTCTGCGGTCTTTGGCTTCACTAGAAGGTAGACTACCATGTCATGTTTCTTTTGTCAACCCTTTGACTTTAGCAGTGTCAACTTTACGGAATTCTGCTAACTTTTCCTTTAAAAACAATGACCTGTTGGAAAGCTTAATCTGAGGCTATTATGTAGAGTAATGTGCATGGTGTTTTATTATCCATCTGTCTCTTTATCTGTTTTTTATTATTGCCCCTTTCGCACATTCTCAATACAGCATCACTTTTCAAAAAACTAGGACTAAGGGCCTTGCTTAACCAGTGCCACAAGGTTACTCATCAGACAAATTCTATCTGGAAATACCTGGTATAAAATTTTTGTTGGCCAAAATGTCGAAAAGGTTGGTACTATATTTTCTGGTAGATTGCCCATGGTATTGTAACACAGAACCAGAGTTATGTATCAAGTGGTTGGTTCTTTTCCTTATGGCCTTCATTTTCTGGGGTTGTGGAGTGTATTCCAAAAATGGATACTAGATAAGTGTCAGGAAGTCTCTGTCTAGGCACACATGACCTGGTTTGATTTGCTAGTAAATGAAATGACTGCTAGTGGTAGAATTGTCGATAAAGCATATTTGGCCTCAAATGAACACATCCTTCTTTTTTTTTGCTGGATTTTAGATTCTTAAGTGCAAAGAAGTATTTCGATAGGATTGTTTTTCTATCTTTCTTTGCATATATACCTGTTATGGTTGTGATTTCAATTCTCATGTTTGTCATCCATAAACTGGAACTGCATTTGACAGCTTTCTACAAGCTGCGAATACTATATTATGAAAATTGCCTCTTTTTGAAACATGTATTTACCTTCCTTTTGGTCATATATTGCAGGATTGGCAGTTGCTGCAGATCCAAATTTTAAGACATTTGAGGCTGCATATCCCTATGTTGTCCGTAAACTTCTCACTGATAATTCAGCTTCCTCGGGGAGAATTCTGCACTCGGTACATATATAAATTATAACACTGCCATCATTGTACTGGGTTTTCTGGTTGCACAAAATTGTCTTTCAAATATCTGCAGCTTATATTTATCATGTTTAAGCCCATTATCTGAGAGTTAGTTGTCGTGGAAAGTGAATTAAGGGGATGTCTTTGCTACTTGTGAATTCAGAGTGGGGGCTAAATGTACTTGCTACCTGCACTTCTTTTGTCATATAGATCTTCTAGTTAATTTGAACTGCAGAAAGTTTCCTTTAAATAAAACTTCCATTCTATCCTGCTTTATATCTTAGAGTTGGAAACTTCACTTATCGATGCACAATCATCCTCTGGAACCACTAGAAATTAGTGATATGTGACTGTAACTTTATCTGATGAACAGCCTGAAAAACGCACAGAGATCCCTGAAAACCTGGTTTGCTACATCCTTGACCCTCGAACTTTCAGCTCTTTCGTAGCCCATGATATACCTATTCGGTCAAATATTCCCTTGTCTGCATTTAGGACTAACCTAGATCAAGATATAAAGTTAATTTCTGCAGTTGAACTTCACAAGTCATATTACTCAGTTTACTCTAATTTTGGGCCTATACTTGTTTCATTAAAATCAGCTGAAGTGATTGTGTGTGTGTTTTTGTAAATCTAAAAGCTATATCCATTCAATTGTTTCATTGTGTATGTTAGGTAGTAATCTTCCACCCTCCCTCCTTCTCGGATTTTATGTGAACTACTAGCTGGACATCAAGATACTACTACTAATTTTGGTAGATCTGTCTTGATTTTTTTTAAATTTTTTGTGTCCCTTGATAGGTTGTGTTCAACAGGAAAAAGGAATTTCAATGGAAAAAGCTTGCTCTTTTCTTAAGAGTTGGAGCTGCAAGGTATACTGACTAGTGTCTTTCTTTGATTCATTAACAGTGGAGCAAACTTTCTCTATATGGTTCAAGCTTCTATTACTTAAATCTGCACATTTTGCATGATACATTCTCTGACTTTGCTTTTTGGCCTCTTGGTCTCTCCAGTTTTTCTTCTTACATATTCCAAAGTAAACATGAAAACATTATTGTGGAGGGTGCTTTTGAAGGATTGCTGATTCATAAGCCATTCTTATCAAATGTAATATTTCAATTCAAAATTTTTTTTTTTAAATGTGCTTCTCTGTCATGTTTTCAAAGATTCAACAAAAATATCTCTCTCTTATTGGCTATTAGTATAGATAGAAGACATTGCAGTAATTGCTTTTGCTTACTATGATACACAAGAGACCCATCTTGTTTATGAAATTTTATTGATTCACTAGTCAATTTTGTAAAGTTCTCTTTAATATTACAACTCCTATCCTCTCTAAAGTGTTTAGAAGGTTCATCTGGAACTACAATTAGTCTTTTGTGCTGAATTTGCATTGGAGTGTTTATGTCAGAATATATGAAATCTGATAAGTTTGAACGAGGACACCATATTTTATTAACAAATGGTCATGTTTTTATAATTATGGTGAACCTTAAGGAAGGTAGCTGTCAGTTGTCCAAACAACTTATATTACCCAACTCAGGAAACTTCCAATTGACAGATGGTAAGCATTAGCCCAGTCCTTTCTGATTATGACATCTGTTTCCATTCTCATCTGTCATTCTGGTGCAACGCATTGGGTTTGAAGTACCCATCAACCCAAAATTAATTAGTCATCTAGCAGAGAGATTTTGATTCCTGAAGAACCACTCTACAGCAGTCCTTTTCTGCCTCCAAGTCCTGAGATTGAAAAGGACACGGTTCCAAAATTGGCGGTCTGATAATTGACTTTTAGGTCTTTGCCTTCTTTGATATTTATGAGGATGTCTTATCTATATGTTATTGCCTTCTTTTCATCACTTTTTTGGTGGATTTGAAATCAAGTTTCTTGCCTCTGTCCAGAAAAGGATTGCACCTGGTGGCGGCATCAAAGTCTGAAACATCTCGTGACCCTTCTTCAATTGGAGTCTCTGGTGAACATGATGTAGCAAACCTGATTTTGAGACTCTTACCTTCAAAGGATGGCTATGTGCTTAGAAGACTCCTAATGACTGCAGTAAGTATCGTTCAGCTTCAAGCTTCTTCTTCACAAATATCTCCTCAATGTTTGCATTGTCATTGGCTGGTTAAATATCACTCTTATCTTCATGGTAATCTTGTGAAGGCAATTAAAGATGCGTTAAGTAGGGTAGAAGGATGAGCATAATCCATTTGCATTGTAGTTCTTGATTTTTTATCTCATTTTGGTTTACACCAATTTATTCTGTTCAAACTTCTATAATTCTTGAACTAATCAAATGATATGAAAATCAGCTATTTTTCCAGCTAAGTTCAAGTTTGTTAATTTGAAACATATTTGTTACTTGGGATAGAGTGAAAGGAGTGCAGTAACTTGTTTGAGGTAGAAGATTCTGACTTGTTGGTTTTCTTTGGTCAACCAACTGTAATTGTTGAATCAAAAGGTGTTTGCTGTAATAAAAATAAACGCACGAAACTCTCTTGAACAACATTGTTGACTGTCGAACAATTTGATGGCAGATGCAAGTATGAAGTTTTAACTTGGGTTTGTTACTGGGGAATAATAGTTGTCATATTCTGAGCTAGCCTTCCCTTTTGTGTGACCTTGTCGTTTATGCCATCTAACCTTTAACTTGAGCTTGATTCTGCATTTCAACACACAGAATGGAACTTCATTAGTCAGAGCTATGGTGTCAAAGGAGGCAAATTCCATGCGTCAGCAATTTTGTAGAGTCATCGCAGATATACTTTATCAGTGGATAAGCAGGGTTTTAGGGAATGGTGTTCAGGTTGTACAATTTAGTCCCCAAGTGCAGTTGGGTAGAGGCGCTAGCAACATTGAGATAGATTCATCTTCTAGAATAACACCAATGATTGATTATGAGTCCCTTTTAAGAGATCGACGGATAAAAATTATTTTGTTCAAGATACTAGATTCTGCAAGGAAGGATCCAATATTGATGCTTAGGTTCTACTGGACTTCATTTATTATGTTGGTCACAGCATCTGCAATGGCATGTCATCGGGTGTTGGTTACCCTCTTTGAAGCCAGTTTGGCTCATATATCTCTTGCCCCTAAGAGAATTGCTGTCGGCGTATGATTTTCCAATGGCCTCAAGGGGTCCTGACATCGATCGAGGTAATTTTTCAGACGAGGGTTGAGGTGGATAGAAGCAGTTCTGTTGGAAATGGTTCATCTTTGAGGAGCTAACACGAGTTAAAGTGGTACTGTATACTTGTTATTACACCTGGGCACCTGCATAACCTATGAATGGAGGCGATCGAGCTGCTTACTCTTCAGTTGTATTTGAGAGTTATATGACGTGTTTGTATGGGTGTCTGCAATTTGTCAGGCAACAGAGGCCGACTGTTCATGCTGTTTAGTTGTAACATAGCAGACGTTGTATATTCTGTATAGTTTCAGGAGATTTAACAGTGTAAAAGAGTGAGAAATCACCATATTGGTTTAGAGTGCTTAATTGTTCTTGCATTTACCAATTTCTATTTCCTCCGTGATTGACCTCTTTCCAGTTTGAGCATGGATCTTTTGGTCCATTGAGAATTGAGACAAGACAGCCAGCTAATTTTAGTGCCTTTGTTATCCAGTCTGAACTTGGATCTTAACTTGCTTCTTTAGGCCGAATTGATCACACTATCACTTGAGCATAAGCATTCTTTAACGATGTGAAAAAACATTTCTAGTTACCTGCAATGGTTTTTTTTTTTTTTTTTTTAGCTTAACGGCACATCTAGCCTAGCCTATCCTACTCCTACTCCTAAGGGGAGGGGAAACCTACTCTATGGGGTGGCCCAACCTGCAATGGTTAAAAAGATGGGAAAATCGTTCAAAACGTCTCTAATATTTTATAAGATGACTTTTTTCGTCTCTCACTTTTAAAAGTGTAAGTTTACGTCCCTTACAATTCACATTGATCAAATTTGGTCTCCACCTAGGTTTCTGACTAGTTTTTGGTCGGAATTTACCACGTGACTTGCATGTGATCATTTTTTAAGGGCAAAATTGTCAAATCGAATTTTTATATAATCTGATTCATAGTCCCTCACATTTCACAAAATAAATTTTTTTGTCTCTAACATTTTACAAAATGAATTGTTTCGTTCCTCACATTTCAAAAAATGAATTTTTCCATCCCTCACATTTTTCAAAATGAATTTTTTCATCCCTCATTGATCATGTGTATGAATAACTTTTTTTCTATAAACCCACGTATATGTCTATTTGATTTTACCTGAACAGTACGAATAACATGTAATTTATCTTTATTGGATTTCATCTAAAAATACTAATCGTAGTTATACATATGCTATTCAATATATATTTATAGGGGTTTAAAACTAATAATTTTGTTTGAAACCGGTGTATATATTTATATGATTTCACCATTTGAACATATTCAATATTTGTGACATTTCTCTTTTGGTAATAATTTATTTATTGATTTGTATAATAAGGTCATCTAATTAATGGGTCCTAACTCGAATTCTATAATTGTGCTAACAAATTAACAAATTTCAGTTTAAATCTGAAATTTCTATTCGACACTTTTAAGACCAATTGTTGAATTACTTGCCTTGTGATTGTCTTAAAATTTGAAAATACCAATCACTAATTTCTTTTTGTCATACTTTTCTTTTGTTTACTTTTTCTGTCCAAATTTAATTCGATATAAACACTCGATAATATTTAGGATTAAATTTCTTCTTTATTTTCAAATTTCAAGTAAAAGAAAATGAATATAAGTGAAAAACTAACAATTTTTTTAAACCGATGTATATATCTATTTGATTTTACTTGAGCAGTACGAATAATATGTAATATATCTCTATTTGATTTCACATGCTATTCGTGCTGTTCAGGTGAAATCAAATAGATATATACATGGATTTAAAAAAAAATTATTCACACACATGTTAAAATAAAAGATGAAAAAATTCATTTTGAAAAATGTGAAGAATGAAAAAATTCATTTTGTGAAATGAAAGGGACAAAAAAATTTATTTTATGAAATGTGAGAGATTATGAATCGAATTATCTAAAATTTGATTTGATAATTTTGCCCTTAAAATATAATCACGTGGAAGGCACGTAGTGAATTCCGACAAAAAACTAGTCGAAAACCTAAGTAGGGACCAAATTTGATCAATGTGAATTTGTAAGGGACGTAAAATTACATTTTTAAAAGTGAAGGATGAAAAAAGTTATTTTTCAAAATGTGGGGGACGTTTTGAACGATTTTCCCTAAAAAGATCCTTAGTTGTTAACTTCTCCATGTCAAACAATAATAAGCTAAAAATGACAATTAATGAACGATAGAAACCTGTGAAAAGCATATGGCACTGCCCTTTTCATGGCTAAAACACAGTACTACTACTCGAGAGTGAGCTTCTCTCTGAGTCGAAACAAGAAAATCGCTCGTCCTACGATACACTATCTCATTTTTTTTTAATCATTTCTTTGAATAGAAACAATATGTTCCGTGCTTTTCTCAAGAAAAAAAAAGATTTTATAACGGTGTGCAGAGTAGAACTCGTTGGATATAATTCAAAGTATTTGTCATTAAAAAAAAAATTATTTTCATCAATAACAAATTGACAATAGTAGATAACATTTTAAATTTTGTCCTAAAAAAATAAAGAACTATGGGTAAACAAATTAGATTTTATAAATACTTGAGGGACTGACCAGGCAATTTTGCGTGATCCATCTATTTCAAAGGCAAAAGACGATCATTATTAAACCTTGAGAGCTAAGAAAGCCGGAGGAGCTGAATTATCAATCAAAATCGGAGTAGAAATTTATTGGTAGAATCATTACTCAGAGAATACATAAAAATCTGCAAAATTAGAAAAGAGTAGAGAAAGAAACCCTAGCATAAATTTGCAGCGTTATAGCTCGATCTAATCGGAGTTAAAAACTGAAAAGACCGCCGGTGGAAGCCAAAAAGCCTCTGAGCAATGAGCACTCCACCACTATCCGGCGGCGTAAGTGTACATATATCGCAAGTTTATGTTTATTTTTTAGGCTCTACTGACATATTGAACTTAGATCTGTGAAATTGATTGAGAATTGGGTGCGTTGTATTTGGAATTAGGGCGTGTTGACAGGGGGCTTCACTAAGTTGTGTAAAGGGCTTGCCGTGGTGCTTGTGGGCGGCCACATTGTTGTGCAGATTATTCCTACTGCTTCTTCATATCTTGCTCTTATCCCCGCCAAGTACTCATATTTCTCCTCCTCCTCCTCTTTGTTGCGATACAATATATGTTAATACTAAGCTCGGTAATTGGATAATTACTGCTTAGCCTTTGCCTAATTTCATTTATATGTTTATTCTTTTCTGCATTTGGTTGAATTATGGAATGTGATCTGCAAAATTAATCAGTAAGGCTGTCAGGGAGTGAATTTCCAACTGGAGTTAATTGAATAAATGGTTGTAGTATTTGAAATAAGGTCAAGCCTATCCAGGGAAGCACCTGCCATTGTAGGTTTTGGAAGGGTTTGGTTTTCCTTATTGAACTTAGATCTGTGAAATTGATTGAGAATTGGGTGCGTTGTATTTGGAATTAGGGCGTGTTGACAGGGGGCTTCACTAAGTTGTGTAAAGGGCTTGCCGTGGTGCTTGTGGGCGGCCACATTGTTGTGCAGATTATTCCTACTGCTTCTTCATATCTTGCTCTTATCCCCGCCAAGTACTCATATTTCTCCTCCTCCTCCTCTTTGTTGCGATACAATATATGTTAATACTAAGCTCGGTAATTGGATAATTACTGCTTAGCCTTTGCCTAATTTCATTTATATGTTTATTCTTTTCTGCATTTGGTTGAATTATGGAATGTGATCTGCAAAATTAATCAGTAAGGCTGTCAGGGAGTGAATTTCCAACTGGAGTTAATTGAATAAATGGTTGTAGTATTTGAAATAAGGTCAAGCCTATCCAGGGAAGCACCTGCCATTGTAGGTTTTGGAAGGGTTTGGTTTTCCTTAACAACCATACATTTTTGGTCTGTGATTTTAGTATTATGCCAATGGGAGCTTATGGAAATTAATTACTTTTCCACGTCCACTGCACAGCTTTATCAATATATTAGACGCTTAATTTGGAGAAAGTAGTCGCTGACACCGATAAACACTCTGAATCCTTGTTTTTAAGGCTTTTTTTTTTTAATTTTCATATAAGAGTTTCTGTCATGTTTGGTCGTTTCTGATCCATATCATATGTCCATGGTCTGCTAGCTAGTAGTCTGTCTTGTCCAGAAAAAATCTTGTATCGGCCATATCTGGATCTGGAAGTAGTATTTCATTGCTGAAACTTTATTGTTTCCTATTCTTGCAGGACAATTCCTTTTGCTTGGAATCTTATAACTGCCGGTTACATTGAGCAATCTGTGCATGGAGTGCGTATTTTGTCCCTTCTGTCGCCTTGTGCTCCATATCTTCATCATCACCCCCCTTAGAAAGATATTTTAATATTTTAGAGAAGTCATTTCTTTGTTTCCTTTTACCTTGTAAAAGATCTATGTTAATGATATAATTATTTTTCAGGTGGTCATCAGCACTCTTGGTCTCCTTTTCCTTGGAAAACTGCTTGAACCAATATGGGGTTCTCGAGAATTCTTAAAGTTTATCTTTGTGGTTAATTTCTTAACTTCTGTCTGTGTTTTCATCACGGCCATTTGCTTGTACTACATAACAAGGCAGGAAAATTACCTGTAAGCGTTTCAAGATTTACTTGTTATGCAGAAACATTGTTGGAGTTTACATATGTTAGATGCTATATATCTTATAATACTAAAATTTCAAATATAAGTATGAAACTTTAATTTTATTATGCCTCGCAAAATTATTCTGATTTCCATATGCCATCTTGTTGACTGTTAACATGGAACAATCTGATTTCTTTTATTTGCCTTTTTTGTAGTTATATGCCAATTTCTGGCTTTCAAGGGATTCTATCAGGATTTCTTGTCGGCATTAAGCAAATTATACCTGACCAAGAGCTGCCTGTGCTGAAATTAAAAGCAAAAGTATGTAACTTGAGAGTACTTGAGTGATAATTTTCAACATGTTTGGAAAATTCATATACAAAGAAGAGGTTCAGAATATTGTATGACATCCTCTTGTATATCTGTTATGGTTATCTGCAGTGGTTGCCTTCTCTCATGTTATTGGTGTCCATTGCTGCAAGCTTTTTTACACCAGATTCAGC
This sequence comes from Coffea arabica, assembly GCF_036785885.1. Taxonomy (NCBI): domain Eukaryota; kingdom Viridiplantae; phylum Streptophyta; class Magnoliopsida; order Gentianales; family Rubiaceae; genus Coffea; species Coffea arabica. The sequence goes on from NC_092327.1 coordinate 38,595,563, forward strand.
ATCATACCTCCCAACTTTAGTATTTGGTGCATATATAGGTTGGATTTACCTCAGATATTGGCAAAGTAAACCTGAAACAAAACTCAGGGGTGATCCAAGTGATGAGTTTGCATTCTCTACATTCTTCCCTGAATTTTTAAGGCAAGCAATGCGAGTTGCAATTTTCCGTATTCAGCTCAGTTTTTGCACTTCATTCCCTTACTTTCCTTGATACTATACGTTGATGAATGGCTTGCAGACCTGTAATTGATCCCATTGCTACAATATTTGGGCGATTATGTTGTGGAAGAAGATCTGAAACTTCTGATGAGGCCAGGGGTCATACCTTGGGGGGTGAGCCACTGCCTGGTTCTGATCCTATCGAGGCATCTCGGAGGAGGTAACCTGTGCCGTTATTTATTTAGTGGAAGCAATAATTAACTCAAAAGGGATGAGATTAAATGAGCTTTAGTCAAACAATAGCCTTCTGATCTGGAATGGAACTTTTAAAATGGGTGCAAAGGATAGGTTTGTTTTTTCAGGTATAGTAATTCATTTTTTTTGAAGGTGTACTACTACCACAAGGCAATCTTTTCTGCAATTTGTTCTTTTTGAGGACGTAGATTTGAAACACTTATCTGACTGATGTAATTAGAGCAGAAGTAACATCATGCTTGATGGTACTTGGTGGAGCGGTTCAATTTTGGTGTTATGAATGGGATAGGTAATGGACTACTAGTAGAAGAAAAAGATGACTCGGAAGAGAAACATTCGAGAGTTTCTGCAAGTTGAATAAGGAGAGCTGATAATTGATAACGAATGCTTAACTCTTCTTGGTGCTTCATATAATCATTTGTAACAGGGATAATGCCTTGAGGAGTTCCTTTTCTCTCAGAACTTGTTCATATGTTGAGGATTTCATCAATCAGATAAGTTGTCTAGGTTATCTCACGTGGTAGATTTTGACATGAATTAAAACTCTTCAGCTCGGTATAACCTGAGATTAAAAGCTGATTGAATGATTTTTCCTTTTATATCAGTTAATAGAAGCCTTTTAACAGAGAATACATTTCTTGAAGAAATTTATTAAAGAAAGAACTGATGGAAGTACGAAGTAAAAATTGGTTGTGGAATCTGAACTCTCACTTTAATAAGATGATGAATGAAAAATGTTCAATTGCAGGGAAAGGGGTGCTCGCGCACTCGAAGAGAGATTAGCAGCAGAGAGGCTGGCCGCTGCAGGGAGGTCAGAAGAGTCACAAAGAGATGCAGCTGAGAATGTCTAAAAATGTCTTATAATGCAAATATTAAAAATTCAAGTTTACCGAAATCTCTAGACACATTATAAGCTATGTGAAAGCAGTTGGATACTGAATACCAGTTTTGCCTCGTTTTTATTCTGATCTGCATCGTATCAACTAGCGCCATTTTTTTGTTTTGCACACTACTGTCTTTACCACAGCTTAGAGAAATGAGTATTTAGTTTTTTGGAGGCAGTCTTTAATTGTACTTTAGCACATTACAGACGGTAGGTTTTTTTTATTTTATTTTATTTAAAATACTATATGGACCTCGACATGCATTACTATTGATGTACATGGAAAACTTTGAATGGACCTGTTTATCCTGTTCGGCGAAAGTGCATCATAATAAAATGCAATTCGTCTGTTCTTAGCTGGACATTGAATGGTGTTCCTAGTGAGTACAGTTAAATTTCCTTCTCTATAGCTAGAAAACTGGCTGGACTTTGGATGGCTTTGGAAATGGGGACTGTACGATGTTCCCATCGTAATCTACACGAGAAATCAAACTTCTTTTTTTTTTTAAAAAAAAAAAATCTCATGCTACTCTCATTTTAAATCTCATGCCATGGTCTTCACATGACCACGCAAACAAGTTGTTTTTGGGTTTACTCAGTTAGATTTTTTTTTTGAGTAAATTTTATATACACTAAAGGTGTATATACTACCACGATTGAATATATGACGTATATATAAAATCTTGCTCATTTGATTTTTTTTTTGAATAAATATTATATACACTAACGATGTATACACTATTATGGTTGGTTATACGATACATGTGCAAAATTTGAGTTATAGATTCAAATTCAAATTATATGTCGTACATCTAATAGTGAAAATGTATACAATATCAGTGTATTGTAGATTAATCTTTCTTTCATACATTGTTGAATAAAGAAGAATTATCTTACCTTTGTTATTACATGACTCTTCCTTCAGTTCACTACTTGATTACCTGCCAGGTCAAAAAATTGAAACAGATTTCCCGTAATTATGCCCGAGGAAGAAGAATTGTTTTTCTATTTAATTTGTCATCCTTTTCTGCGATTCACAGAGGGGGACAAGTGCTCTAGGGTATGGTTCATATTGAGATTCAGATTCTTTACTGATATGGCCTACTGCAGTTTTGCCCTTAATTCTGGGATGTCATAGATTATCATCTAGTTTTGTCCCCCAGTGTGGTGGCAAAAAGGTTCCAAATATACAACTTCGACTCTTCATTTTTGTTTTCCAACCTGATCTTTTCCTTCTTTGCAAAGTCAACAGCTAGGATGTTCTAGTTGAAGTTTAGGAGATCCAAGAATCCCCAGGATTAGTCAAGCTTCAAAAGAGTGAGAGCTGTCGAGGCAGAGGCACCGCAAGTGACAGCCCAGTGGCAGTCACATTGTTGGTATCAGGATCCAAATCCTTAGTCCTTACTCCCCCATCCTCCTGAAGAAACAATCCGTGGAAGAAAAGATGCAGAGACCAGGGAGGGGAGGAAGGGATCACCCCACTCATTCTCAGATGAATATTGTCTGTTTCGGCTCCTTCCAACTTAGAAAAAGTGGCTAAACCTCCTAAATTTGTCCGCGTTAAAACAATATTTGCTCTTGGTAGACATCTAATGCCTGGATGACCTTCTCTATGAGTAATTTTCTGTGCAATCTATACCTGCAAACACGAATATAATGTCATGTAAATCTCATAGTTCTGATGAACAGTAAGGAAAGCAATGTATGCATACTGGTGGTTACATACTTTATTGCTGCTTCCAGCGTCCTCCTAGCTTCAGGCATAGAATCTGTCAAAGACAATGCAAGAAAATAATAACGAGGACATTAGACTTCTAACGTGAAACATCTGAGGCCAAATTTCAGCCACTTTGTGACAAAAATACTACATTTTGATCAAGTTTTTTCCGTTCGCACGATTCTGTCTTGGATCTTAGAAGCTTCAAAGTTCCAAGACAGAGACCAAATTTTTCTGCAAATCTAGTTCTCAGGTGAAAAACAATTATTTCATCACCCCAGTGTTTAAAGGCAGCAGAATTTTTTTTTGGTTATATGCATTTCTGTTATTGGAACTTGATCTTTCATACTGATGATACCTAGAATCTGCTGATCTTCCTTGGCAGTTGTGGGGTACTCGGCAAGCATTAGCTGACATTCTTCTTGCAACTCCTTTGCAGCCTTCCGCTCTATACTTGGTATTGGAGGGACATCTCCATCTGACCATGTTGGCAATGTCCTAGCTGCTGCTAAAACAGCTCCATCAACAAAATTGTATCCATTATTTGACAACCGACCTGCTAGCAATTTTGTTGATTCGATAAATTAATCCTAAAAATTCAAGATAAAAGCTCAAATGAAAGTATCCCATCAGCCATACTGTTGTGGTAATATTCCTCCGGAAGGCCAGATATGTTAAAAACTGACAAGAAAGAATCCAAATGAATCCGAGCACCACCAGAGAATTGAATAACATCCCAAGGATTCTGCATATTTAATAATATATGAAAGGTATTAATACCAAAAAAAATTTTAAAAATAGAAAAAGTAAAAACTCAAAGCCAAAAAGAAGGGTATCAAATCCACGGTGGAAATATAGGCAATTTAGCTGTACCAGAAAGCTATTACGAAGAACTGCGGAGCTAATAAGGATTTAAGATACCAAGATCTGCATTTCCTGAGTTCAGAGTTTAGCCCAACTGCTTAAAGCCATCTTTCCTCAGGCAATATGCCAAGGTTTGACACGCATCACTACCATTATACACCCCATTATCCATGCCCTTAGGATATATCATATATGATGTTCTCACAAAAAATGCTTAAAAATAAAAATAAACAAAAAAGACAAAAGAAAGAAGGAAAAAGAGAGAGAAGCAGCATTGTCTACACATAAAAGCATTAGAAAAGAAGATGAAATTAAGGAATGAAGTCACTAGATAAGATCATGAATTAGAATTAGTACTAACTCCCAATCCTTGAGTTATTCAAAATTTTCTTTTATTTTTTGTTTCTATTTCCTCTTGTCCTTCTTTATCCTCACAGAAGACAGATTACAGAACTGGTGGATCAAAGAAAATTTAGTCACTACCTCTTTGTATCTTTAAACCTCTTAATTTGAGTTTACACTTGTGCAAGTGTTGAGACTTCATTACAGGCACACGGATCATGACATCTTAAAGGTTGTGTCATATTCTGAAATCTATAGTGTCTATTGGAACAAAGCTATTTGACTCTTATGCCAAAGTTTTCTATCCTACCCAAGCACACAACTGTAATTTCTAATTTGGCAACTAGCGTACTACATGTTTAAGTTAAAAGTTAAATTTAATGACTTCGCTTTTGCTTCATAAGTTGAAATCAAATAATATTCTCAAACATTCTAAGCCTATTGCAAACAATCAGGAAACAAGAATGTTACAAGCCATTACCTCCCTTTTTTCTAAAAAAAAAAATAAAACAAAATGGAGGCAAATAGTAAAATTATCGCTGTGGGACCAATACAGAGATTACTATATTCTTGGTTCTGCCCATGATAAAGTTTTCAACCATGGCAATGGAAAAGATCTGCTTTATTGGAAAGCAAGTACAATGACATTATCTACAATAGTGTAACAGCTATTGCAATTTTTTAAGCAGAGCAAGGAAAAGAACCATTACCACAGGCGATGAAAAGCCATATCTTTGCATAAACAAGTTATTCTTCCATCCACTCATGTAATTGACAGTCATCTGCAAAGGTTTAAGGAAAGTAACAGCCTATCATATCTGCAGTATGCACTTTATAAATAGGCGTAGACTCTAATGGAGGCAAAAGAAGTAGAGAAATTGGTATGAGCAAACAACAACCAAGTATTATTAGTAAAGAGACTTCAAGTCTGCAACAGCTAGTATAATAGACCACAATGTAAGAGAGATTAAGTTTTTGCTTATTGGTATTCGGTCTGCTATATCACATATTATAGTTTCTGATAATTAATTAGAGAAATTTGACAGTCGTCTTCGATTTTTTTTCTTTCTTTTTTATTGGGAAATGTTGGAAAATTTTAAGCATGAAAATCAAGGAACATTTTCTTTTCTCATCCTGATGTGAGTTGAGCCAATAACACCAAAGACAGATTGAAGCCAGCACAAGAAAGAAAATTTGTTTTCCAAGTTTTAAATGCCAGGATTTGGAGGCTGCAAGTAGATTTTACATCTATTACCATCCCTAAACAATCTTTTAGTAACTTAAGAGGTAAACTGTGACTTGGACATCAATTGCCTAATAATGCATGAACCAGAATTCAATTAGGATGCCAACAACTAGTACAAATTTTAAATCATAAAAAAGATTCATGCCTTCTACAATGTGACAAAGAACTACAATCACCATGCTGCTTCTACTAACATATATCACTCAATCCAGATCAACCATTTAGCACGGAAATTGGCAAGCATTTACCTCATCTCCCCTTCTAATCCTTTGTCCAGCATTAATCATCACCTCAAGCATGCGATCTTTGAAACGCCAGTGGAAAAAGCAATTTGGCTGGAATGAATGGTTTAGCATATCTGGATAAGAACCCTCAGTAATTAATCACTACACTCATATATTAAGATTTTTTAATCTATAATTTCTCAACATATTCACAACAATTCCATTAGTTTATGATTTCTCAACATTTCCACTCTTTAAACATTAGCCTCTAATTCTGATCTTCTCTGGCATACAAATGACATAATGCAA